>NC_056744.1:1628992274-1629212274 GCF_019279795.1 Protopterus annectens | reverse complement strand
AATAAGGGTGATGTGCAGAGCTGTAGTAACTACAGAGGGATTAAATTGATCAGTCACAGCATGAAGTTATGGGAAAGAGTAGTGGAAGCTAGGTTAAGAAGGGACGTGATGATTAGTGATCAGCAGTATGGTTTCATGCCAGGAAAGAGCACTACAGATGCAATGTTTGCTCTGAGAGTGTTGATGGAGAAGTACAGAGAAGGTCAGAAGGAGTTGCATTGTGTTTTTCTAGACTTAGAGAAAGCATATGACAGGGTACCTAGAGAGGAGCTGTGGTATTGTATGTGTGAAGTATGTAAGAGTGGTACAGGATATGTACGAGGGTAGTGTGACAGCTGTGAGGTCTGCGGTGGGAGTGATGGATGCGTTTAAGGTGGAGGTGGGATTACATCAAGGATCAGCTCTGAGCCCTTTCTTATTTGCAATGGTGATGGACAGGTTTACAGACGAGATCAGACAGGAGTCCCTGTGGACTATGATGTTTGCAGATGGTATTGTGATTTGTAGTGAGAGTAGGGAACAGGTGGAGGAGACCCTGGAGAGATGGAGATATGCTCTAGAGAGAAGAGGAATGAAGGTCAGCAGGACTAAGACAGAATATATGTGTGCAAATGAGAGGGAGGATAGAGGAATGGTGAGGATGCAAGGAGTAGAGTTGGCAAAGGTGGATGAGTTGAAATACTTGGGATCGATTGCTCAGAGTAATGGAGAGTGTGGAAGAGAGGTGAAGAAGAGAGTACATGCAGGATGGAGTGGGTGGAGAAGAGTGTCAGGAGTGATTTGTGACAGACGAGTACCAGTAAGAGTGAAAGAGAAGGTCTACAAGAGAGTAGTAAGACCAGCTATGTTATATGGGTTGGAGACAGTGGCATTGACAAAAAGGCAAGTTAGAGCTGGATGTGGCAGAGTTAAAGATGTTAAGATTTGCACTGGGTGTGACGAGGGTGGACAGGATTAGGAATAAGTATATTAGAGGGTCAGCCCAGGTTGAAAGGTTTGGAGACAAAGTCAGAGAGGCAAGATTACGTTGGTTTGGGTATGTGCTGAGGCGGGATGCTGAGTATATTGGGAAAAAGATGCTAAGGATGAAGCTACCAGGTAACAGGAAAATAGTAAGGCCTAAGATAAGGTTTATGGATGTGGTGAGAGAGGACATGCAGGTGGTTGGTGTGACAAAGCAAGATGATCCGCTATGGTGACCCCTAATGGGAACAGCCGAAAGAAGATGATGATAGTGCTTGACCAATGTAGGTAAAGATTTCAGGAGTGGCCACAGAGTCACTAAATAGATCCAAGTACTCTCAAAGATTAAAATATTCTCTAAAGGACCAGCCACAATGAAACATTTAACTATATTTAATAAAAAATAAAAAGTAATAAAAGAACATGACAATTCTAAATACCTACTTACAATAAACACCAGGGTTTCAGTCAAAGGAAATATTAAAATTACACAGATGAATATATTCACAGAGATACAGGAAAATCAGTACTTAACTAATCTTGCTATATTTTCCTGACTAATTTAAAGAATTACTATTCCTCGGTCACTTACTAGATCAAGGCAAGATGAAATGGGTGAGAGATGCTTCTATGTCAGGTTTCAAAAACAAACTGCACTGAGACTTCATTCCCATCCAGTAGTAAAACATCATTGTTTCCCTGGATTACAGAATGACATCACGTACATCTGGTCATCTGACTTCTGGTTCCCATACTACCCCCTTTCCTAGCAAATGACCCAGAATCTTGCATATATGTTTCAATAATGCACATATATAAAGCTTTTGTAGAAACGTTACAGCTTCTGAAAGTCATAAAACAATAAAACACTTCTACTCTTTCTACAGGAGCTAATAAACCATTCTCTGGCACATACATTTTGTCTTTGGCTGCAATCAGAACTCTAAGATACAGTCTTTATCGTCTAAATTAAATAATCTAATTTCATACTATTTTTTAAAGTTAGCTGGAGGTGAGCTTAACATCTTCTCTTCCAGTATCCACTGTTACAATATTAATTTCAATAGTAATAATACAGTCTGACATGCAAGTGTATTTCTCTTTCTGTCCAGCAGGACACACTGTTGATACATTTTTAACACAAGCAGCTTTATAAATATTTTCTCAACACAAGCACAAATCAGTTTGATATACAAATGACATATAATTATTTACAAAACTCCAACTAGCTATGCTGGCTGGCATATGTTGCACATCCACTGACGTACTTCTCCTGGCACTAAATATATATATATATATATATATATATATATATATTTTTTTTTTAATATATATATATATATATATATATATATATATATATATATATATATATATATATGTAGGTTCATGGCACGATACTAGGCTATTGGCCCGGAGGCCGTTATAAACCTAGCCAAAAATTTCACCCATGTTTCCACAAAGTCAACACCTGTTTCCCCTGTCCAGCAGGGACACAGTTGGGATCCCAGGGGGTATATTTTCTGTTTCCCATTCAGTCGTCCAGGTTAGTGAGTTACTTTGCTTGACATGGAGAGGGAGTCTATTCCACAGATGGGGGAGTCTTTGGGCACACATCTATCCTGCCAACAAGTTCTATTAGTGTCACAGTCCAGGTTGAGGCCTTGCGTGCAGGCAGCGCGAGTGAAGTTTGACTTACAGATATTCAGTAACACCATCATGGCTGGGTCTGAGACATACATACATATACATATACATACACACACACACACACACACACACACACACACACACACACACACACACACACACACACACACACACACACACACACCTGTAACATTTTTTTCTAATGATGTTACAAATAAAGGCAGATAGAAAGCCATCCATGCTTGTAGGAATGCAACCTAAAGACCTTGCTAAAACCTATAATACCAGTTAAGAAGATATACATGTAACTGGTAATCTTACTATTAGAATGGTTTAATCCGAAACCTAGTTAGATATTAACCGCAATATAAATCTGAACTTTCAAATAGAAAGTTTACTGAAACAATTTCAGAATATGTAGCTGAGATGAGAAAATATGCCCAAAATTGTGTAAATATGGAAAGATGTTACAGTAGATGCTAAGGGGTAGAACTCTGTATAGAGATATAATAAATACCTACAAAGAAGGTTATCATTGCTTCCTTCCTTCCCCTGTCTCTCTCACTCTCTCTCTCTCCCCCTCCAGTAAGGTGCAGAGAAGTTGCAGGGGGGTTCACTGGAAACATCCCTAAAGTATGCACACAGCAAGCTCATCCAAAAGACAGTCTGGGTCAGCTTCATCCACCCATCATTTATTTTAGACAGAAATTTCCTACCACCTCTGCCATTGTTTTAAATAAATGTGGGACATATGTCCTTTCTCCATGTATTTTAACCTGTATATTGACCAGTCTGCAGACAACTGCTTCAATGCCCTAGTTAGTAATCAATACTCTTACATTCTGTAACCCTCCTCACTGCCTCCTAACAGACACTGAGATTTATGCCTTACTATTATTTTGGATTGCTCTTACTCCTCAACTATTTCTTTCTCTTATATTTCCCTCACATTTTGTTAGGCTTGCAAGTCCCATTATGTGTCTCCTCCTGTCTCATTTTGGTGGCACTACATGCCTTCAAGGAATTCACCCTAAGTCTCCCTTTCTTAAATTAATTTCTCCTTTGTTCCCTCCCTTCTTTAAGTTTATTTCTCCTTGCCTCTGATTTTTGTTAAACCAATTTCAGCTTTGAAAAAGTATTTGAGCCTGAGGCACTATTGACTCAGTGCACTCATTCTCCTCTTTAAGTTAAAAAAATGCATTTTTATTTTTATTCCGTATAGCTTTTCCTACAAGTAATCAGTTCTCATAATTTATGTAACAGTGAAGATTGCATTTGGAACATCTGTCTAGGGGCTATATTTTTACATAAATTATTTATAAACATTTTGCCAGCTTAAAACAAAGAACGTTTTCACTATTATTGCTATCTTGTCTTAGACCATAGCAGTGCCATTGTTACTCTCTCTCTCCTTTCAGCTGGGCTCTACTGATTGCTGTTAGTGTTTCTCTTAATTAGGCGAAAGGAAACCCACTGCATTTGACCTCGCTAACTCTAGGGCTCACTTTGTTCCCCTACCCTACCCTACCCCCAGTTCCCTCCCCCATACATATTTATCATCTCCATTTCTCCACCCACTACTATTCATCAACCAGTTCCATCACTCCATTCTCTCTCTAAATCTCAGTACAAGTCCACAATAAGACCCATCTTGAATACACCACTCCCATCTTATCTTACATCCACCACTACATTTCCCCCCTCTTGCTTTCCATACTGCCTTTTCACTTGTCCTGTGCATTTTTACTATTTTACACTCTTTTAACCCTCCTACTTAATTTTTCACTCTAGATAATAGATTAACCACACATCCTCTTCTGTTGCTAGTCTAGTACTCATTAGCTACATACAAACACTAACTCTAACCATCCTCTCTTGCTACTCACTTGCAATACTTCTGTTAGATATGATGTTCCTTCACTTACTCATACTTCTTCCTCTCATATATAGGTTCATAGGTTCATAGGTGTGTACTAGCCTAATGGCCCTGGAGCCTTTACAAGCCTAGCCCATAGCCCATAGGAGTACTCTGGCATCATGCCACCCAACCTTAGTTCCCAGTGCCTCTGTTGAGTAGAGCCACTGTAGTGATCCCCGGGGTGAATTTCCTATTTCCCTTCCATTCATCAAGATTTCTCTTGAAGAGGGCCAGTGAGGTGCTCTGTTTGACATGTATGTGTAGTCTATTCCATAGCATGGGCAATCTCTGGGTTATGAACCTGTCCCTCCTGCATGTTCTGTTGATTGTGGTAATGAGGTAGAGGTCTCTGGAGCATGTGGTGTGGAGGGATTGGGATTTCTTTAGATGTAGCAATTCTAACAGAGCTGGGTCAGACATGGCTTTGTAAGTCAAGCAGAGATCACCTCTAACAGGCAATATGAGACAGAAAATAGTTGGAGTGTTTTGAGTCTGTCCATATAGGACAAGTGTTTAAGGCCTAGGATCCTCTTTGTGATGTACTTTTGCGGCCTCTCCAGTTGTTGCAGGTGTCTAGTGAGGTACATGCCAAATGGGGCATTGTACTCAATGATTGGCCTTATGAGGGAAGAGTAGAGAGAGACAATGACCTCTTTCTTCCTGGATGCAAAACTCTTAGTAATGAGATGTGCCACATAGAAGGACTTACTAACCATAGTGGCAATGTGGTGGTCAAAAGAGAGGTTACTGTCAACCTGTGTTCACAGATCTCATATAATGCTTTCTGTGTTCAGTGGACTACCATTGATGAAGTAATTCATGGGAACTGGGTTTTTTCCAAAGGGGATGATGACACATTTTTTGGCATTGAGCTTAAGGCCATGGTTCTGACACCAGTCATTGGTCTCAGTGAGCCCTTTCTGTAGGATGTCAACATCACATGGGGAGTTAATAATAGCTCCAAACCTGCAATCGCCTGCAAATTTTGTCAGCCAGAGTCCCTTTGTGTAGGTCTGGACTTCAGAGAAGTAGATATCAAACAGGAGAGGACCCAGGACCAAACCCTGTGGGACTCCATTCATGACTGGTCAGCAGTCTGACTTAGAGTCAGTGACTTTCACACTGTGAGTTCCATCTGTGAGCCAGTTTGCAACCCACCTAGTGATAAATGGGTTAATGCCTAGCTTAGTGAGATTTTCTATGATTTGTGAGTGGGGAATGGCATCAAAGGCCTTGGCCAAATCAAAGTAGGCTGTATGAACCACCTTGCCTTCATCCACAGCTCTGGTGACTGACTCAAAGAAGTCGGCCAGATTGAACAGGCATGATCTACCCTTCACAAAACTAAACTGTGTGGGATCCAGAGTTTGGAGATTCCCTATATCTTTGTTTATTAGGTCCATGATGATGCATTCCATAGCTTTGCATATCAGACTTGTCAGGTTAATGGGGAGATAGTTCCCAGGGTCTGTAATCACTCCTCCTTTGTGAACAGGGATGACTGTATCAGTGCACCATTCGGTAGGGACAAAGCCTGAGGTGAGGCTGTGACTGAACAGGGCACATAGGTGAGGTGCCAGTTCACTCTGTAGTTCATGTAGAACACAGCCAAGGATATTTTCAGGTCCCATAGAAGCTGTATTCTTGGCCTTGGACAGTGCTGTTTTAACCTGTGCAGCAGTAATACTGGGTGCCTGGCAATCTACTGGTATTGTGATTGGTTCTTTGGGGGGGTAAAGTTGGCACTGAATCTGTCGGCCAGTATATTGGCAATATCTGTTGGCTCGGTATAGGAGGTACCATTGTGCAGTAGCTCAGAGCAAATCTGGGTATTGCCATGGAGATTCTTTACATAACTATAGAAGGCCTTGTGGTTGTCTTTACTATCTGCTGCAATCCTGTTTTCATAACTAGCTTTAGAGGATTTGATGAGGAATTGCAACTTTTTGTTGAGGCTGATAAGGGAGTTTTTCCAGTCTTGGGACTTCACCTTATTCCACATCAGTTTCCTCCTTCTGTTATAGAGTTTGTTTTTGGCAGGGGACCATCAGATTGGCTTCCTTTTTTTGAAGGACAGCATCTTGGTTCTATTCGGTATGTCAAGATCCATGCATTTGTGTATGTGTCCGTACAGTGCATTGGTGTATGATTTGGCGGTCATGCAACTATTCTCCACCTGCATGGGTAGTGTGAAGTTAGCCACCTCTGTTTTTAGGAGCCCAAAGTTAGCTTTGGATAAGTTTTCCTGGTGGTTACCTTTGCGGGGTGAGGTGGGGTGGGAGATATGTGTATTTCCAGGGTGATTAGTTTGTGGTCGGATCTAATCCTACCAACAACTCCTACCCAGCAGCTATCTCATTAGATACCATACTGACCCCTCACTTTCAATTAATACCCACTACAGCTTCACTATAGCACCCTCTTTTTACAACACTTCAAATATTGACCTTTTTAAGAATAGGTACCTACACTGCAACTCGTCCTTGCACAAATGAGGCATTAAACCCAAGTTGAAATACAAGCAGCCCCACTCCTGCACCTTCATTTTACTGTATCTAAAATCTTGTGGTGATATCCACCCTAACCCAGGCCCAAACAGCTATTCCAAACACAAGAATTCCACTAGACTCTAAAATAACCCTGCTTAACAACCACCACTAAACAGATCTCTGGCCTTCACTTCTATTCAAGTACCCTCAGAAGTATTTGTAACTGGATAGCTTATTGCAATCCAGACATTCTAAGTCTAGACAGGGCCTAGAGCAAGGAACCGAGATAGCCATACTCTACAAAAAAATAACTTGGGTATCTCTCTGTACCCACTAAACCTTCCTCTATGCCATAATGCCAAAATATTTATATCCTCTCGCAAAATTAACACCCGCAAGAACCTATGCATATTAAGTGTCTACATACCCGGTGATAATAACATAAACATTGCTGAAGAATTTGTGTACTGAACATCAACTAATATTTTTTAAGAAGCCATAATATCAGGACACATGGATATTGACTGGCAAACCACAGATAATGACAACCCTACAAAAGCAATAAACTTGTACAAGTTTACCAACTGTATCTCTATTCCTTCCAGATACAGCAAATCCACTGATAGAAATTCCATTCCAGATTGGATCCTTACAAAAAAAAAATAGACAAAATAAACCATGCCAATTCTATTCCCAACACTCTTGGTGACTACCTGCCTATTCTTGCAATAAGAGACCACATTCATAATCAAAAACAATATAACTATAACCTTGCTCACAATCTTTCCACCTTCAGCAAAGGCACTTTTATTACAAACTTAAAATGAATAAACTGGGGAGTGCTAAACACAATCAGCTTAAATGAAGGTGTAGTACTATTTAATGCATCATCTCTAAAAATACTAAATGAGTCTGCAACCATAAGGATAAAAAATTAAATCAAATCCATTTGCCTGGCTAACCAAAGAAACTTAACAGTTATGAAAAACAGGGATAAAGCATGGAGAACATGGAAAAATCCAATACTGATGCTAACAGACAAAAATACATTTGACTTAGAAATATTACTAAAACCAAAGTCTAGTCTGACAAACAAATCAGAACAACCCTAAGATATTTTGGTCCACCATAAACAGATTCATACATCTGGCCTACATGACCTAACCTAGCCCCAAAACAGATGCACCAGGAGACTCAATTGCTAGCCAGTTTAACTCGCACTTTGTAAATTCTGTTGCTTGTCTCTTAAACCCACAATCTTATACATCTAGTATAACACCTCCAGATCTCACAGCAAATTCCACAAGCTTTCCAACTTCAACCCATCCCAACTTCCACTATCAGAAAACTACTTAAAACTTTGAAACCCACCACACTTACCCCAGACAACTTACTAGCCGAATATATCAAAATAGCTGTAGATGCTCTGGCATATCCTATGTCCATCTTGATAAATCAGTCAATCAAGGAAAGCTGTGTTCCCACTTTGTGGAAAAATATGTACTTCCCACTAAAGGGTGAAAACTTCACTTACCTGCCCATAGAGTCCTACCTTCTCTGACTAAATACTTGAAAAGTGTATACACACCCAAGTTCTTACTTACAATATTGAAAACTCACTACATTCCCCTACACAGCATGGTTTCCATCCATATCACAGCACCACCACTACACTACTAAGCTTTGTCACAGCAATAAATCAAAGCAGAAACAATAACCTTCTTTCTTCTATATTCCTTGATCTGTCCAAGGTCTTCAACATGGTGTCATATCAAAAATTACTATGCAAGATATCTTTCCTAGACTTTAAAGGAAAACTCTGCCCTAGATCTAAAAACGTATTTTTTTCACTCTATCTTTGTTTCCTGACCTATTTTAACACCTCAGAAATCACTCTAAGTGCTTTATTTGTAATTTTAGCTTGTTTTCCACAACGTGGCTGCCAATGGGGCTTGATGTATCAACATGATCTTGTTCTTCCTCAACCCTTTCTCTTTCCCATAATTCTTTGTATGACTCATGCCAGACATAAGGAAGTAACTGTGAATCCCCATGCCATTGACATATAATGTGATTTGTGTGAGTCACTGTTATATTCTTTACCTTCTGTAAAAGGACTGCTTCTTTTCTGTCTCTAATCACCCTCATTTATGTTTGGAGCAGATCTTGTTTTACACTATACTTAGATGTTATCCAGCTACAGCCAGAAAAGTAACTAAATTGCAGGCCTTTGTTTAGGGTTTTCTTTTGTAGTCCAAAAGGAATTGATTCTGTAAGGGCCTCTCAGTGCAGTGACAGTTTTGAGACCTCTGCAGTAGTGTGGGGGGAGGGGACTGTCAATTCCAAATATATATGTTTCGAAACCAAAACTTTAGAAAAAAGTATTTAAGAAATGTAAAAGCACATTTAAAGAAAAAAAATTGTTGTGTTAAAAGGAATCACAGTTACTGCTGATATTCCAGTAGATGCCAAACCCAATTTTTTTTTTCATAATTGGATTCGTTCCTTATGGCATGAGCACTGAAGTAGAACAATTAATAAACATACTATTAAAGAAAAAATTACTCTTACAAAATATACAGACTGGGCGAGTATACTGGCAACTTTACTGAAACCTGGGGCCAGATTCCAAAACAGTTGCTCTCAGTGTAAGTCTGCCCTGAATCCAAAAGGCTTGATTTCAGTATAAGTGACTTATTTTGGTGTAAGGCCTCTCCACAAACAGTCTTATTGTGGGGACCAGGTTCCAAAATACCTAATATAGTATAAGTGGTCACAAGCACTCTGAGTAAGTCTTTTGGAACTGAGTCCCTGATGACACTATTAAATTCTAAAGAGATTATTAGTTTAATGTAGTAGAAAAACTTGGCAAAATCTAGTTGTACTGTTGGAAGGGAGTCATATTTTCTACATTAAATGAGTCATACTTATAAAAAAAATCTGCGTAATCATTTTAAGAAATACATAATACTAAATATGCATAAAGGTCTGTTTACATAGAACCATATTTAAGAGGACTATAAAACCTTTATTACAAGGTGTGCCACATGTTGCTATAAACCTAGATAATATCCAAGTTACAGGTGGTAACCCAGCAGAACATTTGCAAAACAAAGTGCCTCAAGACTGAAAGATATAAGATTATATCTTACAAGAAATAAATATATGCATTTTAAGTATATTACTTAAGGCATGTTGTAGAATGCATGGTTTACATCCTGTAAAGACTGCTATAAAAGCTATTGTAGTGGTTCTATGTCCTAGAAATGTAACCGAGATGAAAGTATATTTGGCTATAGTGAATTAAAACAGACCCTCACACAGTCTGACAACCTTGTTAAAAGCTTTTCATCATTTGCAATGCAAGTGTATGAGATGGCCATGGTGAAAAGAACAAGAAATAAAATTTCAGAAGAATAAAACCAAGTTACACTGAAGTACTTGTTCATTATTTGGCTGACTGACTTAATTCTTTCCTGTGATGCCTCACCTTAGGATCTGTTCTGTCATACTGAATAGATCATGTATAGAGATTCCTACTGAGCAAAAGTACTCACAACTGGATAAGGATGATCTAACAGTAATTTCTGGTATCCAGATCATGAATATGTTATGATAATGTTTTACTATTTTTACTGATCACAAAATGCTGACTACTTTATTCAGGGGAAAAAGAAACTTGTTCCACAAATATGTTCATCAAAATATACCACTGGTCAGCACTACTAAGACATATCAGTATAAAATGAACAGTTTATGAACAAGGAAGCTATCCTGCTAATGCTGTTACATTAAGTAGGTTATCCGTTTCAAAAATATCTACATTTATTTATTTATTTACTTATTGCATTTGTTGGCCCAAAAGTGCCCATTTTCAGTGGAGGCCTGGGGAGAAAAGCTCCACAGAGATGCAAATACATACAGTTAGATAAAGCAGAATAACAATACAATGCTTACAATGTGATAAAAGACAAGATAACAAAAATATCATATCAACTGCTAAAGCACAAGAGCATACAATACATTCAATGTGATAACAACACATGACAGCAAAATATGTCAGATTAAACAGCCAATGTTTAGGTAACAAAGCAATATATATAATTTGATAGGAATACATACAACAGTTGTTCCAGATCAGACTGACAGTCCTATATAGTAGCTGGCACTGAGGCAGGCACTGTAGTGGTGTCAAACATATCACAGAACAGTACATTTGTAAAGGATATAGACGTTTATCTGTTCAGGAGATAATAGTGATGGTACTGGAGGAAGAGAGGGGAGAAGGGGGGAAAGGTGGGAGGGAAGGAAGGGAAGAGACAGAAGTCAGGTTATGGGTTGTGAAGAGTTAGCACAGGGGCATTGCCAGTGGGAGGAGAGATGGTGTTTCAAGGATTTTTTAAAGGTAGATGTATTCCTAGTAGATCTAAGAGAGGGTGGGACACAGTTCCATAGTTTTGCAGTGGAAAAGGAGTGGAGCCATTGTCCAGCGGTGAGGTTAGGTTTATCTGTCTGTAGGAGCATTTGGTTTTCTGAGCAGAGAGACCTATTGGGGTGATATAGAGTAAATAGGTTAGAAAGGGCTGGGCAACTGGATGGGCCGTATATTAGTTTATGTGTGGTAGTTAGTTGAATATATGTAAGGTGGTGAGGTAGTTCTAGCCAGTTCAGAAGTCTAAGAGAGGTACAATGGTGAGATAAGGGCTTTCCATTGATAACAAATTTTACTATTTTCTTATAGCATGAACGTAGTTTGCATTTAAGACTAGTCTGAATATTGGTGAAAAGAGGAGCACCATAGAGAAGAGAGGGAAGCAGGAAATAGGACGCAAGGGCTAGTTTGGCAGAGTAATTGAGGAATGTTTTGTGTCGATATAGCATGCCCAATTTCTGATGTGCTTTTTTTCATGTTGTTGTGAATGTGCATGTCAAAAGTTAGGGGTGGTGGTCTATGGTATTACCTAGAAGTTTAGTATGTGTGACAACCTCTGTAGAGGTGTTGTCATGGGAGAGGATAGTGAAAGTGTCTTTGCTTATGGTGCAGGAATTCTTAGGGTAAATAAAAAGGAGTTATGTACTTACCATAACGTTCCATGTTTGTAGTCCATGTCGCCTACATTCTTGCTGGATGGGTTCGGAGCCGATATTCGGCTCCGACTCTGCCGATACTAAAGCTCAAGAGCTTTTATTGGCTCAAGGCTAGCCCCTATCCCATGGTGCCTCACGACAAATATCCAGATCTAGTTTGCAAGAAAGCAATAAATACCTATCAGGTAAGACCAGTATAAGAGCTGCATAAATGCAGACAAAGGATTTAGAAAATATAATCCATGCCAGGTGGACAACAAAAGAGAATCATGTCAAGCAGCACCAGAACAGTCCACAAGATCCCCCAGAAAACAGGAAGGGGGTTGGAGGGAGGGCCCCAAGAATGTAGGCGAGACGGACTACAAACATGGAACCTTATGTTAAGTACATAACTTCTTTATGTTATGTAGTCCTATCTCACCATAATTCTTGCTGGATGGGACAGTGTCCCTAGCATCTATAACCCGGGTGGCTCAAGCGAAAAGACTCTTCAGCACAGTGGACCCAAAGGAAAAGACCTGTCCCAGGAGGCCAAATCCAATTTGTAACGATTGACAAAAGTATGTGGTCTTGCCCAAGTAGCTGCTGCACAAATAGTATCAATTGGGAGCCTATATCTAAAGGCACATGAAGTAGCTACAGCTCTAGTAGAGCGACCTTTAACTTTTGAAAGAGTAATCTTAGAAACAGGCAAGCCTTTCTTTTTGTCAGAAAAGGAAACAAAAAGTTGATCTGATTTTCTGAATTCTTTAGTCCTGTGTACTTAAAACCTGAGTATTCTGTGAATATCTAACTGGTGTAGTCTATACTCTGACTTATTAGAGTGGTTTGGAAAAAACACAGGTAACTCAATAGTACTATTCAGATTGTGCTTTGAGCATACTTTGGGAAGAAAGGAAGGGTTTGTCCTGAGAAACACTCTATCCTTGTGAAAAATAATGTAAGAAGGTTGAATAGTTAGAGCTTACAGTTCTGTGACTCTCCTAGCAGATGTTATGGCTACTAAGAATAATGTTTTCCATGACAACAATTTTAGGTCTGACGATGAGGATGGCTCAAAGGGTTCAGACATCAAAGATGAGAGGACTAAGTTTAAGCCCCAGGGTTCTAATGGTTGTTTGATTGGAGGCCTGAGAAGAAGAACTCCTTTAAGAAAGTTTTACACAAGGAGTGCTGCATGATTGGATTTCCCATGAAGCCAAAGTAGAAATTGGAAATGGCAGCTAACTGAACTCTAACTGTAGTGGCTGCCATTCCTTCATGAAAAATTGATGCTAGGAAGGATAAAATAGATTCTATAGAAGCCGTATATGGATCTAAGCCCTGGTTTGCAGCCCAAAAAAAAACCTTTTCCATTTGCTGGAATATAGCTTCTGAGTGGAAGGTTTATGGGATGAAATTAGAATGTGATTGACCACAGGGGATAGGGGAATACACCTGGCTATTCATGGAACTGGATCAGCCATGCTGTCAATTTGAGGGTGTGGATGGAGGAGTGGAACTGTCCCGATTGATGAATCAGGAGATCTGGAGATGGGTCCAGAATCCATGGTTCCTCGAAAAGGTAGGGCCATAGGAAGGGAAACCAAACTTGTCAAGGCCAGTAAGGAGCAATGAGGATCAAGGAACTCCTCAACTGTCTTGCTTTCTGGATTACTTTGGGGATGGGTGGAAAAGGAGGAAAGGCATAAAGAAGTCCCGGGGGCCAATCGTGAACTAGAGCATCCCTGGGTGACATCCCCGGATGGGGAATGAGGGCAAAGTAGTTGCTGCATTTGGTGTTCAGGTGAGTGGCAAATAGGTCACAGCAAGGCTGGCCCCATCTGTGAAAGATCTCTATCACAACCACTGGATTCTGGGACCCTTGTGCGGCATCAGAATTTCTCAGCTGAGTTTGTCTGCTATTACATTGCATTTCCCCAGGATATGCGTTGCTGTCAGGAAGCGTTGAGTATCCATCGCCCATTTCCAAACTCTTAAGGCCTCTCGGCAAAGCAGGTAAGACTTGGTTCCCCCTTGCTTGGTTATGTACCACACGACAGACATGTTGTCTAACTGAATCGCAGTTGTCCCGGTGGGAAGGGAGCTGTGAAGTGCTTGCACCACATATAGCACCGCTCTCATCTCCAGAACATTGATGTGCAAGTGGTTCTCGTGATTCTGTCAAGTATCTTGGACTGTCATTCCCAGGTAATGCCCCCCCCCCCCATCTGGGAAGCATCCGTGGTCAAAACTGCTTTCTCTTAGGGAGGAACAAGTGAACGACCTAGGATAAGTTGTTTTGTGTGCAACCACCATGTCAGATCCTTTTTGCATGCATTTGTTATCAAAATCTGGTGAGACAATGGAAGGTCTTGCATCGACCATTGGGCAGATAGCAGCCACTGAAGTATCCTCATGTGTAGGTGAGCAAGAGGAACTAATAGGATGGTGAAAGCCATAGTCCCTAGGATTTGAAGGACTACTCTGGCCTGAACTTTTTGTTTGTTTAGCAAGGATCTGACCTGACTGCATAGAGACTCCACTCTTTCCTGTGTTAGCCTTACTGACATGGTGGTTGTGTCTATTTCTGAGCCTAAATATACAATGTGCTGCGAGGGAGATAAGACTGACTTTTGTAGGTTGACAGTGATGCCTAGACTGGTGCACAAGGATAGAGTCTCATCCCTGGTTCTGATGAGTTGATGCTTGGTGGTAGCAGTGAGGAGCCAGTCATCTAGGTACAGAAACACCTGGAATCCTTGATGTCTCAGGTGAGCTGTTACCACTGCCATGCATTTGGTAAACACTCTGGGGGCTGTAGTGAGACCAAAGGGCAGTGTTCTGAAATGAAAATGGCTGGCTCCCAGCTGGAAGTGTAAGTGTCTCCTGGTGCGCCTGTCCATTTTGATGTGGTAGTACACATCCTGGAGATCGATTGAGCACATCAACTTGTCTTTCCTGATAAAGGGAAATATTGACTGCAGAGTGACCATTCAAAACTTCGACTTCTTTACATGCTTGTTGAGCCTGCTGAGATCTAGAAATGATCTCCAGTCCCCTGTCTTTTTTGGAACTAAAAAGAATCAAGAGTAAGTTCCAGATCCTACTTGCTCTGCGGGGACTTCTTGGATGACTCTTTTTTGCAGCAATGAGATGACCTCTAATGTTGCACAGTCTAGTTGGATGGGTGGTACATCTGGTAGAGACCAGTTTGTTGGGGGTTCGGAAACAAAGGGGTTCAGGTAACCTCTGGATATTATGGTGTGTACCCAATGATCTTGTGTGATGGTTACCCAGGTGCTTGGGTACAGTGATAGACGACCCCTGACTGCCTCCAGAGACAGACAGTCAAGCAACCCTTCAAAGGCGATGGAAAGTTTCTCTGTCTCCCTGATGTTGTGGACCTCCTCTGCTGCGAGGGCAGCGTCTTCCATTATATCCTCCCCCTCTGCCTCTGGGGGAGGGTTGACCTTGTGCCTGAGGGAAACCTTTTTGGGATTTATGGAACCACATTTTCCCTCCTGTATTATCCTTGGGATAGGGTCTGGATGGGAGAGAGAAATGGACTCTGATGGCAGATAAGGTTTTCCCTTCCTGCTCGCACCTAGGCAAAGTCTCTTTCACTTGGGGTCCAAAAAGAGATGAACCATCAAAGGGGACGTTAGTGAAGGAAGACTTGAAGGATTCTGTAAAATTACAAAGACGCATCCACAAATGTCTCCTGAGGGATATTCCTGTTGCTGCTGCTCTACTTGCTCCATCTGCCATGTATGAGATCAGCCTCATGGAGGAGTTAGCTATGGAAGTAAGGGTGGAGAGCTGCACAGAAACCTTATCCATGGAACCTGGAGCTACTGAACCCTGGAGAGTGTCTCCTAACTCTTTCAGTAGATCCCTCTGAAGACAAGTAAAATGAGTCAGGTAATTCAGCGATCTTAGTGTAAATGCTGCTGAAGAAAAAGTATACTTCCCGTACCCATCCATCGTCCTGGATTCCTTGTTAGGAGGATGGATATTAGAAGATGTTTCAGATAATTCCTTCTTGGTGGCTGCTGCTGCTACCACCATAGCATCAACGGGAACTCCCTTACTAAGAAAGGACTTGTCCTCAGGTGCTGTCATAAACTTATTTGGCCTCCTCAGGACAAGCTCCACTTTCTGTGATATGACCCCCAAAGGTTGGTCATAGGGCAGTGTCACCCAGGAGGTGCAAGGTCAGGAACCAAAGGCCTCAAGATACACTGATTCATCCTCAGTAGGGTTAGAGGTCTTCCAATCACCCCTCTGTCTAAGGATTTCTAGGATGTCAGAAAAGGAGACATCCTCAGAGGGGGATCTAGGGAACCCTTCTGATTCCTCTAAATCAGTGTCTGACATGACAGACTCAGGTGAGTCGACATGCTTCCTCTTACACAGCCTCTTCTGAGGGAGCTCTCCAGTGGGATAATTTGGGGAGGTCTCAAAAGAGGGGGCACCTCCAATGGGGACTACTTGGGTCTCTGGTTCCCAATGCTGTGGGGGTGGCAGGGGGGAAGAGGTTGCTGCCTGCTGCTGGTGGGACATAGGTTCCAATGGAATGACTTTAGCAGAGGATAAAGCCTTCTCTATAGCTTCAAAAGCCTTCCCCCCCACTCCGAAGAAGATCTCCACTCCGAAGGGATGGATGGTCGACTCCTAGCAAGAGGGAACAGCTCCGAAGCAGAAATGGGAGCCGAGCTGAGTCGAGCCGAGGCTCCAGGAGGGAGGGTCAGTTCCAATGAGAACCCAGGGTGACTGTCCCCTCAGAGTCGACACGAGAGCGTTGGCTCCCAGATCCCTCGGCTCCAGACTGAGCCATCGAAGATAGAGTAATTGGCTCTGAGGAAGCAGGTTGAATCCCCGGAGCCGATGGGTCCAAGACAGAGGAACCTGAAGTAATAGGCTCCAAGAGCGAAGCAGTCAGAGGAGAAACAGATGTGGGTAAGGGGGTCAGCTCTGAGACCTTTGGGTCCAGAGAGTCCAATTTTCTTGCCAGCGCTCGATCCAAAAGCAACCTCTTCACAAC
The DNA here is from genome assembly GCF_019279795.1 of Protopterus annectens. Classification (NCBI taxonomy): domain Eukaryota; kingdom Metazoa; phylum Chordata; order Ceratodontiformes; family Protopteridae; genus Protopterus; species Protopterus annectens. The sequence goes on along the minus strand of NC_056744.1, from coordinate 1,629,195,140 downwards.
CCTTTTGATGTCCTCATCTGATAGAGTCCTGGAGGATCTGGTGGAGACAGAAGGAGATCTCCTTCTCTTCAGAATAGGAGATCTCAAGGTAGGAGACACAACCTTGATTTCAGGTAAAAGTTTCAGTCCCGAAGGTTGTCTCAGAGCCGAGGAAACCGACAGCACTGAAATGAATGAAGCTGAGTCAGAACCAGAACTTCTTGGCTCCGACGCGTTAGTCTTTTTAGTCAGCTCCGAAGCCAGGGCCGATGATTTTCTTTTAGAGGATTTTGGAGCTGCCTGACCAACTTCCAGCTATTCCTGGAAGGAACTGGTCATGAGACCCTTATCTATGAGTTTCCTCTTTCTCTCATTTAAAACTCTAGTGCTAAATGTGTGATAAAACGTGCAGGGTTCCTGCAAATGGGCTTCACCAAGGCAATACATGCAACTGGTGTGGCAATCTGTAAGAGACATTTTCTGCGCACACCTATCACACTTTTTAAACCCCAATGGGTGATGATCCTTATGCGCCCTATCCTTATCTTTTGACATTTCGAGTATCAGAAAAGATAAGTAGATAACAATACTAAAAGTATTAGCTACAAGAATAAAGAGAGGAAGAAAGAAGAAAACTTTTTTTTTTTAACAGTCACACACACAGGGAGGAAAGGCCCTCTAACTTAAATGGGCACTATGGCCCTCTAACTTTGGGATGGATGATTAGTTTGGAGTATTTGAGCAGAATGGTGGTGGGAACTTTTTTTCTTGTCAGTTTTGTGGAAAAGGAGGGGGTATAGTTTGAAATAGCTTTGTCATTAGTGGACATGATCTTTGGTCTAAAGCAGAGTAAGTTGTCTGTAGGCTATATGTTAGGAGAAATGTCAGAGAAGGTTTTGGGTGTTACTTTATAAATGGAGGTTGTAGATGAGGGTATGTACTGGATCAAGACAAATTGTAAAGAGGTAAGACGTGGGAGGATTAAGGGTAGTAAGAGGAGGTAGGGTGTCAGGTAATATTTAAGTGGCATTTTGGAGAGGATGGGAATAATGGGAGTCTAGCTAGAAGTAATAACTAGAAAAGGGGATATTAGTAATGTAAGCTAGCAGGTGTGGCTAGTAAGGGGAGTATATTAATAAGGTTAGGTAAGGGGGTGGAGATAAAGGAGGAGTGTGAGTGTTAGAGTGTGAGAAGTGCACAGTAATGAATGAGGAAGTGGGAAAGTTTGTGATTGGGTGGAAATAATGAGGGGAGGAGCTGAGGTGAGAATACATGTAATTGAAGTGGGGGGGTGTGGAAATGGGGGTAGGATATGGGGAGTGGATTGAGCCTGAGCGGAGCAGGTTCGCCCACAACACGGACCAGGAAACAAGAAAAACAATCAGGTAAGACTTCTGGCTATAAAGTAAGACTACCTGAATACAAAAAGTTGTTCTGATTAGCTGAGTGCAATGAGGAGATTAGGGACAGAAGCCAGGAGTGTTAAACTTTAAAGGAAGACTGTATTGTGAATCTGTGTCTAGTAAAGAAGAGGGGCAGATAAGGGGGAATAGACGTAGGTAGCGTCTAATAGTGTGCACTCCTCTTACATTTACAAAAGACAGATCAGTAGTACAACAGTTATTTCCATACAGCTGTGACCAACTCTTAAACAGCTATTTATTTCTCCTACTGCCACTCTTCGCAAATGGTAGTCAGGTAGTGACTTGGTGAATTGTCGGGTGACCTGAGGGGCAGCTTCAGGACAGCTGAATTCTCAGTGAGGGTGCATTTACCAAATTAAGTACTGATGTTAAATGTTTTGGAGAGCACACTGGTACGTATGAGCAAATTAAACATGGGCCTGCCACAGATGTAACTTTGTCACAAGTGTATAAATATATTTTGAAAAGATGACCCAAAAATAACTGAAATTGGGGTCTAATAAAAACAAGCCTGTTTTGATATAGTACATCGCTGTATATATCACACATACATAGAAAGTACTTTCTCCAGGATGCTAAATCAATTACACCAGTGAAAGTTATTCAAAATTAAGAAAATTTTGATCAGGTTTGACCAATAAAATTAATTTGTTAAACATGTGCAGCAGTCTAACTCTTAATGAGGGGAATTAATAAAACATGTATTGAACCCAGGAGAACATGTGCATTCAATTCAGCCTGCCTTTTGCTTTTTCATATGTAACAAATTTTTATTAAAATATCATGTACTGCATTCTCCTGTATTAACCCCCTTTGAAAACCTAAATGCATTGAAACGTAGAAACCTATGGAGTTATTGAGGCAATTCTCATGAATCCACAATTCTTTGAAATAATGAGGAAAAAGTGTGATTTTTTTTTTTGCCCCTTTCCCCAAGGTTATGCAACCTGGAGTTGGTTTCTATCAGTTAGGGCAGTATAAAACACAGTCCCCCCCCCCCACAACACCTATGGTAGATTTTTTTGACATGGGGAAAAACACACTTTTTATATCAGTGATGCAATGAGTGGTGGCTGCAGTGAGTTGTGACTCTGGTTCACAGGGTCATAGGTGTATACTAGGTTAATGACCACAGGGACATTCTTAAGCCTAGCCAAGCATCCCAAATATATCTGACAAGTTTTAGGAACCTTATTCTAAGGTATGTATGTAGGCTCAGGCTTGATTAGTCAAGCATTCACTGGCTACCTGTGTCCATTAGGGACATAGGTGCCAGACCAGGAGTGAATTTTTGATTCTCCAATCATTGGTCCAAGTTATGCTTGAACTGCGTTATGGAAGAACTCTGCTTCACATGGAAGAGAAGCCTGTTCCAAATAAGGGGTAGTCTCTAAGACACATACTTTCCCTCCAAAGTGTCCTTTTTATGTCGCAAGCAAGGTTTAAGTCTCTCGATCAGGTAATTCTAATACTATTTGTTTAACAGATATGCAGAAGGTCCATTAGAGTGGGATATAAGCTTGCTTTGTATGTCAGGCATACAGCACTTCTCAACAGTCTGTTGGAGACTGAGTACAGGGATATGGCTTTGAGGTGATCTGCATAGGACATGTTGTTTACACCCTGTATCCTTTTTTTGAGGAACCTCTGTGGACATTCCAGTTTTTGCATGTGCTTGTTCAGGCAAACACTGAAGGGGGCATTGTACTCAGTGATTGGTCTGATGAGGGCCAAACACAATGGAAGGATGACGTCCTTGGGCCTAGATGCATTACCCTTGCTTATAAGTTGATTAACATAGAAAGATTTCTTACAACCATAGCCACATAATGGTTGAAGACCAGGATAATGTATAGATACATTTCCAAATCCCTGACTACTGGGTCTTCTCTTAGGTGTGTGTTATCAATAAGGTAGTTTCCAGAGGTAGCTGTCATGCATTTCTTGGCATTGAGTTTTAGACCGTAGCTCTTGCACCAGTTACCTACCAGAGTCAGTCCCTTTTGAAGGATATTACTGTCTTAGGGGATGCTATGGCTACACATAGTTTGCAATCATCTGCAAACTTGGTCAGCCAGAGGCCTTTGACATTGGTCTTAACTTCAAAGAAGGAGATGCTAAAATGTAGTGGATCCAGCATAGATCCCAGAGGGACACTGCTAATGACCAGCCTCTTTGGGTTCTATATAAGAGTCACCTGTCTATCCAGCAGGTGATATAGGGGTTTATACCTAATTCTGTGAATTTTTCTACAATGTCCAGTTGGGTATTATATCAAATACCTTGGCCAGGTCAAGGTTAGCAGTATGCGTCATTTTGCCCTCGTCCTTTGCTTTGATGACCTTCTCAAAGAAATCTGTCATGTTGAGTAGTCATAATCTGCCCCTGACAAAACCAAGCTTGTTGGATCCAGTGTCTGAAGATTTCCTATTTCATTATTAATCATTTCCATGACAATTCTTTCCATGGTTTTTCATATGAAACTGGTCAAACTTATGGGTCTGTAGCTATCGGGTCTATAGATGGCCCATCTTTATTTAGAGGGAGGACTGTTGCAGTTCTCTATTCTCATGGCATGAAGTATGTCTGGTTGCTATGGTTAAATTGTGACTCTATTGGTCCTGATAGGTCACATTTCATGCTATTTAAGAGGCATCCTTAGATATTACCAAGGCTCATCGATGTGGTATTCTTTGTCTTGGAGAATGCATCAAGGACCTGTCTCCTAGTGACAGGGGGGAGTTATGTTCAATGGTATTTCTTGAGGGTTGGCTGGGGGGTAGAGGGATACAATTGGAGCTGAATTTGTTGGCCAGTAGACTTGCTATATCTTCTGGTTCCGTGTAGGTGGTTCCAGTTACAATTACTTCTGCTTTTGAGGCTGCAGACAAAGCTAAAGAAAGCCTTATGATTGCCCTTGGCATGGGAGGCTATTTTTACCTTTCATTTGGCATTGGTAGACTTGACTTGCTCTCTGAGTTATTTGTTTAGATTGATAAGAGAGTTTTTATCCCCCTGGGTGTTGAAGTTCCTTATTTTTGTCATGACTTTCTTCCTTTTGTTATACAGTATATTGATATCGGGATTCCACCAAGGAGACCTTTTTTTTTTATTTGTTCTGTGATTACTCCTCATAGATATAATTATTTATACTTATCTATCAACATGATTGAGCAGAGTCTCTGTGAATAATTCAACATAGGAAGCAGTTTTCTTAGGATTTGGAGGACTTGACATTTTGCCAGGTTATCACTTAATAGAAGGAAGTTTATCTTAGAATAGTTCCTATATGCTCCAGGTTTAGCTGGGGTCCTAGGTTTTATTTGACTTTACCAGAGAGGACATTACATGGTGGAGGGGGCATTCTCCAGTGCTAGTTATGACCAGATCCATTATGTTCTCACTCATGGTGGGTGTACGAACTTTATATTCCAGAATGTTTGTGTTGACAAAATTCAGGAATCCTAGGGTAGTTAATGTCATTCATGACTAGGGTAATGGGTTAATGATGACTATCTCCAGTAAGTTTATGTATGTGTTATGGGTTTCCTGGGTCATAGAAGAGGGCCTGTAGCGTGCAAGGATATGATATGGGGCAGTGTCTATGGTAATTTGAACATGGAGAAGCTCAAGTGCATCATCCTATTTGATTCGCCTTGAGGTATTTTGGTTTTTGATGTAAACTGAGGTACCTCCAACTTTAGTCCCTGCCTGTTCAGTAACTAGTCTAAATGTGTGGAAAGCACTGTAGCCCTGCACTGCCAGGATGCTCTTGGAAGCTTTAAACCATGTCTCAGTAACTGCACAAACATCTGCATTCTCCAGGATGAGGAGAGCATGGAGGGAGTGGAGCTTCTTTTAAACTCTTAGCATTGAACACTAACACCTTTAGATTTTCTAGAGTAGGTTTTGCTATGTCGGAAGGTTTGTCAGTTTGGCAGTGCCTAAAAAGGCACAATGGGAGAGGACAATGTTTTAGCCAATATTCAAAACCCTAGAGGAGTAGGTGCAGACCATCCCTGGCAAAGCAGAGTCGTGTGTTGACCATAGCTTCCATTCTTCCTGAATATTTTACCCCCTTGAAGTGACACCAAAAACTAAGCCAATTATTAAAGTCAGTTATCTTCTTTTTTTGTAACACTTTTATTAAATTATCACTTAAGATATTGGCACACATACATTAACAGAAAATAAAATAAACCATGGCCGGGATTCAGTAATCCTCCGAGTAAGACTAACCAAGTCTTACTCGGAGACTGCCGTTTAAGACTACAATGTCAGCGAGTCATGCATATGCATGAGGGTGCTGACTCAACTGGAAGGTTTACACGGCATGTGTAAGACTGCAGGGGGCATGTCGGACTGCCGAGCAGTCCAAATATCCATGCCCCTGCAACCATATAAAGTGAAAAAGACAAATGCAATGAGCGAGTCTGCTGAAATGTACACATAGCAAACAGTACACATCCCCACATACTAAACCCCTTTGTAAATGTAAAATGTAAACTAATTTTTTTTTTTATAATTCCCGATATAGCTGCCCCTATTTGCGCGTGTTTGCGCGGGTGTGCCCATTGCTTAGCTGCAGTTAGCAATTTCAACATCGAAGAGCATAATAAGAAATGTTTATGCAAATCAAGCCAAATAGTAATAGCATAGTGGTAGAGCGTTTGCACAAAGAGGAGGCATTCCCGGTTCTAGTCCCACCACTCCCCTGTCTATTTTATGTTTTAAATTAGGATATAAAATAATTCCTGGCATATACAAATTAAATTTTAGTAAAAAGCATTGAAATGGCCTATGTATTAGAGAACAAAATGTATATATATAAATATAAGAAGGTGAGCAGCATTAAGGATAGTGACATATAATTGCCCATAGCTAAGCAACGTTTTACCTAGCGCAATATAATTGCCCGTAGCTAAGTAGTGCTTTATGTAGCGCAATATAATTGCCCATAGCTAAGCAGCACTTTACCTAGCACAATAGGTTTATGTGGAGCTGCGCACCATAGGGCAACGTGGAGCAACGTAGAGCAAAGTTGCCTAAACACAGCCACACCCCCTAGCCTGTCTGGACAGTCGTAAAATAAAAAGCAATGACAAGGTTCGAACCCGGGACACTGTGCACCATAATCAAAGTACTGAACCACTAAGCCATGACAGCTTAGCATAAATATGCACTGTTAACATACATATACTTATAAATGGAAGATTAACCATTGCTAAGCAGGTTTGCTGTTAGCCGAGAATTTTCAAAAACAGCCAGTCACAAATAAGTGCGGGAAATGCAGCATATTTAAGCTCCATAGGCGGGAATACTCGCCATAACTGATTGTAGCTCCCATCTGCAGTCAGAATGGCTGGTGCTGGAGAGGGTACTCACTTTCAAGCGCAATGCTGGGGTATCTAGGAGTCAAAATACATGGTTTGCCTTCTTGTCCACCATCATGAGTCAAGACTCCTGCAGGGCCAGTTCCAAGGGACGGAGTACAAAGCAGAGGCTTGGAACAGGTTAGCTCATGATCTCACCAATGCCACAGGCATCCGTCGGACTGGTGAGCAGGTCTGTCACCACTATGCAGACCTGAAGAGATGGAAGCAAGACCTACTGAACCGATGGATACAGGAGGCCAGTGGCATGCAAGATGCCCCACTACTGAGTAGGTAGCCATGGAATGAAGTATGTAAGAGATGTTAATTTAGTCTATATAATGGATAGGTATGTCTCAATATCCCTTCATTTACTTCACAACTGCAGGTGTCCATGCTGCGAATCAGCAAGCCTATGCAGATAGGCTGCTAAGGCTGCGCCACCAGGCAGGTTAGTAATTATTCTGCATGTATTGTTATATAAAATACATGAGAGAGCCTGAAAAAAAAGTGTTGTAGTCCAATAATAAAGCCATAAAATGCCCTGAATAATTTCCCTGCATGTACTATTATATAAAATAAGTCAGAGAGCCAGAAAAAGAGTGTAGTAACCCATTAATTAAGGTAAAATAAGTCCAGAATAATGTCTCTGCATATACTGTTATATAAAATAAGAGAGTGAGCCTGAAAAAGAGTGTCGTAACCTATTAATAAAGGTATAATATGTCTTGAATAAGTCTTTTGTATGCACTGTAATATCAAATAAATGAGAGAGTCTGTAGAAAAGTCTGTAATGTAATTAATAAAGGTATAATACTTGGAGTGTGTCTGTGTCACTTACTTTGAAATGTTGTTGTACCCTTGCATTATATAAATAGTACTGTTGTATTAAGTGCTGTCAACCCACAGTTGGGCAGTCCCATATAAAGTGGATGAAGGAAGTGCCAGTAGCTCTGAAGCATATATACAGTCCTCAACAGTTGGTTAATGGCTGGCATTCATAGGTAAATCTGGCACATGAGTAGCTTGTTAATGTGTTCCCCAGAAATGTGAGTGTGCTACATGAAATATAGGGTTCTGTAGAAATTTATCTGAAAATGTCACGTGAACACATCCAGATATGTAGATATATAAATATAAATAAAATATATAACTATGTAGCAGTAACATCTGCATCTTGGACAGCTATTATGTCAGATATAGGTCAGGTATATAATGAACTAGCCAAACCCATCACACAACCTAATGCATGTTGCCAAGTGTAATAATACATGTAGGGGATATACACCTGCAGTCAATAGGAATGTAGTGTAGACTAAAAGTACTTATAAGATGTTAATTGAGGTTTCTTTCTACACCCACTGTATGTGCATAAACAATGCAATTCCACACCTCAGTGGGTATGTCTAATCTCAAAACATTTGTTGGGACATATGTCCTATTGTTCTATAAATATCTGCATTTACTTTGATGCATGTGCCCTGTTCAAACATCACAATCTTGGTGGCCTGTTGCTACCAGTCATCCCTGCATGCTGTTGGAATGTCCACTGTCGTTTAATATATGCATGTGTTATGCTTGCTGTTCAACTGTTGGAACCCTGGAGTTTTGGGTTAATGGGAATATTACTGCATGCTGTTACAACTAATTTGGAATGCTGTTGTCTATGTTGTAATTAAACACACCTAAACACAGAACATATGGGAAGGCCGGTCCCAGCAGACCCACCTGTCCCTCCTCAGCTGGTGATTGCATCTGGCACCAGCAGGTCCGGTGCCCAGCCCAGGCTCCCCTCCTCCATTGGTCCTGTGCCACCTTCGGGTGGAAGCGCTGCAGGGGATGTGGCTCGTCCCCCCGTGCAAGCGTGGGTGGAGAAGGGTCACCTGTCACCATCCGAAGGGTCCAGGCTGTGGTGCGTAAGGAGATCCACTGTTCAGTCGCTGATCCCCTATGCCAGCTCAAGGCGAGAGTGGCGCCACTCACGGGTGAGCCTGCCCCTCCTACACAGCCCCCAGCACAGCCACCCTTGGGGCTGTAAAGGTGCTGTGGTGACTGCCCATGGGTGGGGATCTCAGTTCCACTGTTACCATCTGTGGGCTCATGGGCTTGTGATTTCCAAACATCCATCCCTGTCAATTGTGTTCACCCACCCCATGTGTCATATTCCGCCCCTGTATGCATCTTGTTTGTCTTGTCTGTTTACCTCCTCGACCTACCTCCCCAAATATACCTACTTCCTCTACCTCACATTCCACTCTCACCTGAAAAAAAAAAAGGGCAATCTGTTCCCACAAAAAAAACCGCCCCATACATAGCTGCCCATTTCGCACACATGTCCACTGGACATGTAAACTGATAATTATAATTGGCAGTACAACATACTTTGTTGTCCTCACCCCTCTCTCAGGGGTGGAAGGTTTCAAATTTCACTCCAAATTTCTAACATATGCACAGCTGTTGCTGGTAAAGAAATGGGCAGCTATGGACCCTCCCTACAGCCGTCCTGCACATCCTGAGCTGGTTTCCCTACTGTCTTTCCCTCTTTGTGCCCCCTTTTTCACCACTTTCCTATCTCCCCATTTTCTTTTCTTTCAAAGAAATTAGCACGGGGGTTAGCGGGAGTAAGCACTTTTAAGCAGTAGTTAGCAGGTTTGAGCGATTGTGCGCATGTGTGTGCTTAGCTAAGTATTGCTAAGCGTCACGCAAACCTGTGCAAACCCGCTTACAACTGCTTAAAAATGCCTTAGTCACTCTGCATGGCAGGGCCCTTGTTCTGCTGAGCAGCAAAATAAAACACCTCTGTCAGTCTTGAACCCCGGACACACTTCACTGCATGAAGTAGCAGTAAGTCACAGTAGATATACAACAAGTTGGTGCTGTAATAAACATATCATGCATTACAATGAGTGAATGTAAAGGGAAAATAGGAATGCCATAACACAAATCTTGTTCTGTGGATCTTTACCAGCAGTTGTCGTGGAATTGCATGAGATGACTGTGAAAAGAGATCCAGCCATTCTAGCAGGAAATAATGTTACAGTAGCACTTTACAAACCCCACACAGTATCAGAGCAGGATAAACACTGGCATATTTGAATAGGGCAGAGGCCATACTTCCCAACTGTGACTGCTTTTCAGGGATGCCCCTGATTCATAAACAAATGTTAGCTGTGTCCCTCAGAATCCTTCTGAAAAGTACTGACGTTAGGCCAAAAAGTGGGGAATTACACTTAATGAATAATGTCAATAAGTAATAGTACACACTGCATGCATGTCAGAAAAGGTGTATTAATAAATATGCTCTGATTCTCTCACAGTCTCAACTTAATGTCTGTAATATATTACAGGTGTACCTCACTTATATGTACCTTTCCCTGAGGCTGTTCAAATATATACCTGAGTGTATCAGAGGCCTGGTAGAGGCAGAAACACACAGGCATTTCAGCTTTTCTGCTGTTACACACTCTGCAAATAGCTTTGGAATGAGTCCCACAAGCATACCCTTATGTAGGAGCACAACACAGAAATATCAAAGGATGTAGCCATGTACTGGTAGCAACCAACTGTGACAATGCCAGTGCTCCAGTGCAGAAAAGACTGGTGTGGTGCACAGACAGAGAATAACAGGCTAACCTCTGGCTACAAGCTGGATATGTACACAAGTGGGAGCTACGCAGACAGACTACTTGCCTTGTTAGACTAACAGATACACAGCAACCCTGTATGTTCAGCAAGATAAACATCACACAATAATTTATAATGCTCTCTGTATTTCTGCACCCTACCCAAAAGAACAATATACCTGTGTATTCAGGCTCTACCAATGATGTAGGTAGGCATACTCAGTACTGAAATGTGTCCAGTTGTCTTGAGCAGCCTGTGCTAATGTCAACACAAATAAACAACAAACTGCTCAGAAGTGAGGCAATTAATATTTACAGTATAGTAGTTCACAAACAGTTCATGTGCCAGAGGACTACATTGCAATAACTACTTTTGTATGGCAGTTAATTGTCTAATTAGAAAAGAAAGTACATACTCCCATATATCTGGTGTTAGCATTTGGAGGGGTGAGTAAAATTCTACACTGGCAAGTGTGTACTAGAAGCAGCATCATTCAGGTTTGAGTACAACATGCAAATCACTGGCTACAACCCTAGCTTCAGAAATAAGAAGTATACCAACCTTCTGACTGACACAACGGTGTCCACAGCAAACAAGCATGGGCCCCACTTTGGAAAGCTGAAAGGGCTACGCCTACCTAACCTAGCATTTTATAGCAGTGGGCTGCTATGACAGTGAGTACTGCAATTACCACACAGCAGGCTGCATGCAATTAGTAAATGGTGGGCACCAATTGTTGCAGAGGCCATCACATGCACATGTGCAGATACCTATAAAAGCAGGCTGTACTTGCTGCCCACACATGCAATAACCTCATTGCAGCAAGAGAGAGAGAGCGAGAGTGAGAGAGAGAGAGACAGAGACAGAGGCAGAGACACAGACAGACAGACAAAGAGACAGAAACAGAGAGACACAGAAAAAGAAAGAGCAACAGCAACAGACAGAGAAAAAAAAATAAAAAAAAAATATTTCCTTTAAAAACAAACGGAACAGAGCAATACAAAGGAAAGGTATGTAAGACATATGTATTTGCTGGCATGTAGTAGATGTTTATGAAGAGTACTCTACATACTGTGACTCATCCATATGTGGCAGCAGTATGTATCTCTATGTATCTGTACATGTGCATAGGGCAAGGGACATACTGCAACTGTTTGTGAAGGGTGTGTGTATGTATGTATATATATATATATATATATATATATATATATATATATATATATATATATATACATTGTTGAAGGTTGTTATGTGCATATTTCTATGTAGGTTGTAGTATGTGGCAAAGAAAACAGCATGCAGTGCTGGTATATGACATGTGGTGGTTAAACGGTGTGGGTATTCTCTGTCAGTTTTGCAGTGTTGTAGCCAGTGAGACCTGCTAAAGCTACATGGGCTGAGGACACCTTCAATGCAGTCTGCACAACACTGTGCAATATTATTACATAACTGTAATCTCACAACTGTTGCATAATTGATATTCCCACCATGAATAGTGGACTGTATATGTGCCTATATGTACATCTATATGTACAGCAATGGATGTTTATATGTATGTGTGCATGTATGTGTGTGTGTGTGTGTGTGTGTGTGTGTGTGTGTGTGTGTGTGTGTGTGTGTGTATATATATATATATATATATATATATATATATATATATGGGTCTACTTCATTTCACCTAACTTCCAATTCACTGACTTTCATTTCACTGACCCCATGTCACTGAAATTTCATTTGACTGACACTTCATTTCACTGACAGTTCATTTGACTGACAAGTATTATTAGCAAGAAAATGGAATATGCCCCCTTCCCCACTGTAGTGCGACCCTGGAGTTAGAATATATAGTTGGGGGGTGTGGGGGGCACAGCCCCCCACATCAGGGGGTGTGGGGGACACAGCCCCCCATTTCATTTCATATGATATTGTTAAGTTTTGATATAATATTGCTTAGTAAAAGAAAAGTAAGTGGGGGGCTTCCCCCCCACATCCCCCGTTGTGGGGGGCTGTGCCCCCCACACCCCCCAACTATATATTCTAACTCCAGGGTCGCACTACAGTGGGGAAGGGGGCATATTCCATTTTCTTGCTAATAATACTTGTCAGTCAAATGAACTGCAGTGCCATTCCTTCTTGCCAGAACACTGTACCCATTAACTACCACACAGGTGGTAGTCTACCTAACACCAAAGGTGTGATAAGGGAACATGGGACACAGGTGGACAGTAGCCTCCCCTTTGATAATCATAGTGCCACACTAGTCATGTACTCTGTCTACATGGTACACGTCATCACAATAGGTGTGTCATCTGGGGAAATACAGGTCAGTGTTCCCCTCCACTCATCACACTTAAAACCCATTAGAGAGTACAATGCCAACTACAGCAACTGGAAAGGCCACAGACATACATCACAAAGAGTAATACCGGCCTCAAACAGATGCCCTATGCAGACCGACTCACAAAGCAACAGCTACACAGTGTTGCATACCGCCTACCCAGAGGTGACCTCTGCCTAACATACTGAGCTATGTCACACCCATAGCTGTTGGACATCCTCCACGTAAACATATTACAATCCCTCCCAGATACAATCTCTAGGGCCCTACACCTTGTCAGCTCACTAAACAGCACATGCAGGAGGGATAGAGTCTTAACTCAGAGACATGCCATACTCTGGAACAAACCACCTATCAATAGCAAACAAAGCTCCTCATTAGCAGTTGTCATAAATACTCCTGATGATTGTTTGGGAGATAGGAATTACACCCCGGGAATCACCACTGTGTCTCTGGTTGACAGGGGCAAGTGAAATTAAATTACATGTGTGTCAAATGCCAGGGTAGCGTATGTCTAGGCTGCTATAGGCCCTAGGGCCAATAGCGTATTACCTACCCATGACTCGATGCACACACACATGTACTTAGTGCAATAATTGCTATGTGAGGTTGACTGAGTGTGATGGTGAATGCGTTGGTGAATGTGTGCAAAGTCTGTAAAGGTGTGATAGCTTAGTGTGAAATTGTTTCTGTCATAGTAGTTTGTGTCCTAGCTGTGATCCCAGCAAAAGATGTGTATGCTATTGTTAGGCAGAAAAAGTAGTATGGCATATGGTGTGACATAGTCCATAGTTGTCGACTGTGGTGTCCCATTGTAGGTGAAAGCAACACATGTATGCTTAGTGAGTGGTACAGCTGGTGAATCCAACTCCCATATGAACTGTAGTACGACCTGAAGCTGTAGGCCTAAACAGTACAGTATGGTGTATGTTCACATTGCTTGGAAACACTATTTTGTGTGTTCCCTGTAGTCCCCACAGATTACATACCTCAGGCATAAGGTTTTGTAAGTAGTGACACACAGTACTGTATGGTACACAGGTAAAGCTCATCTGGGTTGGCATACATTTGTGTGTTGTATGTATGTCTGATGTGTGTGTGTAATTATGCCTGTACCGTGCCCTCAATCATATCTGTGTTACAGGGTATACGTGTGTATCTAGCAACATGTATAGTCTAGTACAGCAGTATTCCACCTATATCAACAACTATGCACATATGTTAGGCAGGGGATTGGCATCAAAGACTACTGTGGTATACTGGTAATACTGTAACTGTACTTTACATTCATTGCAATGGATGACATATTTATTTATGCATTAGCTTGATATATACCTCCTGTGGCTAGGTGGTGCATTGTGTCACATACAGTGTGCCATGTACTGGTGTATAGTCTTACATACTGGCTTCTCTTTGCTGCTGTGCAGAACATGGTTTGATATATAGAGTGTGGCAGGCACTGTCAGCCAGTTGTGGCCTGAGCACTAATATGTGGTATTGAACATGTCTATCCTCTGACAACTAATTGGATGCAAAATATGGCAGGTAATTGATATCTGTACTTTAGGATGTTAAGTGTGCCACTTGACTTGCTCACACATCTTGTTTAATTGTCTTCCAGGGGTATGTCCCACCAAAGAAACCCGTCTTATACAGCTGCAGAGGAGGCAGAAATACACAACAGCCTGGTGCAGCACTACCCCCTGCTGTTCTCTAGAACCAGCCAGGACCAGCATGAGCAGACTGCACTGTGGCAAGATCTCGTTCGTCGGGTAAATGACATAGGCATGCATAACCGGACATATGAGCAGGTACGCCATCACTGCAGTGATTTAATTAGACATGTCCAGTGGTGTGCATCTGATATCCGTCGACAACAGCTTGCCACAGGTGGTGGGGTGGCCATTCATCCCCCCCTCACCAGAGTGGAGGAGCTGCTCCTAAGTGTGGTGGCTCCTGGCCAACCACAGGAACAGCAACTGACGTGTCATCATGGAGGCCAGAGCCACCCAGCATGTTGACATGGAGTGTGCAGGTAACATGACCTATCTGTAGACTACTGTAATCTGCATTGGTAGATTATGCATATGTGACATGTGTACTGTGTGTTTAGCAGTTGTGCTGCATAGTGTTGTGCAATATTGATATTTGGAATTTGGCCACTGACAAACTGTCTCATATTTTTGTAGGTCCCTCTGGTGTGACAGCAAGGCAGCCAGTCAATGCCGGCCAGTGTGTTATAATTTTAATATTGCTAATGAAATGTGCATGTCATAGGTGAGGTGTAGGCCATGTACATGTAACACACCTACGCATAATGCATGCTGTGCATGTTTGCTGTGAGACTATGCACATCTCAGTAATGACAGTAGCTGCCTCAATCACATGCAATACACAGAGCAGCACACACAATTGTGGCAACACCGTACTGGACATTGGATAGGCATAGCTGATACACATGTACACAACATACACAACTTAGTCATACGCAGTACACCTTAACATGCTACACACGGCATATCCAGACACCTGCTGTAAAGTCACACTTCAGTATTCCACATGTCATACACACAGCACACATAATATACCTGAGGGGTAGAGGTCTATCATTGGGCTGTGCGACACTCTTCAACACATAACACATTCATGTTAGTCAATGCTCCCTACTGGGCACCTTACAAACCCATGTAACGAGTGGCTGTGAGGCCAATCACTAACAACAGCACACATGCATCAAAGCCATGTATACTGTTATTAACACGGGCTGTCTACACTCGCACTGCATGGTCTTGAGCAACAAACTTTCTGCATGCTGACATGTGTGATGTGACCATTTGCCTTGTGATACTGTAACCCACCTTCAACCACTATTAAGTATGTTTTGGATTGCTGGTGGTGTGTGTGGGTATCTGCTGTAGTGAGAAGTGTATTTGTGTGCATGTGTGCATGTGTTCATGTGTGCATGTGTGCATGTGTTCATGTGTGCCGACATCATGTACAGGTCGTAAAGTGTGTTTCCTGTCTCCCTCCCACAGGTGCTGTGTTAGGGCTGGTTCACTGCAGCAGGGAAACTGATGTCACTGAGCCACATAGTGATAATGAAGATAGGTGTGTTGAGGCACAGGCGTGTTTGCCAGGGTCTGTCATTGGGCCACCAATTGACAGTACACAGCTGTCCACCCCATCCATGCATACAGTCATACTGCCAATAAATCCATCACCAATGCCCATAGCTGAGGGACAGTGTACTGTTGGCATTGGCCAGGACAGTGTGGTATCCATGGCACATGCATCCCAACACAGCAGCCATACCCAGATGTCTGGAAGGGTACCACATAGGCAGATGTCCAGGGGTTCTCATAGGAGCACTGCTGCTCATCATGCCACTGGCAGAAGTGCCACAGGTCTGACAACATCACACATGTTCCAGGCTGTCATGGAAACACAGGCATGTATGGAATGGTACACCAGACAGGGACTAAGGGCACAGAGAGCCCATAACACCGCTGTCATTGACAGTATCCATGACCTAGCAGGTGCGATCCAACATTACACTGAGGTCACTGATAGACGTTTGGGGGAGACATTAGATATCCTCCGCAATGTCATGTCCATGTGTCAGGACAGTGCAGGATGGTTGAGACGTCAATGTGGACATATGCCAGCAACATCAGCAGCTGGCAGTCACCACGGACGTCCCTCAAGCCACAGCCACTCCCGTAGTGCTAGTACCAGCCCCAGCAATGTTGGGGGTGGGCTGTCCATAGAATGTCCTAGAAGACCACATGCACGTGGCTCTGGACAGTCCCAGCAGGGACCTGTGTCCAGTGTGCATCCATCCACCTCTGGGGATGGTACCCAGTCTGGCTTAGTACCTGATAGTGTCAGTAGCACCCCTGCCAGGCACAGGTACCATATCCATGGCCAGAGACAGTGATCTGTAAAGCCTCGCAGGTACAGTCTGTGGCTGTCCCACAAATACCCATATATGGCAGCCATATGGTGGAACTGTGTGCATGCAGACACACACACATACTCCAGACACCTAGGGCTAACACATACACACACACACATTACAACAACATTGGCCCATTACAGTATTCTTGCCCCTCACACACACATACACACACACACACACACACACACACACACACACACACACACACACACACACACACACACACACACACACACATATACATGTCAATTGGATGGCTCACTGTAGGCGTCTGGCGAACCAACAACACACCCTGTGCATATGATGAAACCTGTGCTGCCTCCTGTCATCTGTAACATCGATGCAGGAACAGGCTACCATGGTGATGATGCACAGGGTGTCTATATAGCAGTACAGCAATGTAAGCATGTTGTCAGCTGTAGAGTGTAATGATATGCTTGAAGGTGTAGCTGAGCAGGCATGATGCATTAAAGCTATGATTGTTATTGTAGTGTTGTTTACACCAGTGTTGGCTCCAATTGTGTATTGCCTGGCCATGTGCCACTTGGCTGATGTGTGCAGTATTGGCAGCATGTGTTAGAGAGTGGACAGTATGTGTGGGATGTGTGTAGCATAGATTTGCAGGTGTACAGTTGTGAACATGGTGGAAGTGCACTGTCTGCATGTACGTGCATAGTGGACACATGGCCAGGGTGACATGCTCTGTATTACACAGTAACACTCCATAGTTTCTGTTGGTGGCCTGTATGCATTGTACTACACACATTCCGGAACCTGACTACACATGTGTGTATGACATGGTTTGACACTGTGCTGTGGGTAATACTGTTACTATCTGTCATTGTTTTGCATTCTGGTGGTATACATCACTTCAACAGCCTGACCATAACCAATCATTAGATGATGTCTTGACAAACGACACACAGATGTAGGACACACAGCAACAGTTGGATCCTTCAGGTACTATACAATGCCAGTAACCACTGGTATTCACCTGCACCCATTACTGAGACCACTCCTGTTTGCCATATAGCTCTCTTAGGTACAAGCAATCACAGTAGGGATATGTCCGTCCACGTCTGGTAATGCATACTGTGGCCTATAATGCATTCTCCAGATGACACACACATACTCCACAAGGGTATCATACAGACAGATGCCTGTTGTCAAACCCATGATGTAAAGCTATAAGCCAAACTAAGCATAGTCATCCACCTTTAAGGAACATATTATCCCCACAGTATCACATAGGTAGTAGCCACCAGCATGATGAACAGATACCGATGTGTACATGCAACCAAGTGTTATGTCATCTCTCCTTTGTTAATCACATTTCCAAAGGTATTTTGGAATCAGTTGGTGGATCACATAAGCAATAAGTGGTCTGCATGCATATCCACGGTTTGTTCTACACCTATGAATAGTCATCATGGACAGACTTTGCTGTGTTTGAACAGGTCTGACATATACCTCGGCCATAGACCCTTACTCACACATCCCAATAGGAATCATAATGACTTTGTGTGACACAGATGACCTAGGCCAGGGATCACTGCAGTGGCTGGCCTTGTCACAAGCATACAGATGTGACCTAAGGTCTGGGAAGCAGCAGCACAGTCTGGCAAGGATGACAGCTGTGTTCTTGGAGAAAGCAGGGTCCCCACACATGCAAGCATTGTGGTAACATGTGTATTTGACACACAGCTAGCTCACATGTGCAATGCATACTGATATGTCATACAGTGGTAGAAGCAAAACCCATAACACATTGACCAACAGTGTCACACATATACAGCTCACACACTCACCAAGTGCAGGATTCAATCCCCTACCTAACTACTTCATGATACTAGAGGAGTACACATGAACACGACACACTATATAGATTAGTGGGAGTTTTATTTTCTGCAGGTATACTTGTAGGATGTTGACATCATCAGAGTTGACAAAGGTTAGATTACCACTTTTGAGGTGTTTGACTACTCTCCTAAAAGGTTGTTCTTTCCCAAGGGGAACACACACAAACACTTGCCCAGTGCAGGATTCAAACCCCTACCTAACTACTTCATGATACTAGAGGAATACACATTAACACGACTCACTATACAGATTAGTGGGAGTTTTATTTTCCACAGGTATACTTGTAGGATGCTGACATCATCAGAGTTGACAAAGGTTAGATTACCACTTTTGAGATGTTTCACTACTTTCCTAAAAGGTTGTTCTTCCCAAGGGGAACACACACACAGTTGCCATGTGCAGGATTCAAACCCCTATCTAACTACTTCATGATACTAGAGGAGTATGTAGTAACATGATGCGCTATACATATTACTGGAGGTTTTGTCTTCCACAGGTATATTTTTAGGATGGTGACATCATCAGACTATACGAAGTGTGTTGCATTAGGTGACATTAGATGGCCTACATTGAATGAATGTCTAAACACTTTGGCCATGTGATCATCAAAGGTGAGTTTACTATCTACCTGTGTCCCCAGGGCCATAATTACTTTCTCTGTACATGCTGGATTACCACCTATGTGGTGATTTGTGTGCACTTTGTATTACCCAAAGGGGATGACTATGCATTCTTTGCCATTCAGCTTGAGGGCATTGTTTTGACACCAGGTATCTATCTCTGTAAGACACTTCTGGAGGATGTATGTGTCAGCTGTACAGTCAATTATGGACCACAGTTTCCAGTCATCTGCAAATCTGTTCAGCCTTACACCTGCCGTGCTTGCCTGTACCTCTGAGCAGTATCGACTGAACAGGTGAGGTCCCAGGACCAAGACCTGTGTGATGCCATGTGTTACTGGCTTAGAGTTGGACATGGCACCCGCAACTATGAACATGTGTGTTTGATCTGTGAGCCACTTGGCTACCCATCCTGTGACATAGCTGTTCATGTTCAAGCTGGTACACTTGTCCATGATGACGGAGTGGGGAATGGTGTGGTAAGCCCTTAGTGAGGTCCAGGTGGGCTGTCTGGACTACTTTCACCTCCATCTATGTTCATGGTAACTGTTTTAAATAAGTCAACTAGGTTTGGGAGCCAGGCTATGCCTTTAACAAGGCAAAGTTGTGTAAAGTCCAGTGTCTAGAGATCTCCAATGTCTCAGTGTATGGGTTCCATGACAATTTACTCAATAGCTCTGTAGACCAGGCTGAGTACACATGTTGGGCAATGGTTTCCAGGTTCTGTTTTGGCACACCCTTTGTGGAGCTGGATGACTGTTAGTGTATGCCATTCTTTGGGTACATAGCCTGTGATACCCTTGAGTCTGGACAGTGAATGTAGGTGAGGGTGTAGTTCCTTGTGGGCCTAGTGTAAGATGCAGCCTGGGACAACTTACAGTCACATTGATGCTATGTTCTTAGCTTTGGTGAGGGCTGTCTTTACATGCATGTCCATGACGTCTGTGTCTCTGCATCCTTCTTTGATAGACACAGGCCCTTTTGGCGGTGATGGGGGGAGTTTACACTGCACTTGTCCCCCTGGGTGTGGGCAATGAAAGTTGGTTTGGTGTATGTCATTACTTTTTTCAGTAGCTGACAGCATATTTGGAAGTTGACACCTACATGTGTGATATAGCTACAGAAGGCTTTGTGGTTGTTATTCTTACATTCCTTGGCAGTTTGTCTTTAGAAACTGTGCTTGGATTATTTTATGAGCGATCATTGTTTCATCCTAATAATGATCAGTGATGCCTTTCCTTTAGTGAAGTTGGCTCTATCAGGTGTTAGTTTCCTCCTTTTGTTGTCTAGCTTATTTAAGGGCACCGACCACCAGATTGTTTTCTCATTTTTGGAGTAGTGCATCTTGGTTTTATTTGTGATGTCTCGATCCATGCATCCCTGTAGATGCTCATAGGATGCACTTGTAAATGAGTTGGCAGATTGTATACCATTATCCTGTAGCAAGAGGGCTTTGGGACTTTCCACTTCAGTCTTGGGAAGTGTGCTGTTTGCTTTTGAAAATGTATTCACAGTGGTTTCATTGACTGGGTGTGGGGGCGGGATGTGGATGTCCAGTGTGATTACTTAATGATCTGATATTACCAGCGAGGGGTTTATCTCTGTTGTGGAACACTGGTACCCCATGTTGGTGATGATCATGTCCAGTATGTTGTCACCTCTAGTAGGTGTGCTGACCAGCTGTTCCAAGGTGTTAGAGTTTCTTAACTCTAGGACACATTGGGCAAAGGACATTGTATACGGGTAATTCACCCACTCATTGTTTGGGTAGTTGTAATCTCCTCATATAATGGTGTTTGATAGGACCTTTATATTTGCCATTGTTCTCCAGAATACTGAGTGAGGTTCCTGAGACAAGGTACATGATCTGTAGCAGGCTACAATCTGATGGGCAGCATTGCCCAATGTTAGTTGCACTTGCATAGTCTCCAAGGCCTCATGCTGTCGCAGTAACTTGGAGGTGTGGAGATCCATAAGGTAAATGGCTACACCACTTCCTTTTGTATTTCACTCATGGTCTTGGGTCCAAAGGTCAGGGTGATTTTGAGTGTTTTATGTGGATCATATCCAACAGCTGCATGTTTGACATAGCTTTGGATGTTACGTAGTGAACACCTCTGAGTAGGCGATATGCAAGGGAGTACAGATGGAGCATTTTGTGATGGTCTGTGTATGGCATGTATTTCAGACCACTAATGCTCTTTGTGACGTATTGCTGCTGGTTTTCCAGTTGTTGTAGTTGTCTTGTGAGGTACATATAAACAGTGGCGTTGTACTCTTTTATATTTCTAGTGAGTGGTGAGTAGAGGTGAACTATGTCCTCTTTTATTCTGCATTAGACACATTTTGTGATGAGGTGTGCCACATAAGAGGGTTTCCTGACTACTGTGGGAATATGCTTATCACAGTTGTGTCCACTGTCCACCTGTGACCCAGGGTCTCTTGTCACACTTAAAATGTGAGCTATACTACCACCTATGTTGTAGTTCTTGGCTACAGAGATTTTAACAAAGGTGATGATAATGCACCTTTTGGCATTGAGCTACAGCCCATGGCTTGGACAACAGCCATCTGTCTCAGTGAGGCCCTTTTGTAGGATGTCCACATCTTTAGTGTTTACAATGATGGCTCCTAGTTTGCAGTCCTCTGGAAATGTCAGTAGTCACAGAAACTCCATGTTAATGTTTACTTCAGGGAAGTAGATACTACACAGCCTGGGAAGTTATCTAGTCCCATGGCTGCTGTGATACTGGCTTCAGAGAGTGTTTTTTACCTGTGCAGCCATGATGACAGCAACTTTGCAGTCTTCCATTATAGACATGTGCTCTTTCATGGGTGAGAGGGGAGTAAAGTTAACACTGATCCTATCTGCCAGGATGTTGCCAATATCAGTTGGCTCTGTACATTTAGTGCCATTGAGCTGTAACTCAGAACAGATCTGAGTGTAACCATGACATGGACCTATCTGTTGGTCAGAGATCTGCTGCATAGACAGTAGGCCACTGAGTACAGTTTGGGTTACATTCATTTTTGTTGCATGGGGCAACTATTTGAGGCCAGTAATCCTCTTGTTAAGGTTCTTCATTGTTCTTTCTAGTTGATGAACGTGCCTAGTCAGATTCCTCGCAAGTGTGTTGTGGTAGTCTCTGACAGGTCTGATGACTGATGAGTAGTGGCAAACTCCTTTGACCTACAAGCACAGACCTTGGCAGTTTGTCTGTACACATAGCAGGATCTTCAGACCACTTTGTGAATGTGTTTCTGGAAGTAGAGATGACTATACACGTTTGTCCATAGATCCCTTATCATCACATCCGTATTTAGCCTAAGTGTGTGAGCATGCCCAGTATGACCTTCCAGTACCTTCCTACCTGACATTTGCTTTGTTTGTTTAAGTGTGTGAGCATGCCTAGTATGACCTTTCAGTGTGATGCAGACTGAAATCCACTACATTTGTTGAAGTGTGTGAGCACACACAGTATACACATTTATACCATATGTGTATGGTAAATCAAAGTGTATTTTTACAGCAGGGGTCACCTTTGTGTCATAGATCAACAGGGATCATGCTGTGCCTGCAGGGCTTCCATGAGACACTTTGCATAGACCTATCAACATTTTTACATACAGGGTGGACAGCTATTCTTTGTACATTTCTAACTGTGCATACACTGGATTGTTACTGTGGGTGTACATAGGATGTGTGTTTCACCTGACACTTATACACATTTGGTGTGCCTGCACTGCTATATACAGGACATCATTACAGTCTGTACTGTTGCTTATCATACTGGCTTGAGGCATACTAGTATACTACAGGTCTTAGCATCCATTGCCACATATATTAACTTGCGACTTCATAGCCTACACAACCCACATCACAATGCCTGGCCTGATGTTCTCTGTCTGCATAGGCATGTGGGTGAGGTTACCCATTTGCCTCATTAGGGGCATGATATAGCATTGCTTTGTGTTTGCATTAGTGTACAATTGTCCTGTTGTCTCTGCACCACAATAATGCTATCATGGCTTAGTGGTTCAGTACTGTAACTATAGTGCACAGTATCCTGGATTCAAGCACTGTCACTGCTCTTTATTTTCATGCTGGCCAGACCAGACTGCTTAAGGTACAGTAAAGCAGATATAAGCATGTTTAACTGACTTTGCTCAGCTTTGGCCGACCTTGGCCAACATTGCACGAGCAATTTTGTTTACATATACTACATATTGGTAAAAGCTGCTTAGCACTGCTTTATATTGCGTAAAACATGGCAATCATGCCTCAGGTGGTGCTGCAGGGCTGCCTATGTCAGATGCACATACTACACTCCCTATACATGTTGGAAACAGGTAGTGTCAAGTTGGGCATCCCTTTTATTTTATGTGCGAGTCAGTGAGAGGTATCATTTCCAGGGTTCCTACTGAGCCAGTGTATGTGCTATGCATTGCCTCTTTGCCAAGGACAAGGCATACTGGGCACGCCTCCTTCTGCCTACTGGGGCAGGCTCAGGTTGTTCCTCCTCTGAGTCACGCTGTGCCTGTGCAGGCCTTGGCAATGGTGAGGGGCTGTTTGGCCCTGCCCCATGCTGTTCCTGCTGCAGCTGTTTTCGCAGGATCAGATTGTGTAGCATGGCACATACCATGACAATATGGGTACATGTAGTTGGTGAGTACTGCGAGGCTCCACCAGATGTGTCCAGGCACCAGAACTGTGACTTGAACATCCCAAACACATGCTCAATTACATTTCATGTTTGTGCGTGTGCCTCATTACGGCATTCTTGTTCAGGTGTGTGTGCATTTCTGATGGGTGTCATCAGCCACGGCTCCAGTGCGTATCCAGCATCCCCCACTAGGTGACCATCAGGGATGTCACCATTTGCAAATGTCTGGTACAGCTGTGACAGATGCCAGATATGGGAATTGTGGTAGCTTCCGGGGCAGTCAGCACACACATTCAGTATTATGCCCCGGGCATCATACACGACCTGGCAGTTGATGGAGTGGAAGCCCTTGCGGTTGATGTAGGCCCTACCCCGCTCACCAGCTGGTTCTTTGATGTGTATGTGCGTACAGTCAATTACACCCACTACCTCAGGGTATTCCACTATTTGCTGGAAGAGATGCATATTGCTGGCCAATACATCACGGGAATTGGGGAAATATACATGATCACTGACATGTGCTCACATGGCATTCAGGAACTGGTGCAGTACCCTTGATGCTGATGCCTGTTAAATCCCCATCATATCACCAGTTGGTCTCTGGAAGGTACCTGTTGCTAGTATTCTTAGCCAAACACATACCTTGGTTTCCACTGGGATGGGTTCCCCTCTGTTGGTTCTGTGTGTGAGGCATGGCCTGCACAGCTCAACAATTTGCTGCAGGAGCTCTCTGTCCACTCTATATCGCTCCACTATCTCCAGCTCATGTAGCCCCTGGTAGGTTACCCTGGGTCTGTATACTCTTCTCTGTCTCCTCACTGTGGGTTGCTCAGCAGCATTTGCAATGGCACCTCCCTCAGCATCTTGCGCATGTTGCCTTATAACAGCAATGGCAGTCCCTAACATTTTTATGTCTCAGTTTAAGCTTTTTAAGTTTTCACTTCTCTTTGTTGACTGCAGTGTTTCTGAGAAAAACATGGAGGAATGTTGTTTGCAGAGTTTTAGATGCTGGGCTGGGCTGGGCTAGTGTACTGCCTGTGTAATTGGCTGATTCTAATTGATTTCACCTGGCAGCTCTGCTAGTTCTCCTTGGTTAACTTCCTACTACTTCCTTTCCTTCCTTTTCCCATTTCTGTTTCCACAGGGGGCAGCACCACGCAAACAAGTGCAAACACGCTCACACGCACGCACATAGGCCTATACAGGCTTATATGGGCTTAGACGGGTGCACATTCGTGTATACTTACTTAGACAGCCTTACACAGACTTACATGGGTGCACACACATGCACACAGGCTTAAACGGGTTTACACGCGTGCACACAGTGTAAGCAGCTTTGCAAGAAACTTTAGTGATAGCCACAGCGTACACTTTCAGTTTCTTGATTTAAGTTTAGACAACTGTAGACACACCTCTTTTAGTCCTGAGTAACTCACATCAACCACATGTCACTCTGCTCCAATAAGCTTACAGTCTTTTTCATACATACCCCCTCATGATGTCACCCATCTCCTACTCTGTTACTCCCCTTTTCCTACTCTTACACTCGAGGGACATGGTTCACATAGCAGGGAATATTGGGATTCACTGTCCTTATCCTCATTTGCATAGGATTGCCTACTAATTTCCTAGTTACATCTCTCAGACTGAGCTTCCCCCCTTAGCAACCTCTACTCAGTAGCCATGTTGTCTTCAGCCTGACATTCATTTGCATGGCAGATTAATATTTTGAATAAATTCCCTATTTGTGCCTTTTATTTTTTGGTTTTCTGATTTTTAGAGTGCAGCACATTTGCGCGGCGCTGCACTACGCTTAAATATCGGAGATCGAGGTAAAAAAAATATTTTTTTTTTATTTTGCAATGGGAAAAAATGCTAATGGCCGTATATTTGGCCATTGGCATGCTTCCTCAACTGGATGCATCCTTTATTTGGAGCTGTCACGGCTCCGTTTTGCTATTTGCTGAACGGTACTCAGTTGACAACTAAGTACATTTCTGCAAATAACACTACTCTTACTCGGACAGGTTAGGGTTTCCTGGATCACAAACTTACCTCATTTGCATAGCTCTCAGCAGCAAATGAGGTAATTTGCATAACCCAACCCTGTCCATCTAAGAGTCGTTTTAGGAGCTTTCTTGCACGCCCCTGCCGGCTGTTCCTGGATCACTCGGCAGACATGTTGGCTGCATGGAGTCTTACTCTACTCTTAGACTCCGTGCAAGCCTTCGTGAATCCGGTCCTATATTAACACGTTTGTCATTTATATACAGTATACGTTACATATATGTTTACTTTCTTTATAACACTGTCAATTAGTCCAACATAATTACATAAATTGCTCATTTCTTCCCTTCTAGTAAACCTCACTCCACCTTTTGAACATTATTCTGTATGTATTGTTCCCAGAAATTCCATTTATTTCTATGCAATTTGTTCCTTCCCTTTTTTAAAGATGCCACTTCCAGTTCTTTTATCTCTTTTAAAATATTCAATATTTAAAATACAGTTGGTTTAGATTTTGATTTTCTAGTTGTTGCTTTTTTGACAGCCAATATAATTAAACTTAATAAGACCTTACTATGTCTAGAAAATTTTGATTCTGTGTCCCAGTTCAAAAGAATCATTTATTTAGTTACAGCCACTTGGTTTCACAATATTTCTGACAGAGTATTCTTAAGTTATTTTTAAAATCTACCAGTTCATTCTACTCCCAAAAATGTTCCTAGTTACCTCTTTCTTTCCCATTATACCTCTTGCTATCTAAAATAAAATTAAAAATATTAAAAATTAAAAGAAAAATTCTTTGAAGACTGCTTGGGGTATAAAAATACCTATGGAAACACTTCCCAGCAAAAATCTTGAACCTTCTGGACTTTGTTGCCTACTTGGTTGGCATACATATGTCCTTCCATTTTTACCTTGTAAACTGATTTCCTAGTCTTTCTTCCAGATATTTTCTAACTTTCTCTGATTGATTTTTGTAGTTATCGTGCATTATTTTAAATGCCCTACTAATTATCCCATTTTAAAAGCAGCTTCAGTTGTACAATCGACTAAAACTCTATCAGAGCAGCTATTTCACTTAGGACTCGTCAATCCCTTTCTCTTTGTCTGTACTATGATATCAGTCCCTAGCAGGGAAGGCATTCGCTCACCTGCAGTCCAAACTTCTTCTTGGCGTCATTCTATTCTATTATCTTTCCCTCTCTAGTTCTTTGCTCCCAGTACCTTGGTTCCTTTGCCAGTTTGCTGCAGTAAACTCCATACCTCTCTTGCCTACTTTCTCTACCCCTACTTGCAGTCATCCCTGATGTCAAAGCTAATCATCTGCTATTTATATTGTGGAATCATCCTTGTTGAAGATACAGTGTTGAGAACCAAAATGGCAACAAGGCACATAACCAAATAGTAAACTAAAAAAAAAAAAAAACTGCCCACTGAAGACCGACCACTTTAATTTAATACAATGTTAAGTGTTTTCGTCTGTTAATATCAAAAGATTTCATCAGAACAATACCAAAACTATATTACCGACTTAAATAACATCAGATTACATGATGCTCATCCCATCCATTGAATTTAAAAAACAATAACCTAAAAGCATTTTTAAATAGATGTTGACATCCAAGCAACAATGTGCAGAAATACATACAAATACATAAATAATCATGAACAAGTTGTTATGTATATGTAAATGCATCAATAAATAATCCAGACAGGAAGAATAAACTATAAAACATAATAATAAATATCATATTGTATACTGTTTTAATTTTAGAACACTCATAATGAAAAGAGTTTGGTTTAATCCGGGGGAACTATCTCCACTTGTCATCAGTTGCTACCACAGTTCCTTTAATTCTAATTTCTCGGTCCATGCCCCTCCTCTAGGATCCAAACTAACCATATCCAATACAAAAAACTGAAATAATGATTGGATTGACTCAAGATTTGTTTATATAAAACATTATACACATTAATTTTTTTAAAATCATGAATATGCTCATATATCTTTCCCTTAAGTGTTGCTCAAGGCCATGTTCATAGCCGTGTCAGACACATAATCCATGAGCTCTACCACGTTTCTCTTCATATATTCCCACAGGGCACATCTCAGGACATTTACACCCACATGGACTATGAATGAGTCATACTGGTACTTGCGATCCAATGACCTGAGTGCATGCATGATCTGGCAAATCCTGGCCCCCTGATAGGTAACTGACCGTGACTTTCTCCTTACTCAGCCTGGTAAGTGGGACATCTGTGTATCTCACAATACAGTCTCCTATGACCAAAATATTGGGTTGTGTGGTAGCTTGCCTTATGGGCTTAGAAGCGGAGGTTCTAGGAGATGTGGCTGCATGTGGACTGGTGGGTATTGTTTTGATGGAGTGTTTTTGGGGCTGCTGAGAATATTTCTTGAAGGTGCAACGTCTGAGGGGTCTTTGGATTTAGGAAGATTACATTTAAGAGTCTCAGCATTTGTGGGTGTATATGTTTAATCCATCTTGCATGTGGTGGCAGTAGTGTGTGTATTACTGACAACCCGATTGGCATTATGATTGCTTGTATGTGACAGCTTTGCCTTCAGTGACATTGTGTAATTACATCTCTCACATACCTTATCGGTTTGCTTAAGACTTAATTGGTTGTTGCAAATGTTGGAGGCATGATGCTGAAGAAAGAGGTAACTTGGAAGATGTTTTTGGGAGTGTAATGAGTAATTTCCTTGTGAGTAAAGTCAGAAATACTGGAAGAGTAAATGGTTGTAACTAAAAAAATGATTCTTTTGAGCTGGGACACAGTATCTAAATTGTTTAGACATAGTACGGCTTTATTAAGTTTTGGCTGCCATAAAAGTAATTACTACAAAATCAAAATCAAATTCTAAACCAACTGTATTTGAAGTACTAAATATTGTAAAACAGAATAAAAAGATAAAAGAACTGAGAGAATGATCTTTAGAAAAAGGAAGAAGCAAATTACATAGAAATAAATAGAATTTATGAGAACAATACATTCAGAAAAAAATGCTAGGCAGGAGTTGAGCAATTTATGTAATAATGTACTGAATGACAACTGTTATAAAGAAAGAAAAAATGCAATGTATAAATTATGGAAAAAATGTTAATATGGTTTGTTTTCTTCTCTAGTGATGTATGTGTGCCTAAGCCTTAAGTGATAATTTCATAAAGGTGCTTAAAAAATTATCAATAGGGTGTCACTAAACAAAAGCCAATTGTTACATTGCCTTAGGATGCCCATATTCATTAAACTGCTTCAGAGATAGCTAGAGTTCATATCCATGGTTACAGGCCATTTTTACTTGATTAGAAGGTTGCTGAAGAAGTATAGAGTAAAAACATGAGCATCTAATGCAATTAGAGAGAAACTATAAGGCAATGAATATATATGATCTGTATCCAGATCTGCACAATGCATTTTTTAATTGTTTTTATGTATATCTACCAAATGTTCTTTGCTTCACTCTCTAATTGTCTATATTGTTTTGCCACAGTAAAAACATTTACAATGATGTCATGCCAAATAAATCATATATTTTGTGTTACAAGTAAAGAAAATTCAGAAAAATGGAACTTATGTCTAGAAGAAGAATGTCAAAAACTGCTACTCAACTTGATATGCTTACAACAGTAATTGCAACCATCGCAAGGATGCAGACGTCTGCACTGTTCCTATTCTAGAGGAATGTACCTATTTTCCTAGGTGCTTTTTCTCTGCTGCACCTGCTGACTTGATGTACCTGTTTTTGGGGGGTATTCCCTGTCTTCAAGCTTGGTTCACCCCTTCACAGAATTTTCTGAACCCCACCCATCACGTGTGCTTTTCTGAAGCAGTCTAGTACACAGAAGACCACATTACATGACCAGCATCCTAGTGGCAGCAGTAATTAAGGAAAGAAATCATTCGCATCTCTCTCTACAGACACAACAATAAATGACATTGTGTGGTAGAGTTTTGCATTATAGTTCATTAAAGTCTATAGATTTTACACTGTTTTGATAGCATGCTTATATTTTTCCATCTTTTCTGTCACTCTCCAGTTTGTTAAACACGTGTTTCTTTTTTGGGATCCCTACCATCACTGCCACTTCATTGTACCGGCCTGACTCCCCGGTATTCATGTTTGCCAGCTCTACCAGCTGCTTACCCCTCTCCCAGACTTAATCCAGTGTTACTGGGGCTGGTCGTGGAATGAGGCATCTGGGAGCTCTGCATGTCTATTCTTCCATCCTTGGGGGTTCACTTATGACCTAACTATTCACCCTTTGTGGACCTAATGGTATGCCTGGGCGGCAGGTGTGCAGTGGAGACATATGGTATATCTCCCTGCCTTCACAGTAGCTCAGCCATGTCTCCAGCATATACCCTTCTTTAGTCATGCCTACTAGTGTGTCTTCCCAAGCCTCCACCAAGGATAGACGCAGTAGATACCGATAGATCCACCCAGCCACCCCAGGATTATAACACCCATACCTCCCTGCCAGTCTGCCAGCCACACACGCCATTAATGAACCCTGGTCACCTGGATTATAGTCAGGGCTTTATCCCTTTATGCCTGTGGAGCAATAAACTTGTTTCTAAAGAGTATCCCACATTTCTTCTGGAACTGGGAACAGTTATGTGAGGTTTGCTAGTCAAATTTTATGCTGATTTGATGTCCAGATTTTTGGTTGGATGTACCTACTTTTCAAGGGTCTTTATACCTATTTATAATGTCTGCAGGTTGACAGGTATGAAAGGGTGTGTTCTATTGGTGTTCTTACATTTATAAACATTTTACATGCACCAATTGTGAGTTTATATATATATATATATATATATATATATATATATATATGTCTATTTACATATATATATATATATATATATATATATATATATATATATATATATATATATAATATATGTGTGTGTGTCTGTATACACACCACACACACACACACATATATATATATATATATATATATATATATATATATATATATATATATATATTTTTTTTTTTACAAATTACTTGTCTGATGGGTTGTATGCCCATGGCCCTTCTCCAATCTCCACCTAATTAATTTGCTCCTATACATTCTGTCCCTTCCACTGTATTCTACATAGTTAATTTCTCCCCCCACCCCTTGTAGGAAGTTGAAGGACATTCATGGACTTTGTAAACATAAGCTCCCTGGAACAAATTGTCAAAATGCCAGCCAAGGTTGCAAACATACTGGATCTGGTCCCCATTAATATGGGAAAGGGCTTTACATCCCCTAGTGTAATGTCCTTTATGGTAAGGTCAAATCACAAAATAGTCTAATTTGAAGTAAAAATAAAACCAGGAACCCCATCTAACTTTGGAATGTTCAGGAACTACTCTAAGGCCACCTTCCCACTATTAAGTGATAACCTGGCAAAATTTCAAGCCCTCCTAACCCCTGCAAACCCTGCTGCCTATGTGAAACTCATTACACAAACCCTATACAAGCACATTAATAGCTGCATTGAGGAAAGTGTTCAAATAACAAATTAGTACAGAACTAACTCAAAAAAAAAAAAAAAGCCACCCTAGTGGGATCGCATCAATAGGCTGAATAACAGAAGGAAGAACATCATGGCAAAAATTCAGAGGTGTAGCAATGAGCAGGATAAAAGCCCTCTCATCAAACTAAATAAACAACTCAGAGGACAAACAAAGTCTACCAAAGCCAAATTTGAGGTAAATCTGACCACGTAGCACAACTGCAAGGCATTCTTCAGCTATGTCCACATCCTCAAAGGTAATACACAATTGTGTGCAGAGCTCATTGTTAATGAAGCCACCTGCAATGAGCCAGGAGACATAGCAAATCTACTGGCAGACAAATTCAGCTCTAACTTTAATCCCCTCTCCCCCCACACAGCCTCCCCTTATGAAATACCATTGAATGTAACTCTCCTAACTGTCATGAGATAACAGATCTGAAATGCTCTGTCGAAGGCCATGAACACTGCATTAATGCACCTCAACAGTATCCCAGACTGCTTTCTAAAATAGCATGAAACACACCATATCATGCCCTCTGAAATCACTGTTCAACCTTAGCCTCCAAACAGGCTTCGTGCCTCATGAATGGAGAATGGCAACTGTCAGTCATATGTACAAAGGTGGGCCACATACAGACCCTGGAAATCACAGATCTATAAGTCTCACTAGTCTCATAAAAGAATGGAAAGAATTATCATGAAAATAATCAATAATGACATAGAAAACCTTCAGACACTGAACCCAACCCAGTTTGGTTTTGTTAAGGGCAGGTAATGCCTACTCACCCTGGTGGATTTCTTTAAGAAGGTCATCAAAGCAATTGATGGTGGCAAAACAGTTCACATTGCCTACCTTGACCTGTCCAAGGCATTTGACACAATATACAATATCTCACTCAGGCATTGTTAACAAACTGAAGAGGTTAAGTATAAAATCTTATGTCACCCAGTGGATAGCCAGCTGTCTCACAGACAGGACCCAGGAAGTTAGAATTGGGGTCCACCTCCACAAAGAAGCCATTCACCAGTGAAATCCCTCAGGACTCAATTGTGGGACTTCTCCTTTTTTGGCATCCACTTCTCTGAAATCAAGGTCTATGTCAAGGGCCTCTGGCTGACAAAAGTTGCAGATGATTGCAAATTAGGAGCAGTGTTAAGTCCCCAAAAACACAATTGGTACCTATGGAGAGGTGACATAGGCAAATAACTTGAGTCAGTGCCAAAGACTAAAACTAAGTGCCAAGAAATGCATAATGGTATCCTTTGGGAAGTCGGCCACCCCTGGTAAAACACATATTGACAACACACCCCTAAGAGCTGACTCAGTAGTCAGGGACATGTGGACACAATTAGATTGTAATCTAGCCTTCAACCATCACGTCTACTGCAGTGAGGAAATCATTCCATGTTGTGCAACTTATAAGCAAAGGTCTGACATCTAGGTCCAAGGAGGTCATTGTTGCACTGGATTTGGTGCTCATCAGAGCTATCACTCAGTACAATGCTCCCTTTGGCTATAACTAACCAGGCATATCCAACAATTGGAACGACCACAGAGGTTCCTCACTAAAAGAATACAGGGCATAAATAACATGTCCTATGCAAATCACTTGAAAGTCCTATCTCTGTATTCTATCTCCTACAGGATGTTGAGGGGAGAGCTATGCCTGACATAAAAGGCATCTTTGGACCCCACTCTGATGGACCGCCTTCATATCTGCAAAACAAAAAGCACCAGAAATGCTTGTTCTAAAGACTTAAACCTTGCCTGTGATATAAACAGGACCTGTTGGAGAGACAGGTAAGTATCTTTGAGACTACCCCTTCTCTGGAACAGGCTCCCCAGTCATGTGTAGCAGACTTCCTGCCTAATGCAATTGAAGTAAAACATGGGCAACTGGATGGGAGTTGGAAATTCACCCCTGCTTTAACATCTATGTCTGTAATGGATACAGGCAGCCTGTATATGGTTCACATCCCAGGGCCTTGCTTGCAAATGTTTCATCTGCCAAGCCCCTGCTTACACTACCAAAAGTAACAAAACTTGTCAGAGATTTGAGATGCATGACTAGACTTAGAAAAACAGTGCTTGTTAGCTTACTACACACCCATGGACATGTGTTAGACATCTGCATGTCTGTTTTTCTCGCCTGTTTTCTTAAAAGAGTGAAACGGTGTCAATATAATGTGCGTGTTTCCATTCACAACCTCCAAATATACTCTGCCACCATCCTATTCTTTGACAAACATCAGAATGTAGGTAGTTTTTCTGAACTACACCAGGAGGCTCCTATATATAGTACCTCAACAAACCCTCCCCCTATGGTGTGGAATAACTCTCCCTGCTCCCTCCTAGCAGTGTTCTAGCTCTCCAAGTGTATTTATGAAGTTAGGTAGCCAGCAGCATGGTCAGACATATTGCTCTTGCACCACTGGGCTGGCCCTCTGCAGCAATGGGCTGGAAATCGCTAGTTAATATATTACAAATTACTCTATTTCATCTAAATGCAATACCCAAATGTAATACATGAAGAATCCTCCATTGTATTTTTAATATGAATTTTATTTGTTAAAATAAGCCCAAACTATTTTGATACATACATTTCAAATTAAGTTAGTACTTGTAGTAAATTTATCAGCAAAAATTCAAGAAAAAGATATTTTGCATTCTGTTGCTAAAGGTCAAATAATACAGAAAACTAGAAAATCTCTGTTTCTACTTCATCATAAGCTTTTGCTGTCAGAGTTAATATTTTTTTTTCTCTGGGGATACATGAGTTTGATTGTAGTGGATATCACGGAAATAGGATTAGATGAAGTACATTTAACTGAATCCCATTTGCATCTAAGAACAACCAATATGTTCAGCAAGATCTTGGAACTGTGGGGATAAGGTAATCCCCCCTACTCTGGGGTTGCTATTTTGAGGGTTAGTACATTTAGAAATGCAGGGTGAGGATGGTTACTTATTTTTTATTTTATTATGAAAGTTGACTTTTTCATTTGTCAATTTATTTTTCATTGATTCCTGGTTTGTTCGAGATTTTTTTTTTTTTTATTTAACCAGGTATGCCCACTGAATACAAGTGCCCCTTTCAGGAGCAAACCAGGAGCATTGCCTGGTTAAGTGACTGCTTTGAGTCACACAGTAGGCAAATAGAGGGTGACAGAATCAAACTCTGGATTACAGGATGCCTATGAAGGCACAAACCACTGCTGAAGCTGCCTGAATGATGGCCTCCCTTAGTCACTTTTCACCCTCACTGGGGAATACCTTGGGCCACGGGGAACAAAGGGAGCTCGCCGATAGGGTAGGCTTGAAAGTCAGCAGATGCAGCAGAGAAAAAGCACCTAGGAAAAAATCTTTGCACAGTATAACATGGTTTTAGTGTGCCAAGTTCCTTCAGGTTTAGATTCTGTTTATTTGTTTTTAGTTATCTATAAACTCTGTCTTGTCTACAGTGCTAAATAAAATAAAAAAAGCTATGATTGTGGTGTTACAATGTATTCTCATAAACTGCATGTTTGGGGTGACAACTATTAAAATCCAATAAACGTCACTGATTTTTCTGTTACATATAATCCTTGTGTTTATGTTCAATATGATAAACCAAATTTTCTAAAGTTAAAAAGAATATGGGGTTTGGGAAAGATATGACAAAAATAGGACAATCTCCACATGTTGTGTTTAGAAAGAATAGAAACAACCACAGCATTGTAGGTAAGAATTGGTGCATTTATTATGTTAAAAGCAATATGTCAATAGGGTGCAAACTTATGGTGGCTATCAAGTGATATAAGCATTTCAGGATGAGTTGCAGTTTTTGATTTCTTCCTTCTGGACAGATGTTCTGTTTTTTCTGGTTTGTAGAATAGCAACATTTGATATCTTAAGCTACAGTGGATATAAAAAGTATACACACCCCTGTTAAAATGCCAGGTTTTTGTGATATAAAAAATGAGACCACAATAAATAATTTCAAAACTTTTGCCACCTTTGATGTGACCTATAACCTGTACAATTCAATTGAAAAACAAATAAATCTGTTAGTGGAAAAATATAAAAAATAAAAAACGTACAATAAGCTGGTTGCACAAGTGTGCACACCCTTAAACTAATACTTTGTTGAAGCAACTTTTGCTTTAATTACAACATTCAGTCTTCTTGGATACACACCTGCCATCAATTAAAGAGATTCTGATTAACCCCAAATAAAGTTCAGCTGTCCTAGTAGGATTTTCCTGACATTTACTCAGTTGCCTGCTACAGCAAAAGCCATGGTTTGCAGAGAGCTTACAAACCATCAAAGGGATCTCATTGTTGAAAGATATCAGTCAGGAGAAGGGTACAAAAATATTTCCACAGCATTGGATATAACGTGGAACACGGTGAAGACAGTCATCAAAAAGTGGAGAAAATATAGGACAACAGTGATGTTGCAAAGAAATGAACGTCCCTCCAAAATTGATGAAAAGACAAGACGAAAACTGGTTATGGAGGCTGCCAAAAGACCTACAGCAACACTGAAGGAGCTGCAGGAATTTCTGGCAAGTACTGGTTGTGTACTACATGTGACAACAATCTCCCATATTCTCCATATGTCTAGCCTATGGGCAAGGGAGCCAGCAGGATTTTTTGCAGGGGGGTGCAAACCCAGAGCCCCGCCCATGCAGCCCCAGAGCCCCGCCAACACAGCTCCACCCCCTCCATCCACACTGCCATTCCAGTGTCCCATCACTTGGATATTTCTCCCCATTTGTCATAAACACTGTTCAAATCTCTCAGCGTGCATACTGTTTTATGCTTTACTTCTACAATGATTACATATATTTGGATTTCATTTACAACTTTTATTTAAAAATTTAAAGCACAAACACTGATAGACATTTACTAAACCTAAACAAAGCAATAGTCTTACAATGAAAACCGACTTATCATTAAAACTTCTCTACCTTCGAAACCCACATTCACTGAAAAAGCATTGAAACCCACATTCAAAGAAAATGCATCTGGCCAGTGGCAGGGTAAGTTTACCTTTGGGCTGTTTTCAAATCATAGGCTCCTTGCACACATTTTTAGAACCATGCAAAAGTTCTTTGATTCACCTTCCTGACTGTATTAATTATACTATATAATAATTGAATTATATCTCTTGTATAATACAGCACCACTTGTTAGAGTGTGTTTTAAATGTATAGTTCTGAACATTTTTTCCTTTAAGCAATGAAACAAATCATATGAACCAATAATGACAATCTGCCCAATTCAGAACATTTCAACCCTAAAGGGCCACTCAGACTTCTGTCATACAATCCACCAATATTAATCAATATGCAGAATCTCTGCATAAGTAAAAGTCATCTGAATAATTCCACATTAAAGATATCTGAAACCAATGAAGAGGTTGTTGCTAGAAAACAACTTTATATTTCAGTCTTCCATTTACAAATTCAGTGCCTGTTGCCCTTGAAGAATAAATTGCCTATGTTACATTAAAAGAAATGTTATGCTGCTATATTGCAATAGGGAATGGGTGGCAAGCTATAAAACAGGTTCGTAGTTATTAGGTGTCTCATCCAAAGGAGGACATACTAAGGACTGCAGTACCATACCCCCTTAAAATACAAATGTACATGCTGTAGGAATAGAACCTACAGCCTTTTGCATCAAGATGCAAGAATGCTACCTGCTGTGCTAACACTGCTTTAAAATTCTATACCACAATAATGATACCATTTGCTAAACAAAACAGTTGCACATTTTAAGCAGACTTAGCATGAGCAGCAGTAACCTTTGCTTCCCTTGAAGCTCACAATTCCTTGAAAATGCACTTGAAAATAAATTCCAGCTGCTAGATCTAACTAGGGCATTTCTCTCTCTCTCTCTCTCTCTCTCTCTCTCTTTTTCTGACTCTGTCTCTCTCTATCTCTCACACAAACACCTCAACATCTTAGTGCAAGAAATCTGAGCAAAGCCTAAAATAAACAGGGACAGATTATAAATATTGCTTTCATGAACTTATAAAATTGCTATAATAACAGGACTTGTGTTGGTATGCATTTTTCTAAAGGGTATGATATCTAAAACTATTTAGCAACTGCAATCCTTTTTAGGAGGAATATGGGGCAAAAATCTGGATATTCTGCAAAAACCTGGACAGCTGAGGGGTATGCTTCCTCCCTTTTATACACACACACACAGATGCTCCAAACTAGGGACACATTTAGAAAGTTGCTAGAATAACAGGATTTGTTTTAGAATATATTTTCTGAAGGATATCAAGTCTGAAACTCAAATGCATGTCATTTATTTAGTAACTTTAATCCTTAGCTCATCAAAAACAGAATTTTTATGAGGAACAGACCAAAAATATAAGGCAAAAATCTGGACATTCTATGAAAATCTGTAGAGTTGACAGGTATGACACACACACACACACACACACACACACACACACACACACACACACACACACACACACACACACACACACCCTACCTCCTTAGAAAGTGGATAGAACAACAAGTTTTGCACTAGTATACATTTTCCGAAGGATGTGAAATCTAAAGCTCAAATGTCTGCCATTATTTTCTGATATGAGTCCTCAATGATTTGCCGGAAAAACACAATTTTATGAGAAACAAACTGAAAATATGAGGCAAAAAACTGGATAATTGTGAGGTATGATCCTCTCCCTTAGACACACTCCTACCTCTCCCTTACTTGCACACACATACATACCTCTTAAACACTTAGATATACACATACACCTACCTCTCACTTGTACATTCATCTGCAGTCCAAATGTCTTCTGGAATTCAAATTCTGTGCGGGCGATGAAGACGTAAACCATCGGTCGCACAGATGAAGAAGACAAAAACAGGTCGTAAACACCTGTTGCAGTGGCATAGCTAGAGTTTGTGTCACCCAGGGATGTCTATGAGTTTGCTGCCCCTCCACCTTCACAAAATCATGGTCAAATGGGGCTTCCCCCATATGCAGCCCTCCCCCCAGTAGCCATTCCTGTGTTCCCATTACTTGTTTTTTTTCTCCCATTTACCATAAACAATAGTGTGCATACTGCTTTTTGCTTTACTTCTACAATGATTATTTGGATTTCATTTAAAACTTTTATTTTAAAATTTATAGCACAAACACTGATAGACTCCTGCTAAATAAAGCAGTACAGTCTCAAAATGAAAACAGGATTAGCATTAAAACTTCTATGCCCTTGAAACTCACATTCATTGAAACAGTATTGAAACCAACATTCAAAGAAAATGCATCTGGCCAGTGGCAGATAAAGTTTACCTTTGAGCTGTTTTCAAATCATAGGCCCCTTGCACACATATTTTATTCACCTTCCTGACTGTATTAAATTATATTCCTTGTATAATACAACATACTTGTTACAGCATGTTTTAAATTTATTGTTTTGAACATTTTTCCAGTAAGCAATGAAACAAAATGTATGAACCAATAATTACAAAACTGCCCCAATTCAGAACATTTCCATCATAAATGTCTACTCAGACTTCTGTCATTACATCCACCAATATCAGTAAATAAGCACAATCCCTGCAGAAGTAAGTCATCTAAATAATTCCACATTAAACAGATCTGTAACTAATGAAGAAGTTGCTGCTAGCAAACAACTTTATGTTTCATTGTTTCACCTACAAATAATGTCCCTATTGCCCTTGAAGAATAAATTGCCTGTGTTACATTAAAAAATGATAAGCTAGTAATATTACAATAAGGAATAGATGGCAAGCTGATAACAGATTCATAGTTACTATGTATCTCCTCCAAAGGAGGACATTCTCAGGATAGCAGCATCCATCCCCATTAAATTACAACACAGTACTAACTTCCCCTTACTTGATTGGTCACCACACACCAAGAAAACTCCCCTTACTTGATGAATAATGCAAAACAGTAAAAATCCTTGGAGTCCCCACCATAGACTAGGTTAATTATTCCTGCACTAATGCACTCGGCACTCGCCCAACGATTCCTTGACTTCATCAATTCTAAAGTACTAGACCAACTCGTCTCATCCCCACAAGGGGAGATAACATTCTGGACTTGGTTCTTACCAACATGGGTGA
Source organism: Protopterus annectens (assembly GCF_019279795.1). Lineage (NCBI taxonomy): Eukaryota > Metazoa > Chordata > Ceratodontiformes > Protopteridae > Protopterus > Protopterus annectens. Next base: position 1,629,155,644 of record NC_056744.1, on the reverse strand, counting down.
CCGCTGCACCACTCCCATAGTATGTTCTTCCCTGGTGAGATCAGATCATTGGTCTGTCTCATTTGAAGTTTCTATCCCACCCAACTGCCCCCCCCCAGTCGTAATCAACCTAAAAAACTTTTCAAGAGCTGACTACAACCTCCTAAGGGAGGGTATCAGTAGCTTCACACCACTGCCTCCCTCAGAGAATGCAGACAACTATGCTGAACAGCACGACAGTGCAGTATACAAGCACCTGCACTACTACATGGACTCAGCCATACCCAAGAGAACTAAAACCTGCTCATCAAGGAAACAGAAACCTGGCTGGTGGACATCCTCTATCAACAGCCTTTACAACAAAAGGAAGAAACTGTTGTCCAAGGTTAAAAAGGAACAAATTCCAATTTGTAAATACTCCCTCCTTAGCCTCAACAAGCAAATTAGATCACTAGTGAAAACCTCCAAAGCCAATTATGAATCGAAACTAGCCTCCAAAACAAAAGGGTAACCACAAAGTCTTCTTGAGTTACATCAGTAACCTCAATGGCAAAGCCCAGATTTGTTCCAAATTAATACTTAACAGCATCACTCACACTGATCTTGTTGACTTAGCCAACCTGCTAGCAGATAGGTTCAGCACAAACTTCAACCCCCTGTCCCTTCCAAAGGCCCTTTTGACATCCCAATGCTTGTCCCACACCTCACATCTCCATAGATCAAGTGTTAAAGGCCCTATCCAAGGCAAAGAACACAGCTTCCATGGGACTTGATACAGCACCATCTCCAGCAAGAAATAGCTTCACCATTGAGCACCCTAGTCAACCACAGCCTAAGTACAGACTTCATTACAGCAGAGTGGAGAGCTGCCATTGTCATCCCCTTGCACAAAGGTGGTGCCACTACTGACCCTGGAAACTATCACCCAATTAGCTTTACAAGTCTGATCTGTAAAGCCATGAAGCGTATTATTATGGATCTCATAAACAAGGACATAGGTAGTCTCCAAGCACTTGACCCCACCCAATTCGGCTTCATCAAGGGCAGATCTTGCCTGTTGAACCTGGTTGACTTCTTTGAGTCTGTCACCAAAGCCCTGGATGAGGGAAAGTCAGTACATACAGCTTACCTTCACTTGGCCAAGGCCCTTGACAAAATCCCCCACTTGGGCATCTTTGAAAAGCTAACACAACTTAGCATAAATCCCTATCTCATCATGTCGGTAGTCAACTGGCTCACCAACAAGATTGTCAAGGTCAAAACTGGTGCCTCCACCTCTGATAGCAGACCTGTCACTAGTGGAGTTTCCCAGGGATCTGTCCTGGGGCCCCTACTGTTTGGCATCTACTTCTCAGAGGTCCAGGCAAAGACAAGAGGCCTGTGGCTGACCAAGTTTGTGGATGACTGTAAGTTGGGTTTTGTCATTGACTCCCCAAATTATGTTAACATACTGCAAGAGGGTCTCACAGCAACTAATGACTGGTGCCAAAGTCATGGCCTCAAGTTAAACGTAAAAAAATGTATCATCATATCATTCAACAAAACATGGCCCCTACTGATTACTGCATCAAAAGCAACCCCTAAGCACACAACCTGTGATGAGAGACCTGGGTACTCAGGTTGACAACAATCTTACATTTGACGATCATGTAGCGGCAGTTGTCAGAAAAGCCTTTTACTTGTTTCATCTCATAAGTAAAGGGATTGCTTTCAGAAAAAAGGAGGTTATTACCTCCTGTAATCCTCACTCATTAGACCAATAATTGAGTATAATGCCTCATTTGGTATGTACCTCTCCAAACATCTGTGCCAAATGGAAAAGCCACAGAATTACCTCACAAAGAGAATCCATGGCCTCCAACATCTGTCCTATGTGGACTGGCCCAAATCACTGTCAGTCTACTTGGTATTATACACATTGCTCGGAGATGATCTGTGTCTCGCCTACAAGGCAATTTCAGACCCTGCCCTACTAGAGATGCTCAATATCCATAAGTCTAACTCCTCGCTCATTACCCACTTGAAAGGCCTGAATCTAGTATGTGACATCAACAAAACTTGCTGGAGAGATAGGTTTGTATCCCAGATACTGCTCTGTCTCTGGAATAGACTTCCCATACATGTCAAACAGAATACCTCACTGACCCTCTTCACGCTCAACCTTGATTAGTGGATGGAAAGCCACAAATTTGTCCCAGGGGTTCCACCTGTGTCCCTCAATGACAGGGATGACAGGTGCTGACTGAAGTTTATTTTTGGAGATAAACTCTTGGCTAGGCTTATAAGGGCCCCAGGGCCATAAGCCTAATAACCTCCTATGATCCTACAATATGACACATTCCTGGAAAGAGGTGATATGCTGTTAAATAGGGTTCAGAGCAAACAGCCTCTCAATTCCAATTCATGCTAAAAGTTTAAGACTGACATTCCTGAATGAAGTGACCAATCACTACATCATATAACCTTCTCTCAGCCCTTTCTTATGCCTTCAAGAGTAAGTGTAGCTAAGATTCTGCCAGAAGTATGCTGCACGTTAATGTCTCAGTAAAGGATATAATAATCTTAACTTACCAAAAATACAAAAGCTGAGCATATAGCAGTATGACACAAAAGTTGTGGTGGTTAGATGCAGATAAGTAATTCTGAACATGTCTTGGTGGACTTGGCATGCACTGTCCTTTTTTGTAAGTACTTTTAGTCTGTCAAGTCAACTAATCATTTATGCTTCAATTGATTTTTTTTAAATCTGTATCGTCAGTGGACTTAGTAGGTTAGTAAATAAAAATAAAATTTAGGCCGCCATCAATGCTTTTAAAGTACCAGCCTTAGAGGTTAAATGATACTTCAGCAGAGTACAGTGAAAATGCTTAGATGAAAATGTGCTATAGTAAAATGAGGAATAACTATTACTGGTAAAAATGAAACATTTTCTTGTCTTCTATCAATGTCACCACAATACTATATAGCTGAGAACTATCTGTGTAAGTCATACTTGGATAAGAAACCAGATGACCCTAGCATGAACACATGTATTAGCATATAATCATTCAGATACAAATCTCCACACACATATATATATATATATATATATATATATATATATATATATATATATATATATATAATAAGCCAAACTATCTATGGAAAAAAAATAATGCTCAAATTGACTTTAAACTAAGTACAGTATATTGATCAGAGTCAGATATCATGTCAAAATATAAATTACAAATTATTTTTGGGAACCTTATATTATCAGTATTGACTAGTATGACGCTGGACTATATCAAGAGATTAAGTGCATTTGCATATAGCCAGAAAATTTTGCAAGAATATAACTTAACTGCTGCAAGACCCTGGCAATCAAAAAAATCCTTTCTTCCACATACATATTTTATCATTTATGTCAAACTTTGTTTTAAGTTTCTTCAAAGTTGTATATGAATGATGACAGACCTACCTACCTTACTTGAATGAACGGCAAGCAAAACTAACTTCCCCTTACTTGATCGGTCGGCACACACTAAGAAAACTCCCCTTACTTGGTGAATAATGCAAAGCAGCAAAACTCCTTGGAACAGGTGAAGAAACTGAATTTTAAATTCCATGGCGAACAGGATGTCCACATCGCACGCATAAACATGATGCGGGTGACTGGATCGGAAGTACAGCATGCTACAGGACTACTCTTAAAGGACAACCTTAAAAAACAGTTATTTTTTAAACTATTAAAAGTCCCAAAAGTGCTGCCAATGGCAGACCGCCTGTCTTGCCCCCTGCTAGCTACACCACTGACCTGTTGCGTTTGTGCGACTGGACGCAAAGGTTAAAAAAAAAAAACATATATTTTTTTTAATTTAACGAAAATCTAATCTCCCGGCCAGCCAGTTCCAGGGGGGTGCAAGTGCACCCCCCTTGCACCTGCCTGCAGGTGCCCTTGCCTATGGGGTAGGGTTGCAAGACGGAAGCCTTTTCTTACACAGAAAAACATACCGGCCCAGCTAAAATTTGCAAAACAATACAAGTCTCACAAAACCATGTGGGAAAATGTGTTATGGTCTAATGAGACCAAGGTTGAACTTTTTGGCCACAATTCCAAAAGGTATGTTTGGCGCAAAAACAACACTTCGCATCACCATGGTGGTGGTAGTATCATGCTTTGCAGTTGCTTTTCTTCAGCTGGAACTGGGGCTTTAGTCAAGGTGGAGGGAATTATGAACAATTCCAAATACCAGTCACTTTTGGCCCAAAACCTTCAGGCATCTGCTAGAAAGCTGAAGATGAAGAGGAATTTCACCTTTCAACATGGCAATGACCCCAAGCGTACTTCCAAATCAACAAAAGAATGGCTTCACCAGAAGAAACTTAAAGTTTTGGAATGGCCCAGCTAGATCCCAGACCTAAATTCAATAGAAACTCTGTGGGGTGACCTGAAAAGGGCTGTGCACAAGAGATGCCCTTGCAATCTGACAGATTTGGAGCACTTTTGCATGGAAGAGTGGCAAATATTGTTAAGTCAAGATGTGCCATGCTGATAGACTCCTACCCAAGAAGACTGAATGCTGTAATTAAATCAAAAGGTGCACCAACAAAGTATTATTTTAAGGGTGTGCACACTAATGCATCCCAGCTTATTGTACAACGTTGTTTTTATTTTTTATATTTTTTCCCCTAACAGATTTGTTTGTTTTTTCAATTGAATTCTAAAGGTTATAGGTCACATTAAAGGTGGGAAAAGTTTTGAAATGATTTATTGTGCGTCTCATTTTTATATCACAAAAACCTGGCATTTTAACATGGGTGTGTACACTTTTTATATCCACTGTGTGTGTCACTAGTTGTGATTGATAGATGTTTGTTCAAAGCAGATGGAGGTGCATACCATGAACTCTACTCCTCATGAAACAAATGGAAAAACATGAGACAAAGATTTAGTGTGAAGTAATGGATCTGTTCATCAGCTTTTATACAAACAAAATAGAAATTAATTTTGTCATATAACTATTGCCTGCTTCATCTTATGGCCTGTTATGCAAGTCTCTATATACATTAAGGAGGGCTGAATAAAATGGAAGGTGTAACTGTGGAAATAAGACTGTCATGGTTCTTGTTTATAGGATCACTCTAGATATGATAACAGGTTTACCTCCTACAGAAGTGCTTATTTCAGGAGGGCAGCCGTTCAGAAATGTACAGCAAAATTTAGTAGGTCAAGCCGTTTACAATTCATTGCTTTTGTGTCTTTACTTTTATCATTATTATGTCATTTTTTTATAGTAAAGTCTTGTTAACCAGCCTATGATATGGTATTTTATTTTGCCAGATGGCACAAATTGAGTGGAAGCGTATACCTCCTATGAGAAGAAAAAGATTTTGCATGTTAATATACTTTGAAAAGTAACTATGTTGAACTGTGTAACTAATCTGTTTTTGTTGAAAAAGATAGAACTTTTTGTGGTAGACTCTCCTGGCTTGCTATGTTATAAAATTTCTGATGAAATCTGATACTTCTGTCTTTTTTTAAGTTGTGGAGTTATGCTCTCCAGTTTAAGGAGAAGTAAGCCCACTTGCATACCTGTGAGTTTATATGAGCAAGTCTTGAGTATAACTCTTCTATTGTATGTTACATTTATTTTGTTGCATTCATTCTTTTGAGTAGAATATTATAATAAAAGCTGAACTTAATTGAACCTTTTAATGACACCCATATCTTAGTCTGGAATTACCATTAGTGACATTAATATATATTAACTAGACCATGTCTATGACTCAACAGGATAAAGCCCTGACTGCATCTGACATGACCCAGGTTTAAGCAGCAGGTCTGGGTCCTGGAAGAACCAGCCATGGGGAAGGAACTGAACAGCCAAGGATGAATTTCCCATTCAAAGTGGTGGTTGCAGTAAAGTCTCACTTATGCATAGTATCTACCAGATAACAGGAACAATTGCAGTATGCTTTTAGAACAACACACATGTCTTACCAGGCAATACTTCTATCAAGTGTGTGGAGATATGCACTGAGTGACACCATTACTTTAGGCTTTGCTTCAACAGTGTATATCGTGTCTGGTTACATGGGACATATTAGAACATACACAAAAATCCTTAGTGGGGCATCAAACATGACACCGCACAGCAGCCACTCTGTAGTCTCCTAACCTAAAGACAAGATGACCCTCATTTTGCGTGAGAAAACCAAATCATAAGGTTAATGTGCTGAAGAGATTTCAGCAGGCAAACAGATATTCCACTAAAGTGCCAAAGAAATGATAAAGTAATGCCAAACAAAACTGTAATAATTTACTAGACTTTACAGTGTCCACAAATACATTGATAATTCAGTGGTTCATTTGCTAATAACACTAATTTGTATAAATCAGGGACCTTTTCCTGCATAATCTTCCCCTTTGAATTGCCCATTACCTTATAAAAGATGGAGTATTAATTCACTTCTCAGTCGTACAATGAGAATACTATACTGCTGTATAAGACAGAATTGTGAACATGTGACATCGTTACATTATATCATTATTTGATACATCTGAATCTTTTACTGTATTTTTTGTACTTGGCTTTTGGCTGCTTGTGTTAATTAAGAGTCTTTCATTTTATGGAAGGGTAAGGGCTGATTAATGTGAAACCACTTGAATAAGATTTTCACTTCTAACTTTTTTGTTTCAGTTTGAAATACTAGAAGGGAAATCCTATAATTAATTAAACAGGGTCTTTCCAGCTTAGAAGGTAATTCTTTGTTTTTGGCTTTGCCTCTACTCTGTGAGTGTGTTTTTTTTGGGTTTTTTTTTTTTTTGCTAAGTGGTTAAGCAAACTAAGCAACCAGGAATCACTTTTTTCAGATTTTACCCAGAAACACTGTTAGTTTGGTGACTTGCTCAGAATCACGTACGTATAAGTGAAGACTGAGGAAATAAGTCATACGAATACAGTGTGAAGATAGTTAGCAGCTCAGAGTTTTAACCCTTTGTACTAAAGTGCCACTATTTCCAAATTAGTATTTGAATTTTGTTTATTGTAGTATGACGTGTATGCTTATGCATTGTTTTTGAGTTCTTTTTGATAAGTGACTCTTTCCAGTGATATTGTAATCGGGTGAAGAGTTCATGAGCTTTGATGGCACATTACTTCCAGTGTTACTGATGCTCAGGACGTATGAACCTAACACAGTGCATATTTGTTTGAAGCAATGTAGATTTCCATTAATATCAATAGATACCTGAAACTCCAGTTTCTTCCTGAATGTTGAAGTACTTTTTTTTAAGTATACATGTTATTGTTTGCAGAGCATTCTAGATGCTGGGACACTTGTAATTTTCTTTGATCTCCTCATATTTTAACATATTTCTATCAACTCTTATTGGAATGTGGACCCATACTAACCTTTTATCATCATAGGCAGCCCCCAATAACCACACACAAATAAATAAATAAAACACACAATACGCCAAGCATATATAACATTCACAGGGCAACCACGACTTAAACAAATTTCAAGAAAGATAATACTTGGTAACGACAAATGCGTACTGCATGATCTAGTGTATAAACAAATAATTTTATTGAATAGCGAGCGCTTTCACCAAAATGGCTTCTTCAAGCTTTACAAAACACAAACAGCATAAGTATTCAAATACTGCCACCAAAGCAGCAATTGGTTTGCATCATCAATGACATCATGCTGACCAAACATATTCACATCTCAAATTTTAAAGTCTCAGCGCCACAAACATACATTGATAAAATAAAGATTCTCATAATGTATACACCTTATGCCTGATAAAATTACTTTGCAAATTTATACAAATATATATAATAAAATGCAAAAATATATGCATATATACCTCAGCACTATGAACATACAAAAAGCAAATTCATAAAAAAAACATCAAAGTCAAGTTCACACAAACTACATATACCTAAGAACTACATATACCTAAAAAACGTGTGTAAAAATGCTATCAAATACACACTATAATAACATATAATAATGAAGCATGTATAACTGCAGATACATATGCATATAACCATGTGTCTATAATGCTACTGTTCAAAAAGAACACATGCTATAAACTAAAATATGTATGTGTAATATAATAACGTACAAAATAATAACAAAGTGTGGAACTACAAAAGTCACACATACTATAAACTTAGAATGTATATATATGTATATAATAACATGCAAAACAATGAAATGGGGAACTACGAAGGTAAATTTATCATAATTTCAACACTTTAAACCTTCTATCCCTAAAAACTTGCTTTTAACAAATTTAATCATATAAAGCAAAACAAATAAATTTTTAAACAACATACAAAATAAAATAAATATAATAAAACACAAAAAGCTATAAATGCATATAAACATATATCCATAGAACTTCTATTCATAAAAAGTAAATGTTAGAAGCTCAAAAAGTATATAATAAAGCACGAAGACAATAAAGTGAAAGAAAACAAATGTATCTACTCAAACATCAGGGTTTCAATACTTTAAGCCTTCTGTTCCTAAGAACTGGCTTCAAATGGACTTTGTCATTCAAGCCAGGTGGCTTATTAGCCCTGCATCTTACTATCCATTTTAGCTCACATTCCTCAATAAAGTTGTTAAAGTCACCTCCCCTCATATTAGCATTGAGCACCTGTAGGACTGCAAATTTAAATGTATGGTGCAATCCTGCAGTTAAATTATGTTTAGCCAAGGAGTTAACTTCGTGTCCAACTCGTATATGATACACATGTTCACGAATTCTTTCACGAAATTTTCTATTGGTCTTACCTACATAGAACGCCTGGCATAATACACACCTGGCAAGATATATAACAGACTCCGTTTGACAGTTAGCAACTGCTCTAAGTTGGAAATCACGGTGTATACAAGGATGCAAAAAATTAGTCCTAACATCAATAAACTCACACTGTTTACATTTTCCACATGGGGTTGTACCTAAAGGCATGCTCTCATTCCTACTACTAACCTTGTTTAACGTAAGAGGCCTGTGGCATAACAGTTGTTTGATATTCCTTTTATTCTTAAAAAGAAACTTGGGGTTCTCTCCTACTATATCTTTTATATCATCATCCAAGAGGAGTGTATCCCAGTGTCGATTTATCAACTTCTTAATGAATGGTGTATCTAAAGTATAAAACATGGGTACCTTAAGATGGTTTGCTTGTACATCCAATATGGCAGTATTTGAATTATTATCAGGGATTGCAGTATAAAAATGATTCTCCCGTAACATACTTAACATATTGTTCCTATAGTCGCTACTATCCATAACGACTATAGGACCGCCTTTATCCGCGGGTCTAATTACTATCATGTGGTCATCAATAAGACCATTTAAAGCTTTCCTTTGCAGATAAGTAAGATTACCTTTGTTATAGCTCTTCTTATTCAAACTATCCATATTGTACAGATCTTGCTCAACTAATCTCATAAACGTATCTATATATGGGTGCAAAACAGGTACATAAGTACTGGGAGGTTTGAAAATTTCTGTGGTTCCAGAACTACCAGTATTACTAAATTGTAATTTCAACTGCACGTTACTTGCAAAGAGTTTAATATCCACTATGGTATCAACAACATTACTTCTCATGGTAGGATAATAATTTTTATACTGAAATCACTATGGAAGAAGTAACTGTTAAGGTTTTTAAAATATGTGACATGTTGGATGATCTTCAGAAGAGTGGGAACATCTCTGATAGTCTGTCTAAATTTTTGAAGGTTAATAACCCTTTAATACCTATAATACAAGGATTGCCTAAAGTTCATAAATGTTTAAGAGCGCCTCCACTACACCCTATTGTAGCTGGAACAGGGTGGGTGGCTGAACCCTTCTCTTTGTATCTGGAGCATTTTCTGAGACCTGTAGTTGATATGAATTTGTCTATTTTAAAAGACAGTAAACAGTTTTTGATAGACGTATATAGCTTTATGGAGACAGTAGGTGTTGATGATGAGTACATCTTGGTCACACTTGATGTTAGGAATCTTTTTACCATGATTCCAAACGACTTAGGAGTTGAAAAGGTACAGGCTTATTTATCTAAGTATACCTCTTACAAATTGAGGTGATTGATTTATTAATGTTATTTTTGGAAACAGTTTTGTTGAACAATGTTTTTATGTTTGATAGTAATGTTTTTATTCAAAATGATGGTGTTGCCATGGGTACAGCTTGTGCAAACAGTTATGCGAACATCTTCATGGCAAGCTAGGAAGATGAGTTTTTGTTTCCCCTTGGTAGTTTCAAGGAAAATGTGAGGTTTTACAAATGCTTTGTAGATGACTTGCTTTTTATTTGGGAGGGTGACAAAGGTAGTCTGATGGAGTTTGTTAACTCCATTAACTCTTTAACTGACTACCTACAGTTTACATCTACCTCCTCTAGGGAAAGTGTTTCCTTTTTGGATGTCCACATTGAGAGGTTGAGTAGTGGCCTTTTAAACACTGGTGTACATAGGAAGTTGTGTTATAGAAACACCTTACTATACAGGGATAGTATGCACCCTCATTATGTATTTGACAATGTTATGAAAGGTCAAGCTATTAGAGCATCACGCCTTAACCCACGAGATGAAGGCTATGAAAGTGAGCTAAATGACCTTAGGAATAGGTTAATAGAAAGGAAATATGGATGGTTAGAAGTTGAGAAGGCAATCATGGATACCAAGTCCCTTAGAACTACCAGGGGAGCCCCTTATTTTTCACGTTCTAACTATTTGATCCCTGATAATAATTCAAATACTGCCATATTGGATGTACAAGCAAACCATCTTAAGGTACCCATGTTTTATACTTTAGATGCACCATTCATTAAGAAGTTGATACATCGACACTGGGATACACTCCTCTTGGATGATGATATAAAAGATATAGTAGGAGAGAACCCCAAGTTTCTTTTTAAGAATAAAAGGAATATCAAACAACTGTTATGCCACAGGCCTCTTAAGTTAAACAAGGTTAGTAGTAGGAATGAGAGCATGCCTTTAGGTACAACCCCATGTGGAAAATGTAAACAGTGTGAGTTTATTGATGTTAGGACTAATTTTTTGCATCCTTGTATACACCGTGATTTCCAACTTAGAGCAGTTGCTAACTGTCAAACGGAGTCTGTTATATATCTTGCCAGGTGTGTATTATGCCAGGCGTTCTATGTAGGTAAGACCACTAGAAAATTTCGTGAAAGAATTCGTGAACACGTGTATCATATACGAGTTGGACACGAAGTTAACTCCTTGGCTAAACATAATTTAACTGCAGGATTGCACTATACATTTAAATTTGCAGTCCTACAGGTGCTCAATGCTAATATGAGGGGAGGTGACTTTAACAACTTTATTGAGGAATGTGAGCTAAAATGGATAGTAAGATGCAGGGCTGATAAGCCACCTGGCTTGAATGACAAAGTACATTTGAAGCCAGTTCTTAGGAACAGAAGGCTTAAAGTATTGAAACCCTGATGTTTGAGTAGATACATTTGTTTTCTTTCACTTTATTGTCTTCGTGCTTTATTATATACTTTTTGGGCTTCTAACATTTACTTTTTATGAATAGAAGTTCTATGGATATATGTTTATATGCATTTATAGCTTTTTGTGTTTTATTATATTTATTTTATTTTGTATGTTGTTTAAAATTTTATTTGTTTTGCTTTATATGATTACATTTATTAAATGCAAGTTTTTAGGGATTATAATAAATTTACCTTCGTAGTTCCCCATTTCATTGTTTTGCATGTTATTATATACATATATATATATACATTTTAAGTTTATAGTATGTGTGAATTTTGTAGTTCCACACTTTATTATTATTTTGTATGTTATTATATTACACATACATATTTTAGTTTATAGCATGTGTTCTTTTTGAACAGTAGTATTATAGACACATGGTTATATGCATATGTATCTGCAGTTATACATGCTTCATTATTATATGTTATTATAGTGTGTATTTGATAGCATTTTTACACACGTTTTTTAGGTATATGTAGTTCTTAGGTATATGCAGTTTGTGTGACCGTGACTTTGATATTTGTTTTATGAATTTGCTTTTTGTATGTTCATAGTGCTGAGGTATATATGCATATATTTTTGCATTTTATTATATATATTTGTATAAATTTGCAAAGTAATTTTATCAGGCATAAGGTGTGTACATTATGAGAATCTTTATTTTATCAATGTATGTTTGTGGCGCTGAGACTTTAAAATTTGAGATGTGAATATGTTTGGTCAGCATGATGTCATTGATGATGCAAACCAATTGCTGCTTTGGTGGCAGTATTTGAATACTTATGCTGTTTGTGTTTTGTAAAGCTTGAAGAAGCCATTTTGGTGAAAGCGCTCGCTATTCAATAAAATTATTTGTTTATACACTAGATCGTGCAGTACGCATTTGTCGCTACCAAGTATTACCTTTCTTGAAATTTGTTTTAAGTCGTGGTTACCCTGTGAATGTTATATACGCTTGGCGTATTGTGTGTTTTATTTATTTTATTGGACACAGGAGCATTCACTCTCGGGTTGTGCTTTTTTATTATATTATACACACAAGTAAATAACAAGGATGTAGTTTCTGAAGTGATTGTATGTTTAGGTTAACAATGAAAGCTTACCACATGCAATCCAGAGATACTGACCATCTCAAATAGGGCCATTTTAATGAGATAGAAATCAAGCTAGTGTAAACTGATTCCCCTTGACAGGAATGGTACTCTGTGCTCTGAAGCAGTTTGTCTAACACATTATGCAGTCCTGCATATATCTGGCAACATGACTGCACATAGAAGTCTAGCAGGCTACTTTATCTAGTATTTGACAGGTACTTCTGTCCCCTTCTATGCCATATTCGGTTCATTATGGGAATGTTGTGAAATTTTCATCCTGTGACCCAAAGGTTGCAAGCCCTGGGGTATCCATGTGCTATCCTCTACCCATACCAGAGGATAATTTCTTAACTAAAACTTATTTTTTAGTAGTGTTGTTTAGTTTCTGTTTATTTGATTAGACTTTTCCCAGCATTCATTATAACTGATGGTCTCAGATGGTTTACTATTAAATGTTCGAATGCACTCCGTGTGAGCATCGGCGCCATCGGCACGAACCGCTCGCGACGAAACCATTTCGATAGCGGGCGAAACCGCGAAACTCCGCGATCGACATTACCGGCACAAGAAACTCCACACCCATGCTACCATGGGTCGGATGGGGGCGAGATTTTGCCGTTCGCACATCTGGGCGTCGGTGTAGTGACGTTCGCAGTTCCGCGTTCGGGCAATGCGCGTCGCACAAAACGGGATCGACAATTTGATAGTAAACCGTCTCAGATATATCGCAGTCTCCTCCCATGACCTAACACAACACATTATTCCACAGGGATGTCAACTCTTTTTCAGTGAGGACTTACTTTTTTAGAAAACCTTCTTTGGTGTTCAGTGCAGAAGATAAGGACCAGTGACATCCTCTAGGTCTGCAACATTATAGATAGACCTGATTTTCCACTTATGTCCTAGCCTTCCCATCAGCACTGGCATGCAATGATGTCAGCAAATGGAGCCCATACTTGCATGTGCTTTGTATGCTTGTTCTGCTCAGGATACCTTTTCTGGTGTTGATGTCTTTCTTGAATGCTAATGTGCTTGGAACTAGCATCCAGCCACAAGTAGAGGACACACCTGTAGCAGACACTCTAGACATTCCTTCCCCAAAGTGCAAAGAATAGGAATCAAGCACTCAGTCCTTTCCCTTTTTGGCAGACCCACTAACACCTGACATAATATTTGAACCCAGGTCAAGAGAGGAGCAGGTGCACACCTGGTCACAGTGGTAAACTGACCTTTAGCAATGGGATTGAAAATGTAGTCATGAAGCACTTCTTATGTCTCACTATTCTGCTGCAGTTTTACTGGCTCAAATTCAGGTTTGCTGCTATGAAAGTGCAATATTCCTGCCTACTTAATAACAGGTAATTACATCCATTCTTTCCTAATGTAATTGAGTAACGTCCCAATTTTGTATGTTTATGACATGTTTCCTGGCTATAACATCTGCTAGCTCATTTGCAGTTTGGTCTTTTTCCCTGATTTTTTGAATGTCCTTTAACCATTTTTCCATTAAAGTGTTAAACCGTGGCTTTGCATAACTCCACTTCTATCTAAGATAAATGCTACATTCACTTCACTTTTATCTAGGAGTAATAGGATATACCATTCATTTTCTCCCTTGGTGAATATGTGAGGAAGTTATGCCTGGCTTAATCAAAATCTATAAAAATTACCAATATTTATCATAGAATCGCAGGAAATTACTAGGCTATCAACCCAGAGGTCATTTTAAGCCTAGCCGTTTCATCCCAACATAATACCATAGAAATGCTAGTCAGTACCCAAGACTGCATTTAATGATGACTGCCAATGTCCAGGAGTGTTGTGGGCTCTAACCCCAGTAAGAATTTATGGTGCCCATCTAGTCGTCCAGGTTCCTCTCGAACAGTGTCATAGAGGTGCCCTGTTTCACATGAATTGGTAACCTGTTCCAAAGACGTGGCAGTGGCTGGGAGATAAATCTGTCCCTCCAGCAGGTTTTATTTAAGTTGCAGACCATATTTAGGTCCATGGAATGGGTAGCCCTAGTCCCATTTGATTTACAGATATGCAAGTTGATTAGGTTTGGGTCTTGGATTGCTCTGTGGGGCAGGCATAAGTCTCCCCTAAGAAGTTCACATGGTATGGAGTATAGTGATAGGGCTTTATTTGGTCTGTGCATGGCACATGCCAGAACCCCTTGATCTTCTTTGTTAGAAACCTCTGAGGTCTCTCTAATTGCTGTAGGTGTTTGGTACGGTACATGCTAAACAGGGCATTATATTCAATTATGGGCCGGATTATAACTTCTCTTGCTCTCAAGGTGATGCCTTTGCTAATCAAGTGTGCCACGTAGAAAGCTTTCCTTACTACAGTAGACACATGGTGGTCGAAGTTAAGGTCGCAGTCAACATGTGATCCCAGTTCCCTTATCACTTCATGGGTACTTAGGGTATTGTTGTTTATTTGATAGTGTAAGGGGACATTATTTGTACCAAAGGGAATGATGATGCATTTCTTTGCATTAAGTTTGAGACTGTGACTAATACAGCAGTTGTTGGTCTGTGTGAGACCCTCCTGACATTATTTGGGGATTCAATGGTTACTCCTAGTTTGTGGTCATCTATAATACCTGAATGTGGGATTGTGTCAAACGTTTGTCAGGTCGAGGTATGCTGTGTGCACAGATTTGCCCTCATCAATAGCCTTGATCACAATTTCAAAGAAATCCACCAGCTTTAACAGGCAGGATCTACCCTTCACGAAGCAGAATTGGGTAGGATCCAGGGTTAGGAGGTCACCTATGTCTTTATTTATGAGGTCCATAATGCTATGTTCCATGGTCTTACAGATGAGACTGGTCAGGCTTATGGGTCTGTAATTCCCTGGGTCTGTTGCTAGGCCACCTTCGTGGAGGGGAATAACTGTTACTGTTCTCCATTCTATAGGAACAAAGTTTGTGGATTAAGCTATGACTGAAAAGAGTACATAGTGGTCATTCTAATTTATGATTTAGCCTGTTTAGAAGACAGCCTGGGATGTTGTCTGGTGCAATAGAGGCTGTGTTTTTTGCCTTGGACAAGGCTTTGAGGACCTGCTCTTCAGATATGTTGGGTGAGGGGGAGTTTGGGGGAAGGTTTTTTGTATGTTAGGAGGGGATAAGGGAGTGAAAGTTTCACCAAACCTATCCACTAGCAGGTTTGCTATCTCTGTGAGGTCAGTGTGTGTGATACCATTGTCCACTAGTTCTGCACATGCTTGGGTCCTTCCCTTTGAGTTATGTATGTAGCTGTAAAAGGCCTTACGGTTATCCTTGGCTGTACTTGCCAAGTTTTTCTCAAAGGAGCCTTTGGAGTATTTGACAAGTTGTCTTATTTGTCTGTTGAAGCTGAGGAGGGTGTTTTTCCATTGTTGGGGCCTTGCATTTGTATCCTTGCACTGCAACTTTTTGTGTTTAATGTAAAGTTTGTTGATGCTGGATGTTCACCATGGCAGCTTGTTTTTACTTGGGGCTCTGACTTTGATTCTCTCTGATACGGCCAAATTTATACACTTATGCAAGTGATCATACAGGGCTTTAGTGTAAACATCGGCATAATTACCACTTCCAGCTTGGGGTGGGGTTTGGAATGCATTTATACCTTCACCTAGGATGGTATAGTTTGCCTTAGTGAAGTTTTTTAGTCTGATTTCACCCACTGTGAGTTCTGGTGTTAGTTGCAGCTCGAAGGTGACTGATTTGTGATCAGTTTTAACTAATGAGGGTCCAATAGTTGTGGCAGTCCATCTGTTTGACATGTTAATGAGGACCAGAATGTTTGTTCCCCTTGTCAGGGTATGGACAATTGTTTCACTACTAAAATGTCTACACTTGTAACACCAAGTACAGACTGAAAAAAGACCAAAATTACAAGAGAAGAGTGAATCTTGAACCTTGCTCTTCTCCTTTAAACTTGTTCTTTTCAGGGGGGCATTTCCCCCCAAACCCCTCACAAACCCATATATACATATATGTATGTATACCAACTCCAAGATCATCATACCTTGGAGAAAAGGGAATATTCCGAGAAATGGCCATCTCGGACTTGATATATATAAATATACAAGTCCATTTTTTTGGCTACTCAGTCTCTGTATTTCGAGACTCTCTCATGCGGATCCTGGCATTTCAAATGGTTATCATTTCAAACACTCCACAGGTCTTTGTTTATACATACATACATATGTGATACAAATTATATTAATTCAGGCACTGGACAAGACCACTATTTATATATACACGTATACATTCATATATACACTTCTGATACAAATTAAAATGTTTCAAAATTTGAAGTGAGCTGCTGTTTAAATGCAGATGCATACATATAGCCATCTATCTGAACAAGATTAGTAATCTATCGAACTGTCCAGCCATTGTAACTCGCATCCCATAGCTGACTTTCTCTCCACTCTCAACCTTATTCTATTCCACCTATCCCCAATTGTTTTAAATGTGTCGATGAGTTTTCTCTGCACCACCAATTCAGGAGCTTGTTTCATCTCTACATAACATTGAACGTGAAGAAGTACTTTGTCACATCCAGGGAAAGTTATGCCTTCTCCTCCCCTCTGGGCTTCCAGCTCTTTTCACTTCCTACACAAGAATCCACAGCTGTCCTTAACAAACTCATGGTCCTGATGCATTTTTCCTATATAAAACAAACTCCCTGAGTCTGTGAGAGACGAAATATATTTTTTAACCATTTAAAAATTTTAAACTCAGCCCTTCACAACAAAGCAGGACTATTACTGCTCTGTTACTAGTTTTCAGTACAGTTTAAGTTTCAGACTAAATTGAGACTCCATATTGGCTACCATTTTCTGTACCAGTATCCCATCATCTACCTCTCATGCTCCTTTTCTAATAGTTATACCCCCACCCTACCCTTATTATAATATAATCTTGTCTATTCATTGGTCCTTCTTTATACCTCTTCCTTCCTAATTTTCCATCCTGGTTCCTAATTCCTTTCCGTATTATAAATAATACTGCAGTGTATCCACCTCTTGTTTCATAATTTTCCTACATGAAAATATATCTCTCCCACATGTATAAACTCAATGATAGCTCAAATGAATCTGTCTCACACAGCCCCTATTTTATAGTTACCATTTTCGGACTTAAAATAGCTGTATAGAAACTTTATTTTTCATTTTTCTTTCTCATCTATAGCTGTATACAAACTGTTTTTTTTTTCTTTCTCAGCTCTGCAAAACCGAGTTAAGCAACTTCACAAATTAACTACTATTTTCAGATGCATTTATATTGTGCAATTACTGTAAATTTTACAAATAATGTATCAGGCATGTGATGCTGATAAAATGTTTATTATTTATACCAGCAAAGTTTTTCTCCTCAGACCTCCTCTGAACTTGGGCAATGCCTGAAATGACATCCTTGTGTAAACAAAAGATAAACAAAGAAACAATTAGCATATGCATATCCTGTCCTGTGCCTCGCTCATATGTTCTGTAGAATACAGCCCACTGACACACTTCTCCTTGTACATCATCTCCAGTCCTTCCACTGTCCTGGTGGTCTACCTGTGTGCCATCTGTGTTACCTTAGTGTTCCACAGTAAGCATAGTGTTCAAAGATGGACATTGTGCTCTAACTGTAGTTGCTGTGGTGATTTCCCACTTTATTCCTGGTGGCTCATTACTTAAAAAATGATTACATATTAGCACCATTCGGGGCCATTTGATGGGATTTTGACCCCTCCCAACTATTATCCGACATTTGTATCATTGTTTCCCAATTGCAGAACACAGCTGTCATCTGCTGGCTCAAGATACTGCCCCCAACCCCCAGTCCACTTTCAGACTGCAAATATGTCTATCATGTTTTCCAACAACAGTGTTGTGTGTAACATGTATACACTGAAAATTCAGCTGAGAGGTATACGGGGAAAAAGTACAATTCCTGGACTGACCCACTCACCCCATCATTATTTTTTTCTTAGACATCTCCCTCTTGTCATCACTCTGTGTGTCCTTCCTTTCTTCCTTCCTGACATTTCTATGTAAGTTATGTTAGCTTTTCAATAACACACACAAACACAAACATAAACATATACATACCTCTTTTGACTTTCCTAGCAGTCTTGTGCATGGGGGCAGAGACAAAGGTTTTGCTTAAGACCAGGATGATTATGTCTACCAGCTTACCTCTTTCTACCTCCCATTCCCTGTCACTCAGTCAATGAATCAATTTATTTTTTATGTCCCTCAGTCTAACAGAACCCCACTGACCCATTAATTCTCCCATGTTACCTAGCATTAGCACCTCACACTTCTCCAGTGGTCTTCCAATCCAAAGATGAATACCTTTTTTGGTAACCTCATTTTATGCCCAGGTAGTGGGTTTGAGAGCCAAGTTTTGGTAGGTTATCATCCATAGCTGATTCATATTTTTTGAGTATGCAACTAACCCACCCACCCAGAAAGCATAGTACAATACCTGCTATGTTGATCCTAGCATAAGTCAAACTTTTCACCCACTCACAATGCTGAGATGGAATGGTCATGCAGTCTTTAGAGAATTTATGACCATGAAATTCCTGTACATGGAGCCATACTTTGGGGCCTTTTCTCAGATGGCAATCTTATGACAGGGCTTCATCATCTCCCTCCTCCTGAGATGGATGATGCATTATTGGCGTTCCATTCCCACCCAGTGGCTTCTCCAGCAAATGGGTTGTTCCTTGAGCCTGAGATATTAGGGTTGCAGACAGGGTTCAATCTTTGTGCATCTTAGGACCAGCTGGCTCAAATTAGCCTGATAGGACATTCTAGCCATAACATCACATTGTCAACTGTTCTAGTCAATGTTGTCCTTCGCTTTTCCAAAATACTTTTTTCTAAGACTTTGGTGAGGCTAACTAATCTAGAGTTCCCAGAAATTGCTGTGGCTCTCATTTTTATGTACCCCGTCCCACCATGGCACTTCTCCCATCTTTAGAACCACTCCCCCCTTCACATATCCGTTTAACAGATCTGTGAGGTATCTAGCACTCCAGATACTTTTTTATGTTTTTTGGGATGCAACCCATCTTGCCATTACTCTGTGTCCCATCTTTATGCCAGTAGCTCCTTCTCTACCCTCCCTCTATCTATATTCCATTCATCCAGCCACCATTCCTCACATAACTCCAAGCTATCCCTCCCATGGTGGAACTCATTTCTCCTTTTCTTTCAAAAACAGTAATGTTCAGAATCTATTTGGAATTTGTGTCTGCTCTCTTGTTGCCTTTCACCAGCTGCCTTCCTCCTATAATGACTTTACTTCCATTCCTCCATTCCTCTTCTCACTGAACTAACTGAACAAAGTTTTATGTTCATCACAAATCCCATTTGCTAGTTCTTTTTCCAATCCTGCCTTGATTTCTTGAGTTCCCTGGTTACCTTCTTTCTGGCTTCCTTATATGTTACCATAGTGGTCCCCTTTCCACTTCCATTTCCATTAGGATCTTTCCTTAGCTTCCAGAACTTCATTTCTTTCTTCAGTCACAAAGATATTCTTTCTTTTACTTTTCATTTCTCGCCAAATCTCCCTTCTCCATCTTTCAATCCCACTCCTTTTATAGTTTTGCATAGAGTATGTTCGCTGTTTCTCTTCTGTTACTCCTCCATCTTCCATCACTGCCTCTAATAGTCATCCATAATCTTCTTTCCATTAGTCACACACCAACTACTCTGGTTTCTTTTCCACACTGACTTTCTCTGATAACAATTACTGTGGATCACAACTCATAAGGGAGCCCTCACCTCCTTTGCCATACACAGCATGATGTCTAGTGTCTTTCCTTTCTTTGTATCTTGTTCCATGTACTGTGCTAAACCCCCCACTCAGTCATCTCCACCATGTCATTTTTTTCCTCCTTTTTGATCAGTGCTGGGATACTCCAGGCTGTTGCAGACACATTAAAGCCTCCCTTTATTACCACCTTTTTCCTGTCTTTCTACGTCCTTAATCTAACTAACATTTATTCACTTTTGGTTACTTTATGGGATCTGTAAACAGTGTACATCTGGCAAATTTCCCAATCTGTACTTTAATTGCCTAAAAATTAAATTTAGCTGATTCCTGTCTTGTTTATCTCCTTCCACTCCTTTCCACTCGTCTTCCACTGCATAACAACTTCTCCTACATAGGTGCTCCCTATGCCTTACCTCTCTGTCTTTCCTACTGATTCTATGCCCTGATACTAGCAGGGCTCAATCTATTTTGCAATTAGCCCTGGTCTCTTTTAACCTACTATGTCTTTTCCTCTCCTCCACCTGTGTTAATTGCTTGCAGCTTATCCATTTCCTTGCCCTACCTTATAATATTACTGAACATCACCCTCCTTAATTACTTTCTGGTGACTGTCTCTGTTTTTATACCACCTAGTCCCCCCACTGCTGTCATTGTTCCCATCCCTTCCTCATATTGACTCCTTTCATCTCTTGTTAAAGGTATTTAAGACAGCAAGTTTGTCAGTAGAATGATCACTGTTTCAGGGCTCCAGGTTCTAGGGTCCATTGTGTGCAGTTTGCAGATATACTCCATATCTGCTTGAGTTTTCCCAGTTACGGCAGTTTCCTCCCACTTCCCAGAATATGCTGGTTAACTGGCTACACTAAATCATCCATATATTTATATGCAGTGATGGGTGTCAAAGGGGGGCTGCAGGAGACAGCTGAATGGGTGGGGACAATGGGAAGGAGTGCGGCCAACTAGAAAGGGGAAGAACTATGCTCAAAACCACAAAAAATGGAACTTTAATTAAATACGCTGCTTTGGTGCCAAACTGTCATTATGAGAGTCCAATCAAGACAAAATGAAGTGTAGAAGAAAAAAAATATTTCAATGCATTGGCTGCATGACAGCTTACTTAATATCTAGATGGAAACAAAAAGGTTGCAAGGCATAAAAAAAATGTTTAAATACATTACTGGAATACCAGTCAAAGTCGTGTATAAGAAAAACAAGCAGCACTCAACTCAAACCACTTCTCCTTGCACTGCAGTTCTAATTATAATTTATATTCAGCTTTATAAAAGTACCATGCTGAAAGTAGCAATCTCTGTGATACCCCCACTTCTAAAAATGTTTCTTATCCAAAAAAGACCTGCTGCCTGACAACAACTATCTATTTGTTTAATGGGGAAAACATGATCAAAGTAACAAATGAACAGCAAACAAGAAACAAGCTCAAGATAAATTGCTTAAAGGATTACTGCACAGGTTATGGACCACACAAGATAGATTGGCATTCTGTTTAGTTTACAGGTAAAGCCTGCAAAGATGACTGCAAGTCTCCAACAAAAGTAATGAGCTTCTTAAAATACTGTAATCCTGTCCTTTATTACAAATACTGCCATATGCATTTCAATACCCAAAGCTTATATGTTATCTAGTTATGTAAGTATTCTCTGCATGGCAACAACAAAAAGGCTTTCAATGTTGGTAATTCTTTAACAGTATACTTATTAAAGCTTACTTGCATCTTACAATCTCAGACAAGCTTACCTGATGGTCATGAAAGCATTGCTACTTAAACACAGAGCAACGGGCACTTTCTGAATAATAAGAAGCATAAATCAACAGTATAAAAATATGACAGAAAACCAGAACATTCTGCAAAATCAAGGAAGGACAGATGAAAAGCCACTGTAGTACTTGTCTACCTTGGATGGCGGGATACTCTGCACACTTACACTGCATAACTGCTCCTTGCCTTGCTTGGACACATCCAGAGTCACTACATGGGGGAGTGGGGTGCAACAAGTATGCTACAATTTGAAATGTCCCTGGCTGACTGTGATGGCCCTGACACATTTGTCATACCTCTCAACTTCAGAGCAAGAAATCTGGACAGAGCCATACACAGAAGTGGGACAAAGACCCAAAAATAAGGACAATATTTAAATATTGCTTTTATAAATTTTCTAATAAAATAGTAGGTCTTGCATTAGTGTGAATTTTCTGAAGGGTATGAAATCTGAAACTCAAATGTCTGTCATTATTTTCTAACTTTGATCTTTAATGATTTGCCTCTAATTTGCCAAAAAACCACAATTTTATAAAAAAATGGACCAAAAATGTGATGCAAAAATATAAAGTAGCCACACAATACAGCTAGGAACCTGTCAAAGAAAGGACGCTTTTTAAAATATTAGTACTGTTAACTTGAGCAGCTGACAAAATAAACAAATCTACATGCATTTCTGAAATAAAAGTAATCTATAACTCTGATTATTACAGTTATTTATTAATTGTAAACCCTCCACGTTTTCTTCCAAAATTGCCATTTTGTGGAGGCATTATTAGAGGGAGAGCAACACTTTGAGCCAAAATTGGGGACAGTTGAGAGGTTTGGATATGCATAATTCTGTAAAGCAATGTATTTGCACGTACCTCTCAACCTATTAACGCAGGAAATCTGGACAATGCCAAATATATTGGTGGAACATACAAACAGTACTAAATATTGATCTTCTATAAACTTAGTTGATAGAATAACAGGTCTTCCTTTAGCATGCATTTTTCTGAAGGTTATGAAGTCTAAAACTTAATGTCTGTCATTATTTAGTGACTTAATTCCTAAATGATTTGCCAGAAAACCACAAATTTTATGAGGAACAAACCAAAAATAAGAAGCAAAAATCTATTCATTCTGTGAAAATCTGGACAGTTGAGAGGTATAGTTCATCCAGGGCTGTCTTTGAGTTTGCCGCCTTTCCCCTTCACAAAATCATGGTCGAATGGAGCCTCCCCCCTGCAGCCATTCCAAAGTCCCATTACTTGGCTATTTTGCCCTATTTACCATAAACACTGTAATGTGCATACTGCTTTACTTCTACGATGATTTGGATTTCATTTGAAAGTTTTATTTTGCATTTTACAGCACAAACACTAAGACATCTGCTAAACAATGCAATGCAGTCTTACAATGAAAATAGACTTAACATTAAAACGTCTCTGCCCTTGAAACTCACATTCATTGAAATAGCATTGAAATCCACATTCAAAGATAATACATTTGGCTAGTATAAATAATACAGTACAGTTGTTAGAGGGTGTTTTAAATGTATTGTTTTGAACATTTTTCAAGTAAACAATGAAACAAATGCATGCACCAATAATGACAAAACTGCCCAACTGAGAACATTTCCATCATAAAAGTCTGCTCAAACTTCTACAGTCCACCAGTATTAGTTAATGTGCACAATCTCTGCAGAAGTAAAAGTCATCTATAAAATTTCACATTAAATAGATCTGCAACTAATGAAGAGGTTGCTGCTAGCAAACAACTTTATATTTCATTGTTTCATCTACAAATAAAGTGCCTGTATCTTTGCCAAAGAGGACATTCTCCATACGGCAGCATCCACCCCCTGTGGGAGTAGAACCCACAGCCTTCTGCATCAAAAGCAAGTAACTACCTGTATTAACAATGCAAGCAGACTTAGCATAAGCAGCACTAAACTTCTCTTCCCCTGCAGCTCTCAGCTCCTTGTAAAATCTACTCGACACTCAACTGTATCTCTCAACTTCGCAGCGCAAGAAATCTGGAAAAAGCCAAAATTTATTGGGGGGGGGACAAAAGCCCAAAAACCAGGGACACATTTTAAACATTGCTTGAACCCAGGACCCTTTGCAAAACAGTCAGAGCAACATACCACTATGCCAAATCAGCTGTTTTATGAAAGAGAGGAAGACTGAAACTTAAATGGCTACCATTTAGTGAATTCAGTTCTCACCATAGCTGTCAACCTCTTAGCACAAAACACATGGACAAAGCCAGTAATGGGGGAATACAGCCCTCAAACATACTCATTGAATTCAGTTCTCACCATAGCTCTCAACCTTAGCACAAAAAACCTGGACAAAGCCAATAATGGGGAAATACAGTCCCAAAATAGGGAAACATTTCATACATTCATCTTATAAACTTAGAAAATTGCTAGAATAAAAGGTTTTGCATTACTATGTACTTTCTGAAGAATATGAAGTCTGAAATTCAAATGCCTGTCAATTCTATTTATTTTAACATTTGTTGACCAGGAAAGTCTGCCTTGGAACAAAAGCCAATTTTCAGCAGAGGCCCAGGGAGAAATACTGCAGACACATATCTTTGTAACATGGGAGGACACCAGAGCAAACCCACACACAAACACAGGGAGAACATGCAGACTCCACACAGAAGGCACCCCAGCCAAGAATCAAACCAGAGAACCTCTAGCTGCGAGGCAACAATGCTACCACTGCATCACCGCACCATGAACTATCTAAGGAATTAACAATTCAGAAACCTTAGATTTTATGATGAACAGAACAGAGCAAAATATGAGGCAAAAATCTGCAAATGTTTCACAGATGGTGGTGGGTAGGGAATTCAGGCTCTTGCTACCTGAACCCAGGGTACAGGGTTCAAGCCTGAGGTATTCTTTAACCACCAGCAAGTATCCTGAGTTCTCTCTATAGCCACCAGTATAAATCACCTGAATCCAAACAGCTTTGTCTGCTGTGAGTAAAAGCTAGTTCTGCAAAATAAAATCCAAAGCTGGCTCTACAAAATCCAAACAGCTTCGTCTGCATTCATGCATGCTGGAATGCACACTTCCTGTTTGCGACTGTTCTAGGACTGCATTCCAAAACTGCTGACCTTGCAGTCCGATCCCCTTCCAGTCTATGTGGTTAGCACCACATAGACTTCTGGGGCATCAGCAGTCTGCTGCCTTCTTCCTGAATCCAGACTGGTAAGGCAGCAGTCCAGATTCACTTTCTATGTGAAGTTATTGGATTGTACCATTGTGGTACACAGCTGGGGGGGCTGCAGTCTGATATCACTAGCTGCCACTGTTTATATGGGTGTATTTACTCCTTTCCTTGTAACTCAGCTCCTGCCAGGAAGGGGTCTTTGGACCAGTCCATTTATCCAGTTAACAAATGATAAAATAAAAATAAATTCCATTATCTTGATGAACATTTCCAGTCAATGCTTTGAGCATCACAGTCCTTAACAGCTAAGGTGGAATTTGGCCCTGCGTGCTATTCACATGCCCCCTCCCCGAATGTTTTTGTGCTCCTTTTCCCCTATCTATGGGCAAGCATTTGTACTGCTGTGTTCTCTCATTCTTTACTGTCTATCTCCTTGTATATTTTATTAAGTTCCTTGATTGACCACACCTCTTCTTTCACAGTTCCTTCTTCCAAATTATATGTTCCTATATTGAACACCGTTATGGCATATCCTGCCCTTCACTACCTCTCTCTTGTGACTCCATTTGCACATCAACTAAACTCTTTAGACCCCACAACTGCTGTACCTAATCCTTGTTTTTTTTTTCTCTACAGGACCTTGCCTAGCGGCTTCCCTATATGCTATTATTTGTCTCATTAATTCCACAGAGCAGAAGCCAGGCATTTTCAGGCTAGGTGAAAGGCCTACAGCATATTTATTTTTCCTGCCTATGTCTTCTATTTGGTTAAACAATTCATCCATTCCCAAAGAAAAAAATCAGGTAGTGGGGAGTGGGCCAGCTTGGTAGTCTGGTGGGGTGATTTACTCAACCACTGTGAAGCTCCCCACTCCCTTGTAAAGGCTCACTGAGCTTTACCATAAAGTGCCTGCTGCAGGGAGTGTGCCTCTATACACTGACTTTACTGACATATGCAAATGCACCATAACAGAATGTGCTGGATATGCCCAATCTATGTGGGTGAAATACCTAGTGCTCCCTATGGGTATCATCCAAATGTCAAGCCAAAGCTTCCTCCCTCCCCCAGGATAGGTGAGCCAAGAAAAACTCCTGCCCCTTCTGCCTTGTACTTCTTTGTCCATGTATTTTGCTGTTTCTCTGTTCCCAGCACCTCTCTTCCTTCTGACTCTGTCTTCCCTGCTCTTTGCCCCACATTTCCTGGCTTCTTATCATAAGATTTTTGTTCTCTCAATAACTCCACTGATTTTCTTCCCTACTCCAGGTCTTTACAATATACCCGTGGCCTTGGAGGCAATTTCCCCACATTTCTGACACTTTTTTCTTCTACATTCCCCTGCTGTCTCCCATATAACTACCCAAACACTCCCTACATGCACTACTTCTTTCTGTCAGCACTTGAACCTAACTTCCAGAAGGCACTACATTGTCCCCATCAAATCTCTAAACCACACTGCTTCTCCATATTCCACACATCTCAGTAACCTCGCCCACTCCCCCTTCTCCATGTCTGACCTCCTCTTACATATTTATTCTCATTGTTATATTGTAGACACTGTACTATTTCTTTCTTTCTTCCTTTTTAACTAGAATATATTTTCCTTTCACCCTTGTTAGCCTTCCTTAGTTGTGTGCCCTTTTAAAGTTCTTCATCTTGCCTTCTCTTTTCTATTATATGCTTACCCTTGCCCACTCTGTGTCAGTCACCTCCTTTTTCCATTTTTGCCCAATAACATCCAGTGTAGATGGGGAACAGTAGGTCACCTTACCTGTATCTGGTTGTCTGGTGTTGGAAGGTCCTTCCTTCTACTTCTGGGGTATTTCTGTCATGCTGCTAATAATCACTGCTGAAGTGCTACAAAGTGCTGTGACAACAGTTCTTGCCTGTGAAGCTCCTGGGTGCCTGCAGACTTCTCCCTGGACTCCTTCAGCTTCTGAGGATTATATAGGATGTCTGGGAGTTGGCTTAGAGGATTATGTAACTGGTACAGAGTTGTTTCCAGTGGTGCAAGGTTTGATTCCCTCAGCTTCCATTCCCTAACTGTGTGACTCTGAGCAAGTCACTGCTCCTGGGTTGAGTCTGAAAAAGAATCAGGAAGATCAGTGCTCTACTCCAGAAAACAAATATAGATAAATAAATAAGTAAATAAATAAATATACACTATCCTACACTTCTCTTTATTTCTTTTCCTATGAAGTATTCCCTTTTTCTCTCTTTACCTACCAGCCTAGATCTGCCTCCCTTGTCTTCAGCCTGCCTTATCCATCTGTCTTGCCTTACCCACTTCTTCCATCTAAATGGGTATTCTTTCTACTAATCTATTTTTACACAACAACTTGTAGAAAAAAGGATGATGCAAGAAAACAACCAACCAGAAATCCACACACTTTTAATATAACTCTCTGACATCTCGGAGAAAGCCTTCAAGGAGTATAGCCTATAGTTATACTCCTTGAAGGCTTTGTCCAAGACATCAGAGAGTTATATTAAAGGACAACCGCACCCACAGACTCAAAAAACATATTTATTTCATCGTGGTTTGGTGCTTCCTACATTTTAACACCACTCTGGGACTATTTAGAGCTTTTCAGATATTTTTATATGCAATTTCTGCCTCTGACCACATGGGGTCTGGCATTTTGAGAAATAATTCTGACTGTTTAGTCTGCCTCTAAGTATCCCAGAATGCATTGTTTGTCTCCAAAAACTTGCATCAAATTTGCCACATTTTCCCTAAAGCTCCTGTCAGTGCACTGATTTTACAGGCATTCACTGCTGTGTTATAGTCACCTACTTTTGGTTAAAATTTTATCCTTTTTCAATGACAACTTCAAACACAAGCAGTGCAAATGCTACAGAACAGAAGTGAAAAGTGCATTTTATTGCTCTTTCTTCTTAGAAATGCTAACTTGATTTATTTTGTGAAGGCTGAAATCTAGTTCTTCAAGGTATCTCCCCTCCCCCTTCACACCTACCTTCCCTAGCTGTCAAAGAGCTAAGGGTAATTTGACGCATTATCTGCATGTGATTGACAGCTCACAGCAGGTGACTGTTTTCTTGTCAGCCTTTCCTTCCTTACAGTGGGAGACTTTTTTTGTTGCACTCCTCCTGTCAAATTTAGAAACAAGCTCCATAGCACTGGGAATAATCACTGTTTTGCAAAGCATCAAACTCCCACTTATTTTTCCTTCCTGTTTGGTTAAATAGCTAACAAATGATGCACTATAAACACAAAATATTTCACAGGCTTGTGTGACAGCACCCACATGCTTTTTCTAAGTTGTAATTTAAGAAAATTACGGTATTGCATACTTGTAATCTGATGTAGTGTTGTCGATTAATTGTAACAGACATCTGCTTCTTATGTAAAAACATGCAATTAATGTCTATGCATGGTCATTGCAAATTTATGCTCTTAGTTTTTGCAGCTGTTACTGTGCTTCTGCCTGTACTTTGTCACATATTGGTAGGGCTCTTCAGAAAAGTGAGATTATAGTTTGACATTTTGTTAGGTTAAGAGTGGGCTGGGCAAGGCAGCTCTGACATCACAATGTGGGAGGTCCACTGGCTCTTCTATACAGCATGCAAATCAGATGGGGATTACATCACTTTGGGGGAGGAAACGTCCCAGTAGCTAGAGCAGGAGCTCTGGCAGATGTGACATCATCATTTAAGAGCCAGCTAGAGGTTTTCAACTTGGTTTTCAAAGTGAAAGTAAAACAGCATGGAAAAATAGGAAGTCTAACAGGGAAAACAGTTGAGTAGATTAGTTTTTAAAGCTGCATGGGTGATATTTTGAGGCTATATCAACAAACAGGGACTAAAAGCGACAACAGGTTGAGCAATCTGCTTTAATATCCCATTGTTGTCCTTTAAAAGTGTGTGGATTTCTGGTTGGTTGTTCTCTTACTAATCTATTTTTATCTACAGTGTCCCTTCTTCTGTCTGGTGGTCTGCATTTTTTCCTTCTGTGACAGTTCCAGCCTTTCATTCTTCCCCTGTAGACCTCATGTATAGGGTAAAAACTTATCAGAGACACCAGAGACATATGAATCTTTGCTTATGCCAAACTGGGCTACCACAAGGCTGAAAAATAATTAGGGTAAAATGTGTTACTTCTAATTCCAGAAGAACACAGATGTAGTCAAACGGATTGGAGAAAATGAAGATAACAGAGTTATTAAACAAAACATGCTAGACTGATGGCACCAGAAGTGAAGATGAAGATAAACTCTTCTCTAACATTAGATAGGTACAATGGAACTTCAGTATGGCAGATGGTGTTCTGTAACAGATATACTCAACAGTACAAAAATGCAGCAGCATGAATTGATTTGGGGATTTTTATAAGAGGCAGTGCTTTGCACAGCAATTTCCACCAAAATGGTAGCATTAGACCTCTTGGGAAGAGTGACTTAGACCCTGAAGCCCACTGTTCAGAACAGATAATAAAGATGTTGTACATAGAATTAATAACCAAATGGGTGAAAATGGTTAAAGGACAAATTAATGGGACATTTCCTAAGGAGATGCTTGTCAGTGAATGCAGTTAAGGTAAACACATACAAGGTTTAGATGATTCATAAGCAAAATCATTCAATCTCAATATTACTGATTCAGGAGGTTAGCACCCGAGGCAGAATTAACACTTTGACAGGTTCCCACAACATTTGTGGGTCATGATAGTTGACAGATTTGGACAACAGCAGCAAAATGCTTTGGCTATTCAGGCAATTGTATTGTACAAGAAAGGGGCACATCACTGTGATAAGTCACAAGAGAACAGTACTAGAAAATAAACTCAACCCATTCCATCAGCATAGTAGTTAATGGCATGTCTTTTAGTACTACACATCTCATAGCTCAGCAAAACAAAAGTGGTACACATGTTGCTGCTATTGTTTGGTTTTAGAGGGCCAGAAGCATGAAGTGCTGTGTGTGGTTGGGGGTAACAAAAGTCTGAATTAAAGGATAAATGTCAGTCCTTGGATGGAAAGGTATTCAAGAGCACCTGAGAGGTATTTTTCAAGATGCGTCCTGAGGGAGATGGAACATTGTCACTCAAGGTGAGCTTCCTGATAACGTTGTTTTACAGACTCAGCGTTCACGTAGCCAAGGAAGACAAATGAAGAGCCCAGTGTTTTATAAATACAAGTGTCAGAGTGTCAAATACTGAGATTTGCTTGTTATTGGCCAAAGTCCAAGATATATCTGGCCGTGAGGGGGTAGTAGTTCTGGTTGCACTTGCCATGTGAGATGCAATGCAGTATTACCATCGTGCATGGGGACTATCAGAGATTTAAGGAGACAAGGAAACCCATTTTTGTCATAGGCACTCTGCTAACCATCTAGCAATTTAGCATTTTGTTGTGCAAGATATTAGAGAATGTAGGCTTGTATTTAGTAATTCCTTTGGAACAGAAGTGGTTTCATGCACACATATCATGGAGGTGCAATTCAAGGCCATTAAAACAGTGAGATGGTAAAGGTTCAAGGTATAAAAATTATACTTGTGCTATAATTTGCTGTAACTATGGTTTGTTTTTCTTTTTACAGGCCAGCCAATGGTGAGGATAAATGTCTGTATGATAGACCATGCATATATCATGCAACTGCAGGCAGAGCTGGAGTATGAAGTCGAAGGATTCAACACGGGGTTCAGATCTTCACAGATGGTCATCCAGTATCTGACTTTGATCTCCTACACAGAGATGTAAAAAATTCCTCCATCTCAGATAATGGTGATTTGGCCAACGGACCAACTCCCTTCACCCTACCTTCTCATTTAAGGCAGTCATTATACTTCAGTGTATCTCTGATTGTGTCAGTGGCTTTCCAGTGAACTTGTTTGTAGTTCCTGCCTTGGCCACCGACAGTGTTTACATCATTTACAGCATGTATGTCATGCATTGTCATTGTCACAGTACAGCCAGTCAGATACTTCCTGGCTGAACATCTGATGGCAGTGAAGGTGGAGGACCTGCAGCTAGATCTTATTCTCTGTGCGGGAGACCTTATATTTCCATGCCTTTCCCTTGCCAGACATTATGCTGTGAGGAGAAAGAATAAACTTTGTGGGTACAAGGATATAGATAGCTTTGAAATGCCACACCCTCTGCACTTGACTGTGCATGCTGTGTTGGGTAGAGATCAGTAAATATAAGTTATAGTTGCACATTCTAGCCTAACTTCATCAATGTCACAAAGAGTGTCATTGCTTCCCCCCACTGGCTACCACTCCAACAAGTAACAAGCAGTTCTGTAACATTGTATCCAGCACACATGCTATGCTTCAGTAGAATATCATGTTACCCAACAAGGGGGTCATACCATGGAGCTGTATAATTATTCATAGAACCATTGACTACAAATATTCACCCTCATTGTCAATAAAGACTATGTTCAACAATGGTACTGCTGCTGTGTGATGTTTCTTCCCACCAATCCCAAAAATAAAGGCTATTTCATTTCTTCACGCAATGTTAGCACAGAATATAATTTCAGTGAATGACTGACTGAACAGAATCAAAACTAGGGTGGAACAAAGGGGAGCAGCCACTCCAAGTGCAAGGTGTTAGGGGTCATGATACTGATCCATTGGTAGTGCAGTTCTTGTCATTCGGAAATGAACGTTGTGGACAGGACATGGCATAAGCTATTAAGCTGTAGCATGCTGTTTGCTACAAATGCAGCAAGTAGTTTTCAGCAGTTTAAAGAGGTTTTTGGTCCTCAAGTACAACAGAACACTTTTTTTGATCCCCAAGTATGGGAGGACTTAAACATTTTGGAGGGCACCGTCAGATAAAGGAATGGCATCTGGTGCTATAGATGTTAGCTACAGCACTGTGACTGAACATACTTTAAGCATGTATTCCCTGTACTGTCAGCATTCAGCAGAAAGACAAGAACATACTTATACAACTGCAAAGCACACTCCTGTCTCCTGCGTGATCTCTTGCTATACATTGCACAATGGCAGCAGACACCAGTTCAAAACTGTTTGTTTTGCTGCTGAGTAATTTCTTTACTGAAAGCAGTTTGACCCTAATTAACCTCACCATTTCATAAGTAGATATGCCTTAACTGCAGTTTGTACTGCAGTAGTAGTTGAAAATGTTTCCTCTAGAGTCAAAAGACATATTCCTTGGGCAGCTAGACCTGTTTAAACAGACCAGCATAGATAAAAGCTAGGGAGGGTAGGTTTTACCTCACAAAGCAGAAATATTGCTTTTCTTTCCCCTTTCAAACTCACATTTTTCTTAGATGTAGCCAAACTGCTTAATGCTGCTTTGCATTGCCTTCTAAAAGCACAGTGAGGCTGTCTGGAAAGTGGGGTTTATATATTGTAGATCAGGGCCACTGAGCACATTAATTATGCAGATAGTGGCCTACCTAACTCATGAACATTTTTGAATCACTCTTGTAGTGGCAGTGATCATAGTCATAGGAGCCTTTTGCATTCTTGTGAACCCACATGAGCAGCTACAAAGCACACTGACCATGCAAGAGCAGTTTGATGACACAAATGAGAATGCTGTATAACATACTTTACATTTGCAGACAGTGGATACACTAAAGAGCAATCATGCAAAGAATGCATACATGTGCAATTTCTCACACCATTATCACAAGCTGAAATGCCATTTTATTTTATTTTACTTTATTTTATATTTGTTTCTTGGGTTGTTGCACTCCGATAATTTGCAAGTACTACCAGATGAAATAATTCACAAAGGAATAAAAAGTGGAATGGAAAGTAGCAATATATAACAAAAACTGTGTAGTAGCAATCAATGCATGTATTATTAACATAAATGTTTTTTCACGCTGCCAAAAGTCACACTACTGAGATGCTATATGCTGCATGACAACTGCCAAGATGGAAAATGGACATGGCCACAAAAAGCAACATATTATTCTCTGGAATATTGTTTACTGCACAAGGACCATTGGGAGCACCTGCTTGAAGACTCATATGAGGGCCCCCAGTATAAGATGAGTGCCCAGCACTCTCACCAGAGCTGTTACTGATGCCACAGGCATACCTCATTCTGGTGAGCAGTGCAGGCACCACTACAGTGACCTGCAGAGGTGCCACCTTGACCTTCTGCACCTATGAGAGAAGAGGTCAGAGCTAGGGCACTTGAGATGTATTTTAAGTTTGCCAATGCACGTTATAGTTGTTTTGTTTCCAAATTCTTACATTGAAGGCATGAAAGTAAATGTTGCCATTTCTCTCCACAGCTCTAGAGGTTATTCAGGAGAATACTCTTCTATTCCAGAGGATGTGGAGGAAGAGGAGGGATCACCTTGTCAGGAACAGAGGTATGTAGGTCCTTCATTTTCTTTATTGAAATGTTCTTGGTTAGGAAATAGCTTTTTAATGCATTAGTTCTGAGAAAATTTTCTGTATGTCTGTAAACCGATCAGTGGGATGCATAGTTATGTATACATGTGTAGGTACTGATACTGACATGTATATGGTTTCCTGGCCCTGGATCATCACTCAGGTAGAGTTGGTGTACCCATTTCAGTGAAAGATCTGTACACCTATGCCAGTGGTACAGTAAATGATAGATACAGAAAGGCAGTTGTTCATACTGACAGACTGATGCTTCATTAATTTGTAGGTAGAACAGCAGTAATATACTTGTCAGTAATTGGCACTGAAGATATTATTCCATGAAGAGGTTTCCCTTTGAACATATTGTTAGACAGCACATTACAGCACAGCAGCCATTATTTGTGAGCTAACTGTGCTGTTCCTCAGGGTTTTCTTTTTTGCTGCTGTATTTGTAGTTTGTGTCATGTGATCATTGATATTCTGTTACACAGTTCATACATTGATTTAATGCAATTTCCCCTTCTTTCTTCCCTCCTTCCTTTGTCACTATCCTTTGTTTTTATATACTTTGTTTCCCTTTTTTATGTTATTTCTCTCCCTTTATTTTGCAATTATATACAGCTGCTGCCACAGCAGTGCCAGCATCTAGGCCTGGTTCAATCATTCCTCAGTAAGCCCAGACAACTCTTGAATCTGCACCTGTAGCTGGCACTACCTCCCAAGTGCCTGAACCAGAAAGGGGTGATTTGCTATCCTCCTCTGCCCTTGGTGGTGCTTCACTTGCAGGAAGTGCAGTTGTTCCTGCTGGTGACTCTGCCAGGGGTGAGTACTCTGTCATCCATAGGGAGCTGGCAGAGTTGGCGAGGGAGCTGGTGACCTGGCAGATAGATGTCCATGTCAGCCACATGGAAAAATCTCCTCTTTTGACTAGTAGACTCTCATCCATGTCCAGTCCTACCGGGAACACCTCAGCCATGACACAGTGGGGAGGTTGGAACTTGGACAGGCTGCTGTCTGTCCTTCCTCTGGGGACAACAATGGCAGTGTGAAACAGGAGACCATACCCACCCTAGTGTATCCCACCTGTTTATTATCTAATCCTCCCATCACCCAGTGTCTTACCTTTGTCTGATTGCTCTAAATCTATTGTCCTTAGGGTTGCCACCTCTTGTGATGCTGAAAACCATACTGAAGCCACACCTCCTTCACCACCTGTGACTCCAGCCCGGCCCAACCTATCTACACCCATTTCCACATCCGTTTTATGATGAAAATGCATACGTCATTAGGGCAGAGCATCCTTTTTAGTCCATTTTTATGTATCTAATATAGGTTCTGTAACTCTTTTTGTTTTGTTGTTGTAGAGCATCTTGAATTCCACTGCATCACTTTAGCAATGCTTTTATTGTGAAAAAAAAAAGACAGAGTTTGCTTTTTAATAAACTCTGGCATTCTGTCCATGCCTCTAAACAGAATACTGGAGTTTCTACAGTGTTTTCAGGACTACCGGAGAATCATTCTGATTTCCGGATAGTTTGGAAATATACCAGATAGGTGGTAGGCCTAATTGTCCTTCCCCTCCCTCAATGTGTCAGCACATTCCTTGTCTGTCTTGTCTCTATGTTTGTGTGTTTTCCTCTGCTGGTTAACATCAGCCTCCTCCCATAACTTCATTTATCACCTTCTCTGCATTTCCATCTTGAAAAAAAATATGAACATGTCACATAAAGAAAATTACCCTTGCTCTTCCTTCTCCCTAACACATTCTTTCTTACGTGTTTCCCCTCGTGTGCTTCCCTCTGCTTACTGCTCCCTTTTTTCTACTGTCCTATACTCCCATTTCCACCAATTATTCTAGTGAATACCAGATGTAAACAGTGCAGTGGCCCCTTCAAAGTAGCATCCTGTTTTTCTCACATTTTTGCTTCTTAGTGCATACTGCATATGCATGTGCTGAGGCATGTTCCTCCCCCTTACATTTGGCAGTTTTGCTTATCCAATTCTATAGCTACTCCCATGGCTTTTTCTGACACACCACAGGTCCCATTCTGGACATGAGAATGATTAGTAATTAGCTGCATTTTAAACTCTGAGTTTTCGCAGTGTTAATCGATAATGAGCTCAGAGATGTATACAGCCCAGGTGATAAGTAGCAGAAGGCTAACTCCCATTATGGCTGCCATTTTTCTGAATCCCAGGGTTTGAGTATTACTGAAAATGACAATTCTTTCAATCTTTTTTTGCAAACTCTGGGATTGCCATGCATCAAGGAATAAGTTTATTTCTTCTAACTGTAGTGACCATGGAGCTGATTATGTTAATTAACCAGCTACCTAATGAAAAAAAGAATCATATAGCTGATTTGATAAATACAAACAAAATGAAACAGAATCACTGCAAGAGTGATCCCAACATCAGTAGTACAGAAGAAATTACAATTACATTCAAAATATATATTGCCATTAATACTAACATCAATTGGTAAATATATATATATATAGATATGTACATTAAATTCACCATAAATTAAAACAAGTATTTGAGTTTCTCCTTATCTTGAAGAGTGCCTAGATTACCTGAAATAAATAAGCAAGGGAGTGAAGCATTTTATTTCACTTTTATATAGTTAGTAAATTAGACTAACATTTCACTATTCACTGGAGTTTGAAAAGGACTTAATGTCACACTTCATATCTCACAACAACATTGAACAGTAAATACTAGGAGTTTTAAGGCAAGTCTAACATTCTCTTCACAGATAAATAAATCTAAAGTGATCTGAATTATGATGAATCATAGATTTATAATAGACCATCTGTCATAGGAAAATTATCATTAACATTTCAGAAACTAAATTCAGTGAATTAGAACCTGAAAAAATACTAACCATTATTATATAAGCTACAATATAGTAAATGTAAAAAGTATATATTTCAGGTATTATAAAGTAATACATTGAACACAACCCCAGACACCTGCACACCAATGTGGGGCCTCTGATACCATTCCCCTGATAACAAAATATGCAAACTCATGAGGTCATACTATCTTAGAGGAGACAGAGAGAATGAAAGAAAACTACTTATTTGGAAAGAAACAAACTATTTTATTGACTCTGATGAATTGCAATCTCTATCAGTAGGACAAGCTAATGGAGGTACCTATCTAATACTTAGCAATTACAAATTCATTCAGCCTCTCATTCACAATACTGTCCAAAACACTTTTGGTTATAATTTTACTATTCTGTATTTTTTTGTAATTTAATTTATTAATTTGTTAACCTGGTAGGTAAACTGCTCCTTCTCGTACACCTGCTGTCAACCTTAAAATATATTCATTAACATAAGAAAATGACTGTTAAAATGATAGTTCATCATTTTAGGGTAGTTTTTAATTCAGTGATTTGGCATTCTCTCATCCTATAAGAACCCTTACTAGCCCAGGGAAATTGTACAAGTGCAGCACCCCTAAATGAAATGATTCACAACATTCCTCGCCATATTTCTGAAATTACATTTGTTAATTTTTAAAGGATGGAATGCATATTCATTCAGCTATTGTACTGGGTTTTTACAATGCTATGTTAATATCCAGGTAACATAAATGTCAGTTACTACACAGTCATAGTGTGTCTGTCATAAATGTGTTTTAAAATGGTAGCACATTTTATGTACCATTTCTTTTCCCATTTCAAGTCCTACACCTACATACATACATACATAGAAATATTTCAAGCACAGGCATTAATGACCTTCTGGCTTGCCAATATTACCAAAACACTTGTTCCCATAATAAGTATCCAGGCTGTTCTTAAAAAATATCTAAACTAGTACTTGTTTTAATGTAATTAGGTAGTCTATTCCATGCATCAGCTACTCTGTCAGAGAACCAATTAGTGCACTTCTAATTTCTATGGACTCTCCTACATAGGTTGTATGATGATTCTCTAGTACTTTTTGTTAACCCCAAACATTCCCCGAGGTAGCTGTCACTAAATGCCCTATATACCTGAATAAGGTCTCCTTTTAGATATCTGTAAAAGACACTGTACAAGTTCAGATATTCTAGTCTTTCATAATAACTGAAATGTTCACATCCATGGATACCGTATATTTCTGTTGTACTCTTTCCAGTTTACTCATGCTTATTTTCTTATAGGGTTTCCATATTGTTATTCCATACTGAAGTTTGGGTCTAATGTAACTAACAAACAATGACTTCATTATTTTTAATTTCCTAGACTTTATATTTTTTTATACAACCTATAGTTCTATAACTATCAATAACCAATTGGTTGATATGATTAGAAAAACTCATAGCCGAATCTACCCATATACCCAGGTCCTCAAATGAGTCTACAGTTTCAATTACTGTGTGCAGCATTAAATATTCACCTTTCAGTTTATGCCTACCAAATTTCATATGCTTAGTTTTTGATGTATTTATCAGCATATTATTCTCCTGTGCCCAAATGGTCAATTTAGTCAACTTATTTTGCAGACATGCCTTATCTGTAACACATGTAATCAGTTTACCCAGTTTCAGGTCATCTGTATATAGACTGTAGAACACCTCAGATGAAAAAGTTAAGTCAGAAAGATACAATCTAAACAAGTAAGGGCCTAGGACAGAGCCCTGTGGGACACCCTGACTGAAACCAAGGATTTTGCCTGTCCAGTTGCTGTATGATACTTGTCATGTCCTATTTGTAAACCATGCAGCTCTCCATCATATCAAGAATACATCAATACCTAGTTGTATTAATTTATTGATCAGTGTTATGTGTATGACCCTGTCAAATGTTGAAGTTAAATCTATATAAATTACATCACAGCACAATTTTTCATTCACAGCTGTTATTATATTGTTATAGAACATCATGTTACAGGTGGTAATAGATCTGTTTTCAACATATGCATGCTGATATATGGTTTCAAGTCCCAACCTATCCAGTTCTGACAATAACTTATCCAATATTACCTTCTCCATTATTTTTCCACAAAATGAAAGTAGACTTAAGGGTCTATATGACTCTGGGTTTGTCCTACTCCCCTTTCAATTAAAAACAGGTTTAATAAGTGCATGTCTCCAATCTTGAGGAATCTCCCCATATTTATATGACCTAGTGAATAATAGATATAATGGTACTGTAAGTTCTTGCTGAAGTGTTCTCAGGTCATTGTTACTAATTCCGTCTCCTCCATGTGCTTTGTTTGGATCCAGTTTGTACAGTTCTTTTTCAATATAATCTAATTTGATTCCCGTATCTGGGGTTACCTGGATGTCACTAGAACAACTTACCACCCCTTTTGTGGAGCCAAACTGTTTTGCATAAGATTTTGTAAATATATCTATACATGTCTGAATAGCCTTGATTTAGAAAAGCTGGGAAAGATAGGTTTTTATGCAGTTTCTCCTTGTCCTGTTATATCAAAAACATTTTCAGAATCAACAGTGCATTCTTCCTAACCTGCCCTAGTTTACTGACTGTATGAGACAACTCAAGGTAATCACTTACTGGGTCACATGGTATACCTCCTTATTACCAGAGGGATAGCTTTCCTGTAGCATAATTATAGCTTTTGCTAGTGTTTTGATTTCTGCATTTTTGGAATTATCTTGAAAGATATTCTTTGCTAACTCTTTGCTAACTCCCCAGTAACAGGAACCATGACTTTCTTATCATAGTAAGAATCCCCTTTTAGTTTGCTGAATTCATATGCTAATGAGTTCTGCTTTTGGGTAATGCACCAAGGCATGTTGCTTGCATTCAGTCAGGATGTGGAATGTGATTTTAATGCCATGTCTATAGACTGTATGCTTAGGGCAAACACTGCTCAGGCATTTCTTGGTATTTTACATTAATCCAGAGAATTCCTTAACTATGCTTGGAATTATTTACTGCTTGGTATACATGGGTGGTGTAGTTTTCCATTACCCAGGCCTTCTAGTGCCCACTTTTACTAGGAAATCATTTTACCTTATACTACATTATATTAACAAGGGTTACTACATTGCATTGTTGTGCTTGATTGCTCGCTTGATACAATTTGCAGCAATGTGCATGAGCTCAAATTATACAGTGTAGTCAAGGACTGCAGCATTTTTGAGAAAGAGTGGCATTGTGTGTGTGTGTGTGTGTGTGTGTGTGTGTGTGTGTGTGTGTGTGTGTGTGTGTGTGTGTGTGTGTGTGTGTGTGTCTGTGTGTCTGTGTGTGTGTGTCTGTGTGTGTCTGAGTCTGGGTGTCTGTGCTTTCAGTGAATGTTCATTTTATTCAGTGGCATGATCTTGGAGGGAAAATAATAAAATAATGAAACCCATTCACACGGAGGACACTTTATGGAGCTTCTTACAGGTAACATTTGCAAACAGCTCTGTTACATATGAGTATACATATTTAGATGTTATGTGGTTAGCCAAAGATCTCTAAGACCTCCTAGAACTAAGCAGAGTAGAGCTGTGTGGCACACTATGACTGAAGGAGGCATCTTCCCAGAAGATTAATAAAGGTTACTTCAGCATGCTATGCATTTCACTTGTGACCCATCCTGGGACTCCTACTACATGTGAGAGGGGCTGCAGGAAACACCACACCAGAAGGACACAACTCTGTAGAATGGCAGTACTTCATGCCATGCTGTTCTCATGTGACCCATTCCTACAGGAAATCTGAGAGGGGGTTGTAGGACACACCACACCAGAAGGAAATAACTCTCCAGTAGGGCAATACATCATGCTACATAGTTCATCTGGTCTGTATAATCCCCAGTGAGGGCAGGAACTGGCTAGGGGAGGTCATTATTCAGGTGGCCTCAGCAGTAGTTTGTGCAAAAAATACAGAACCAGCCCAGAGAGAGCAGGATATCTAATCTAAAAATATTTTCAACATTACCAACGGTGGACAATTGATACAAGGGAAATGTTGTTCTTCTGACAATAAACTAATGGAAAAGTGCAAGTTTTGTTTCCATCCTTTCCCAAGACATATATTGTTAAAGTGTAAAGGGTGAAATAGGCAGGAATGTAAAATACATATTGGGCTATAGGAGCTGAAAAAGAGAACAAATCCAAGACTCTGGTTTCTAGCACCACCAAATCCTTTAAAAAACTCTAGAGACAAAGTTAGTTGGTTTATCCTTCATACAGCCAGCTAAAACAGACTGTATGAAAATAACAAACACTATATGAAGAAATTATCTTTCGAGTTTAAATGTACAGAGTTAGTTGGCTGCACACTAATCAACAGCTTAACTTCATCTCCCAATGTGAAAACAGAAACTGAGAAAAAGAAGTGCCATTGAAACTGTTGTTTCTTTCTTTTTGGCAAAA
Source organism: Protopterus annectens (assembly GCF_019279795.1). NCBI lineage: Eukaryota > Metazoa > Chordata > Ceratodontiformes > Protopteridae > Protopterus > Protopterus annectens. Next base: position 1,629,114,622 of record NC_056744.1, on the reverse strand, counting down.
TTCATTTAATGGCTAGTAAATACACTGCCTGGATGACAGCAAGGAAGAAACATGGAAGACCTTAAAGAAAATCAGCCAGAAAAGGTGAAGAGAAAACAATAATCAAGAGTACCTTGGACTTGAACCAGGGTCTGGGGTTGGAAGATGGAGATGAACAGGAAGAAAGCCAGCAACACTGAGAATAGTGAATTTTGTCATTCATTCTGTACATAATGTCATGCAACTATTGTGTTGTCCCAGGCTGAGGCTGAGATGGCTCCACTACGATAAGGGCTCTACCCTGGTTAACAAATTCAAAATGAAATGAAATAAATTGGAGGTTATAATGCATCAATTGCATTTGTGAAATATGGCTTTTCTTGCAAAGCCATATTTCATGTAAAATATCACCTTGCAAGAAAAATTGGTTGAAAAGACTGGACTTTTGTTGACATTGTTAAACCTGTGGATGGACTGTAAAACATATACCTTATTTCATGTCATATTTAGAAGAACACTAAAAGAGGGAAAGGTAAGCATTAAGTAAAATAATTTGTGGTTTTATTAGTATTTGTATAAAACAAAACATGATATAAACTGCATGTTATATATAGTAACACAGTTTTGTGTATTGTGTAGTCAGTGGTATTTTCAGTTACTGTTGTATGTGTTAAAGATATAGCAAACAAGTGTTTTTTTCAGTTGTAAGAAATATAGTCTTTACAGTATAATGAAAAGAAAAACTGGACAAAAGCAAATTTAATGCTAATATGCTGTTATTGGGGACTGCTGAGATGGATGTGTGGTATAAATGTACACTGATTATATTACATGTAGAATTAATGTATTTTTTCTTATTTTTGTAAGGGTAAGTGTCTAGATTAATGCCATTGGCTAAAGTTATAAACAAGTGTTTCTGTAGGCAAGTAGGTTTGAAAAATAAGACAGCATGATAAATGCATGAAAATGTCAAGTTTCTTCTTACATCTGCAAATATATTAGCTTGTTTTTTTCTCCATTAGCAAATGTTCTGTGGGAGTCAAGAAGTCTCCAGCTAAAGGCAGTAGTACATTCTGTTCTGAATGAAATGTACAAAGATTCATTGCTGGCTAGTTTTACATGGAGATGATCTGTATGTAGGTGCAAGCAATTAATTCTGACAGTTATAAGCATTTTTTGCTGAGGGGAATGCAAAACATAAAGGTACTAAGCAAGCAGTTCAGTGAAAAATAAAATTTGAAATTATGGGAAGTGAATAAGCAGCTTTAATACCTGAATGCATTTTGAAGAATAGTGTACAATTTAGCTTTTTTAAAGATAGCCAATGCACTTTTTTAGGGCTAAAAGTTAAAGTTTTCTGAAAGCATACAGACTGTTTTTCACATCTGGGAGGTGAATATAGATAAGAAAAGAACAGATAGTAAATCGATTAAGTGGGAACACAGGCTGTAGCATGTGCTTTAACATGGGTAACCTTAATTTTAGGTTAGGTAATGCCTATGAGTGCAGCTGTCGATCTGGGGGAATTGCTCTTATCTGGAGGGTTACACTTCATTTTTGAAGATGTACATAGTTTTGTATGTTTGTTCTAAGTTAATAAGGGATGTTGGTGTTCCAAAATGCGTTTAGTTTTTTTTTTTTAGGGTTTTCATCAAAACAAAAAAGTCTTGAAAATGTGACACAGGTTCAAATGGAGATGATAAGAATTATCTGTATAAAAGATCAACCTGTCAAGCATTAGAGGGTGTGTGTATAACACAAAAGTTGGAAATATACTTTCAAAAAATGTCATATACGCTAGTTAGGAACAACAGTCTTTTATCATAAAGGCTACACTATCCATATAATATTAGAACGTAAATGGCCTTACAGGTATAGACAATAAGGAAGGAGTATTGCATTAAATTAAGAAATGCAGAGTGCAAATAGCAATGCTGCAGGAGACATATTTGGAAAGAAGTTATTATGCAAATTTGACAAAGTATTTTAGAATTAGATATATTTGGAAAGAAATGAGTATGCAAATTTGACACATAAAGGATTCCAGAATGGATATTCAGTAGAGTATCAGGAACAAAGAAAAGGGAAGTAATTATATTCATTACCAGAGAGGCTCCAATAATGAAGGAAGATGAAAAAGGACAATAATGATACATTTGTAGTAGAAAAGGTCTATTAGCAAGGGCTGAGAATTATGCTGGTGTGTATTTATATTCCACCAAAGACTGCTATATGTAGCTTAAGGAACATTTTGGAAGAAATAATCAACTTTCAGCAGGGAAACTATTTATAATTAGGGACTACAACTTGATTTGCAATAGTGAGAATGTATCAGGGGGACCTAGAAGGGAAAATATAACAAAATAGGGTAGATTTCTGAAGAAATTTATGAAAATATTTGGTATGGAAGACATGAATTCAGTAGTGGGAACTTGGACAGAATGTATATATTATTATTCCCCAAAGTACAATAACTGGGCTAGACTGGATAGAAATTATAGTTCACAGGAACATCTGCATTTGATTGAAAGTTTCGACAACTGTTTTAGATCATGCACCAATAAAAACTAAGATACAAATGGAGGATAATGAAGTAAAAATGAGACACTGGCACTTTACCACCTTAGCTGTTAAAAAGAGAGGAAATTTAAGGATTGGGTAATGGAAATTATTCAAGAGTTATTAAGGAAGATATAAATTTCTTCAGAAGTGGTAGCTAGTGAGGGGGCATAAAATGAAAATGGAGTTTAAAAATATGACAGAAATAAAAGGTATAACAGGAGTGGGAATTTGCTCTTCCCCCACTGCTTTATCTCAGAGTTGGTATTCATAATTAGCAGGAGGTGTGGGGAACATAACCTCTCAACTGTACAGATTTTTGCAGAATATCCAGATTTTTGGGTCATATTTTTGGTCTGTTCCTCATAAAATCTGTGTTTTTTTGACAAATTACAGGGATGATCTGCGGATTGAAGTCACTAAATAATTACATACATTTGAATTTCAGATTTCAAACCCTTCAGAAAATGTATGTTAAAACAAATCCTGTTACTCTAGTAACTTTCTAAGCTTATAAGAGTAATATTTAAAATATGTCCCTATTTTTGGGCCTTTGTCCCCCCATTTTGTCAGTTTTTGTCCAGATTTCTTGCACTGAGAGGTTGAGAGGTAATGGGGATTTTTTTTCTTTTCTTTTTTTTCTTTTTATTGGTTTATGTTTCAATCTTTTTGGATTGACATTTTTATATTTGAACATTTGAGTGTTCGATATTATGACAGGTAATCATATATAAAGGTTGTACAGTAATTAAGATGCCCTCGGGGCTGAGTTTTAAGAGATAAAGAAAGAAGGGATTTAATAAACTGGACACTGGTTTGTATGATATAGCACTAGATAATGAAGTTATATAGGTAGAGAAAGATTATATCTTAAGGGAAGGAGGAGGTACTGGTAACATTTCAGAACAACATTGTCAGAGTGCAATGTCAGTTTGCTATAAGAAGGATGTTAGGAGAGAGGTTAGAAATAACCACACTATAAGTAGAAGGAACATGTAACAGCAACAATGAAAAAAAGAAGTTACAGAAACTGGATATGAGAAATTGTGTAAATTCCTTTTAATATGTAGGGTATATGATAGTAACAACAGATGTTAAGACTGGGTAACTGAAAACAGACTTGAGAGATAAAATAATGCATCCAGCTTTCATCATAGATGAGAAAACCATTGAAGCTAAAATAAGGCAGTTATGTATGCTTGTTATGTAATTTCTCTTCATAATAAATATAATTACAATTGCCAGATGTCCAGAACTATGTAATTATTGTGAAAGCAATAGCAGCATAGGGGCATCATAAATACTATAATAAAGAAATAAAGAAATGTAAAAAATGTGAAATTATGTAATGTCTCAGTGAAATGTAAATAGTGGAAATATGTTTGTCTGAATAAAGGGATGTGTTCCTTGAAAATAGGAATGAGATGTCTTTCGGCATTCAGGGGAAATGAAGAAGGCAGACAGAGAACTTGGTGAATTTGTCTGAAGAGGTCAAAAACATAAGGAACCTGAAAAAAATAGGTGACAATTCTAAACACATATTTGGCATTAATATTTCTGTGGCATTCTAATGTGTCTTTGATGCACCAAATATTGGAAGCCATGTGATTGATCATGTTAGTGCAAAATAAGTGAAAGTCTGAGACTCCTGCACACTGTTTTGGAGAATTTTTCCCTACCTCAATGTTATGAAAGCATGCAGCTAGTGTATATAAATTTGGGAGTGTATGGGGTGTTCATTTCCTCTCTGATGAGTCATAGCCAGTTCCAGAGTGATCCTGGGAATAGCCACCACATTCATCAGTAAAAACACTTGTTGCAAGCTGTCTGATTACTTTTAATGTAATGGCTAGCTTTAGGGGATCTGTGATCTAGGAAGTATGTCCCAAGTGTGCAGAACTGTGCTAGATAGAGAAGCAGTCAGGATAATATCTGGATCTGGATTCATAAGGTGGTGGTAGAAAGAAGATGGACAGATGATGGCAGAGCAATGGATGATGAGAAAAGGATTCATGGAGGAGGCCAAATGAAGATAAGCCTCAGGGACCATACAGGATAGTGCCAAGAATCCTCAAAAGGGCTGCTGACATTTTAGTACAGCCATGTCATAGGAATATTCTGTTGTTCCTTAACAGAGGTGGTAGTCCCTGGGGACTTGAGACAAATGGTTGTGGTGCCCATCTACTAAGGCAAAGCAGTGAACAGTCCAGAAAAATGAAAAACTGGTTCATTTTTTTATTGCAGAAGACAGTGAATGGATTTATACTAGTGGGGGCAGCAAGGCTGAAGAGGGACCTAACAATGTTGGAGCCTTTGTTTGAAAGGTGGTAGTTTCATTTTACCTGATCCAAGTGTAGTGTGCAATACCTAGGGAATGACAATAAAGGGAGAAACAAATATTTGGGAAAATCAAGCTAAAACGTCTTGAGCAAAAGATTATTATGGAAACCATCAACCATCAGGCTCAGAGTTAAAAGGCTGAGGCAAAGACAAGCCACATGCTGAAGTATATATCAAGCAGCCTATTACTAGAGTGCTATGTGTAGTTCTAGAGGCATTATAGAGAAGGAGATCACAGTGCTGGAGACGGTACAGAGAAAGGTGAGTGGGACAAGGAAAGTAATGGACAATATGTCATGAAAGGCTAAGGAACCTCAGCCTTTATAAACTGTAAAAAAGAAATGAAAGGGGAGGAAGATAATATGATAATCTAAGGTACTCAGGGAGAAATGTGATGGAATAAATTATACTGAAAAGGAAGGAAAGGATATAACCAGCACATCATCAGGAAAAGAGTTGAATCTCTATTTAAGAAAGGACTTTCATGCAAGGAGGGTGACACTAGATTGACATTGGAATCATTTATTGGGTAGTAGCATCAAATAGATTTGTAAAACAGTGTGGCATTGCTGGAGGGATGGGATGGAGAGTGGAAATCTGCAACACAAACTGGGAAGACTAACACTATTCTTCTTCTGGCTAATTACATAATGTCAAGTAATATAGATACCCAGGATGCACAGGGGTATTTTGACCAAGATGCAAGTGGTATTTGTAGGCCTCTCACCACCATTGTAGGGTGCTGTACAATTTTAGATACCTTTATTTTAGAGTCTTAAATGTTTCTCCTGACTTCTCCTTTTAGCTACTTTGATTTCATTACAATGTTAGAGTAGGCCTTTGCCTTTTTACCATTTTACTGAAGAGGCATTCATAGTCTAAGCACCAAACAGCATTGTGCACCTGTAAATACTCTGCTTTGGCAACACACATAGCTTCTGCCTTGTTTTGCAGAAAATGCCCCATGATCTAGTGATCCTTGTACCATGCTCTATAGAAGTTGTGTACTCAGCATGTTTTTGCTTTGTCTGCTACAGGCAGATTGCTGAAACAACAGCATTAATTCCTTGGTAAACAAACTTAAGTCTCTAGCATTTACCTAAGATTTGAATACATCCTGTTTTGACAAACAAACCATGTGACTTTTGTTTCTTCATAGGGTCACATTTTTTTTTCAAAATTTTCTAGCACATAAATTGAGTGCACTAAACTGTATGAGATTTCCTTTATTCACAATTCTTTCCAGGCAGCCTGACCTTAGCTATCTAATATTTTGAGGATTTTTTTCATATGGAATAACTTTCATTAATATAATGGCTAATAGGTTTAATCCTTTTAAGCATGCCATTACCAGCTAAAACTCATCTCTTCTGCTGCTGATGACTTGTACTAAATCCTCCATACCTTAATTTTAGCTTCACTTTGTGTTATAACTCGGGTAGAAAATGAAACACCTTAAATAATTTGGTATCTTTAATAAGTAATCATTCATATATTATCTGCTATCTGCTTTATCATGTGTATGGTCATAGAGAAATCACAGCCTATCCTGCCATTTAATAGGCATATGGCAAATGTAACACATAGGAAGTAAGCAACTAAAGTTCCACTGCAGCTTGCCATGGAGCATTTCCTCGATGAGTCATACACCAAATAATGATGATGGCCAAAGCCTGCATTCACCACAGGACAAATTTATCAAAGGTCAGTTGACTGAAAGGGGCTGTGCTGTGAGGGGTGTAGCTTTGGTCTGCTGGGACACTATTCTCAACCCTGGGAGGAGTGCATGTCAGGTCTCAGTGTTTCTTTGCTTGTTAACCATCTTGAGTGGAAGGTGATTTTCAAATCTGGGTCGCCTGGTCCTCAAGCACTAAAGAATCCTGAATCACAAATAGAAAGTTGGAAAGAACTGCTGTCACTTCGTGCTACCGATATGTGTAGGATGGCAGCACAGTGACATATACCACTCTATTTTTCCAAATGTTGCTGAACATCCCAGAGTTTGACTCATATTTATTTCATGTCCGCCAGTAAACACTTTGCTGATTACTAAGAATGACAGTCAGTCACTAATGCCAGCCATCAAAATAACATACAACAGTGCATTAAATGCATGTTGATGGAAAACCTGTTGTTCTATTAACTTTGTACAAGAATATAATTAATTAATTAATTTATTTATTTTATTTACAGAAATATTTGAATGGGTTACTAATAATCCCTTTTCAGATGAGGCAAAAGCTCCAAACACAGAAACAGATTACCAGTATCAGCACTGGATGCACACATTAATTGCCTCAAATTCATGCATGAGGCGAAGGAGACTAAGGGAACCAAACTATGGGCCTTGAGAATCAGTGCATCATCATTCCTAAGCACTATCCGTCTGTACCACTGAATTATTGCAAACTATGAACACAGCTGAATTACTGGAAAATCTTAGCTGTATCACTTTCCAGTTGCATTTTTAAAAGATGATATTTAGTATAAATACATTTATGTATTTTGTAGTGAAATTTCAAAATGTAACTGGAACATCCCACAACTTTAACCACCATGTAATAGTCATGTAGTTAATACAATATGATATAATTAAAACTAATTTCTTCAGTCTTCTCTTTGAATTATCCTAGATTAACCCTTTTTTCACATAAGAGATGAAAAATGCTGTGGAGTAAATATTACAGAGTTAATAGTAAATGAGATCACATACTCAGACCCAGAAGGCATAGCTAATCTACTAGTGGACAAGTTTAGCTCAAACTTCACTCTCCTCTCCCCTCCAGTATTCTCTGATCATATGCCCACACTTAACACCCCATCCACTCTCCCAAGAACAAGTTCTCAAGGCACTATCTAAGACCAAGAACACTAAGTCTATGGGGATAGATAACATACAGGCTGCCTACTGGCTAGCCTGAAACATGACTTGTCTGATCTCTACCAATGTTATTCAATATAAGCCCAAAATAAATTTCAGATTGGATGACTGGAGGACAGCAACAGTCATTCTCTTGCAGCAAGGCAGGGCTTCAATAGACCTGAGTAATTACAGTCCTTTAAGCCTGACCAGTCGCATATGTTAGGCTATAGAAAGGATAACTATAGAATTAATAAATAAAGATATAGGTAACCTACTGACTCTTGACCCATCCATTTTAAAACTGATTGGGGCAGGTCCTGCCTACTTAACCTAGTTAACTTCTTTGAAAAAGTTACTGAAGCAATGGATGAGGGCAAATTAGTGAACACCACATATCTAGACTTTGCAAAGGTGTTCAGCACAATCTCACAATCAAGTAGATGGTAGATAAACTTGCACATTTAAATGTCAGTCCTTATGTAACTCATTGGATAGCAAAATGGCTCACAAATAGAACCTAGAAAGTTAGAAAAGGTGATGCTACAGCCTCCAAAAGATATGTCACTAGCAGTGTGCCCCAGGGTTCAATCCTTGGGCCACTCCTGTTTGACATTTACTTATTGGAGGTCACAGCTAATGTTAAGGGTTTGTAGCTGACCAAGTTTGCAGATGACTGCAAAATTGTTGCCATCATAAACTCTTCAGAACACACCAAAGTCCTCCAAGAGGGCCTGTCATAAACAAGTAACTGATGTCAAACCATGGACTAAAAACTAAATGTCAAGAAGTATATAATTATATCCTTCATCAAGCATGACTTCCCTTGTAACTAAGACACTGACAACATTTATTCTGTAATTAGGGATCTGGGAAGCTACATCAGCAATGAACAATCCATTGATCACCATGCATCCACTGTTCTAAGGAAGTCATTTTTCATCACATAACTTACAGCTAAATGCATTGTGTCCATATCCAGGGATGTAATTGATCCACTGTACTTGCCACTCATAAGACCAATCATTGAGTATTATGCCCCTTTCAGTATGTACCTGCCCAAATGCTTGCCACATCTGAAATAACAATAAATGCTTTCTTACTAAAAAAAAAATCTAGGGCCTAAACTGTGTAAACTATGCAGAGAATCTCAAAGCCTTTACTCTCTTTTCAGTGTCATACAGGTTACTGACAGGCAACCTCTGCTCTATGTTTACAGCTTCAACAAACCTTATTCTGTCAGACCCTATTACACATTCACAAGTATCATAAACACCTACTCAAGGAATCTCAGTTTCTCTTGCAAATTACATATAACATTGGATGGATAGGATTGTATCACAGAGAATACCACTTCTGTTGAACCATCTTCATTTCCACAAAAAATACTTCTCTCGCTCTGTTCAAATGTAATTTGGATGAATAGATGGTAACCACAAAATTCAGCCCCAATTTAGCACCACTGTCCTTCATTGATAGGAGAAACATGAAAATGTTCCAATATATCCTTATTTAGCCCATCTCTGGGTAAGTCATTTGCAAAATATAAGGGCTATATACTACCACAAGATGTAAGGTTAAGCTTCTTAAGATCCTTGCAGATCAATATCCTAGTAAGTACCTCTGAAACTATGAACTTATAAGGTCATTTAGAAATTAGTCTGCCGTTTGCAATTTAAGTGATTGAGTGTCATTTTCTTTCCAAGTAGGTCTGGGTACACTACATGATCTTTGGTGAAACCAGAAAACATTCTTACTTTTTACTTTTATTTTTTTTACAACTTTTATTAAATTATCACTTAAGACATATGAATTCATATGTTAATAGAAAAGAAAACAAACCACATTAACATGTGTTCATTTTATACATTCTGCATTGCATATATGTTTTCTTTCTTTGTAAACTGCCATTCTGTCCAACATTACATAAATGGCCAGTTCCTGCCTTCTCTTAAACCTCATTATTCCTTCTCCTCCTGAATATTATTCTGCATGTATTGTTCCCATAAATTCAGTTTATTTCCATGAAATGTGTTCCTTCCCTTTTCTAAAAACACAACTTCCACTTCTTTTCTCTTTTACAATATTCAATATTTCAAATACAGTTGGTTTATATTTTTATTTCCATTTTCTATTAACTGCTTTTTGGCAGCCAATAGAATTAAACTTAATAAGACCTTAGTATTTCTAGGCAATTCAGATCCTGTGCCCCAATTCAAAAGAATCACTTCCTCAGTTACAGAGATTTGCTCCCCCAATGTTTTTGACAGTATTCTGTAGGGAATTTTTTAAATCTGCCAATTCATTATACTCTCCCAAAACACATTCCCAGTTATCCCTTTCTTCCTTATCACTCCTCCAACATTTGCTATCTACCAGTGGAATTTTTTTTGAGGTCTGCATAGGTTATAAAAATACTTCTGCAGATGCTTCCAAATAAAAATCCTGGATTTTATTGAATACTTGGAAGCCATACATGTGTTCTCCCATCGTTACCTTGTAAATCGTTTTTCCAGTCTCTCTTTCCAATCTTTTCTAAACACCTCTGACTGATCCTTATAGTTATCATGCTATATTGTATCTGTCCTGCTAATTATCCATTTTTAACTGCAGTTTCCATTCTAGATTTGACTAAAAACTCTTCCAGAGCAGATCTTTCACTAAGGACTCCCGCATTCCTTTCTCTCTGTCTGTACCCTGATGTCAGTCTCTAGTACAGAAGGCACTCTCTGACCTGCAGTCCAAACTATTTATTGGCCTTATCCCACTCTATTACCTTTCCCTCTCCAGTTATTTGCACCCAATACACCTTTCCTCTAGTAAATTCCATACCCCTCTTGCATATTTTCTGTACCTCTACTTGCAGTCATCCCTACAGGCAACATTTCCTTTCTCCATTCCCATGTTGGCTTAGTTCTTAGAATACTTTTTGCAACTTCATGAATATAATATTTTGTATGTTTATTATTATTTTCCTTAAGGATCTGCATCCAAAATCCCACTGTCTCTACTTATTTCTTGAACTCCCCTCCATCACCATCCTTTTCCACTATGAATTGTAATCTTCTTCATGTGTTATGTATATGAGCCTTAACTGCATAGCTCTGAAATATCTCTTCAGATCATGTAATTTTAAACCACCTTGTTCTATTTAGTGTCAGCTTATCTCACATATCTCTTGCTCTCTTCCCCTTCAACACTTTATTAATTATTGTGCACAACTTATCCTCTGGTTGATAAAATATACCTGGCCTGTATATAAAATTAACAACACTGTAACATTTTCACTATCCATATCTATAAACAAGAGCTTCAGGTTTTTCAGTATTTTTGTTATCTTTTTAATCTCATCCCCATATCCTTAGCTGCCATAACAAAAGTCTTTTTAATCCATACTCTTAAATATGTCAACTTATTGTGTTCTCAGAAATATGGATGTTGCTGAGCCAATCTAAGTGTGGGTATATAATTTTTCGGCAACAGCCTTTGCTTTAGTTTAATTGATTTTGTATCCTAAAAATCTTTGAACTGTCTCAAAATGTTCCACAGTAAAATGTCCTTTTCTGGATTTATCAAATACAAAATAATATCATCTGCAAATGAAGCCAACTTTTCTTGATTACCATACCAATTATTTAACTGAATTTCTGAATCACTTATTTTCTTTGCCAATGGTTCTAAATATAAAGCAAATAACAAAAGGGAAAGAGGACAGCCCTGCAAAGTTTCTGTGTTCAAACACAACTTATCTGAGTGGAATCTTCACACTTTAATTCTTACCTCATCCTTCATATATCCTCCTAATTAACATTATTATTTTGTCAAAGAATACAAATACTTCCATTGCCCTACTCATAAAATTCTAGCTTACTCTTAAAAAAGTTCCAACTTACTCTGTCAAATGCTTTCTCTGTAAGACCCACAAACAACAGCAGTATTATTATACATTCTGCTTCCCTCTGGATGATCATTGTTCTACTAATAGTTTCAAGTGTTTACCTCCCCCTCGACAAAACCACATTGATCCATATCTATCAATTTTGGCAACACCTTTGCCTTTCTTTTAGCTTTATAATCATGATTTAAAAATGAAATTGGTCTATATGAAGTTGGGTCTTACAAATATTTACCCTTTTTAGGTAATAGAACTGCCACACCTTTTTTCAAAGATGCTGGCTTTTCCTACTAACTTTAAAATACTATTAAACAAAATCTTCCAGATCTTTATCACTTTCTTCTCTCCTAACTTCCAAACTTTTTCAGGAATACCATCTGTTTCTGAAGACTTCCCTGCCAATTGATAATACAACACCATCTTTATTTCATCTCCTCCTGTCTTAACTATTAATTGTTAAGACTCATCTTCCTCTAACCTTGGCATAATTAAGTCTTCCATAAATAGTTCCATTTGTGCTCTTTCTTGGTTCCTGAAATATATATCATACCACTAGAGAATGTCTGGTTATTTTTACTGTCACAGGCTCCAGACATTTGACAACAATCCTTCCTTTCTACTTTCTGTTGACTAAGTCATTGTGCTAAACGTTGTTCTGCCCTGGTGTTATCAAAAATACTTGCTTAACAACACTCTTTCTAAATGTATGCATGCTATTCAAATGCTCCCTTATTTTATCTTTAGTACTCTGCAGTTGCTCCTCTTCTTGTCCTGTGAGATTCCCTTTATTCCGTAATACTTTAACCTTTGCCATCATCTCAAAATAATTCATATTACTTCTTAACCATATCTCTTTCTCCTTTATTTCTACCATATTTTTCAATTCTATTTTCAATCTATCCCACTCATTAGCTATCCCTTCTGAAGAAATTTCTATATTTTCTATTAACTCTCAAATATTTTCCACTACCCTTTCCTTGAATTCATCTCTTTTTAACAGGTAGGTGGGAAAGTACCAGTGTCTCATTTTTAGTTCATTACATTGCATTTTTAGCTTAATTTTTATTGATGTATAATCTCAAATAGTTATTGGTTGTATTTCAATGTTTTCAATAAATTGCACATGTTCTTGTGAAATATAAATTCTATCCAGTCTGGCCTAGTTAATGTACCTTGGAGAGTAGTATGTAAATTATCTTTGAGTTACTACTATTGAATTCACGTCTGCCATACCAAATATTTTCTTAAATTTCTTCAGACGTGAAACCCTCTTTTGTTATATTTTCCCTTTTAGGTCTCCCTGGTACACCCTCATTATTGCAAATTAAGTTCCAGTCCCCCATCAGTAATATTTATTGTTAAAAGTTGATTATTTCTCCCAAAGTTTTCTTAAGGTCCATAAACAGAAGTTATGTACTCACCATAGCATTCCATCTGTGTTGTCTATTTTCATTCTTCCTCAACCTATGGGTTTGGATCCAACTCTGCCATTACAATAGCTTGTGGTAACCAAAAAACTCTTGAGCTTCTCACTTACCCATAATGCACCCTTCCTAAGCACCTCCGATCTTGCTTGCTAATAGAAATAAAAGAAAATATCAGAAAGGTACAGAGAGACTATTTCTGGAACTTAGTACAAGGGAAGTGCCAACCTAAGAACACCCATTCTTCTAGGATTTCAAAGGTAGGGGGCTGGTGGGTGGGGAGTTGAGGAAGAATGAAAATGGACAACACAGATGGAACGTTATGGTGAATACATAACTTCTTAATCTGATGTTTTCAATTTTCATTCTATCCTCAATCTATGGGACAGATTCCCCAGCTATCTTAGATCCTGGTTGGACTCAAGGAAGGATGTTCCTCAGCACCATTGAACCAAATGATGCTCTACCCCTGGAGACCAGATCCAATTTGTAATGAGTATCAAAGGTATGGGGAGCAGCCCAATTTGCTGCTGCACAAATGTCATCCATAGATGTTGAATGGGCTCTAATGGTTTTGGTAAGGTAATAGCCAATTGGTTATAAATGAAAGCAATACAATTGGTGAGCCATCTGGCCAAGGTTACTTTGGTGACTGGTTTACCCAATTTAATATCTAAGAAGGAAACAAATAATTGAGATTTCTTGATATCCTTGGACCTATGAAGGTAAAAATGCAAATGTCTGTGAACATCTAATAAATTTAACAAGTATTCGCCTTTGTTCTCAAAGTTTGAAAAAAATACTGGTAAATTAATGGACTGATTGATATTTGTCTCTGATATCACCTTTGGTAGAAAAGATGGATTAGTATGGAGAAATAATCTGTATTTGTGAAAAATCAAATATGGTGGTTGGGAAGACAAGGCTTGAATCTCTAGAATTCTTTTTGCAGAAGTTATGGCTACCAAGAAAATAGTTTTCCAAGAAAGGAACTTGAGATCACACTTAGCAGCTGGTTCAAAAGGGGGTGTATGATACACTGCAGCACCTAATTTAGGTCCCAAGGGGGAGTAGGGTGTTTATAAGGGGACTTTAAAAGAAGAGTTCCTCTCAGAAAGGCTTTGCAGAGTTTATGTGAAGCAACTTAAGAACTTTGGAAACCAATATGAAAATTGGATATTGCTGCTAATTGGACTTTGATTGTTGAAGCAGTCAACTCTTCTTTAAAAAGCTGGCTAAAAAGTCAAGAATATCATGAATATGACCTGAGAAGGGATCGGTGTTATTTTGGAGTGCCCAGTGAATGAATCCTTTACATTTTCTGGAATATAGCTTACTTGTAGATGGCTTATAAGAAGACAGGAGCATGTATCAGACTGGAGAGGAGAGCATATGTTGTCTGGCTATTAATGGAATTGGAGAAACCAGGCAGTCAGCCTGAAATTGGGTACATCTTGATGAATCGGGGTGAGACAGGAGTTCTGGAGTTGGATCCAGAATCTATGGTTGGTGAAGTAAGTGAGGCCAAAGGAAAGGGAACAAAATCTGTCGAGGCCAATATGGTGCAATGAGGACTACTTTGCTCTTTAACCTGGTCGCTTTTTGTAGAAATTTTGGGATTAATGGATTTGGGGAAAAGGCATAAAAAAGACCAGGGTCAATTGTGATGAACAGCATCCATCGGTGACTCCCCACTTGGGGGGATCAGGGTGAAGTAGATGCTGCACTTGTTTAGGAAAGTGGCAAAAAGATCTCAGCAAGGCTGAACCCACTGATGGAATATCTTTTCTGTCACATTTTGATTGAGGGATGATTCATGAGGTAGAGGAATGCACCTGGTCAATTTGTCTTATATCACATTAGACTTCCCCAGAATATTTGCTGCTATGAGAAAGCAGTTGGATGAGATTGCCCATTGCCACATTCTAAGGTAGGATCTGGTTACCCCTTGTTTGTTGCTGTACCAGGCTACTGACATGCTGTCTGTATGAACTGCAACCATCCCTATGGGGAGAGCATCCTGAAAAGCCTGCAATGCTAAGAGCACTGTTCTCATCTCAAGAAGGTTGATACGCAAGCTGGTCTCTGCCCAGAAAATGCCCCCCCACCCTAGCTGGGAAGTGTCAGTGGTCACTGTGACCTTGAGCTGGGGGAGAATAAATGGACCAACCTTGTAGAATTTGATCTGACTGAATCCACCATTTCAGATCTTTTTTGCATATATTGGTGATCTTTATCTGGGTTGATATCAGTTGGTGAAAGATAGACCATTGCACTGTTAGCAGCCACTGTGGAATTCTAATGTAAAATCTGGCAAGCAAAACTAGTGTTATTGCTGCCTCCATGGACCCTACAGTCT
The DNA here is from genome assembly GCF_019279795.1 of Protopterus annectens. Taxonomy (NCBI): domain Eukaryota; kingdom Metazoa; phylum Chordata; order Ceratodontiformes; family Protopteridae; genus Protopterus; species Protopterus annectens. Next base: position 1,629,099,206 of record NC_056744.1, on the reverse strand, counting down.
GAAGAACCAGTCGTGCTGAGATCTCATTTCTGCAGATTATTTTCATGACTTGCAATCTGATTGTTTCCACTCTTGAAGGGGGACATGAGACTATTGTTTCTTTTGTGTTGAGAATTGCTCCAATAAAGTTTAAACTTTGATTGGGCTCTAGACAGGATGTCTCATAATTTATGGATATCCCTATATGTGAACATGTTTGGAGAACGTACTCTCTTGCCTTCAGTAGTTGATGCCTGGTCAAGTTGGAAATGAGCCAGTCATCTAGATATGGAAACACCTAGAACCCATGCAGTCTCAAGTGAGATGTTACTATTGCCATGCACTTGGTAAACATCATGGCAGCTGTGGTGAGTCCAAAGGGCAGAGCTCTGAACTGATAATGACTGTCTCCCAGCCAGAAGAGTAAGTACCTCCTGGATCACTTGTTATCTTTATTTGATAATATGTATCCTGAAGGTCTATTGAGTACATTCAGTCATCCTTGGTCTATTGAGCACATCCAGTCATACTTTTCCAAAAAATGGAAGAATTGATTGAACCATGACCATCTGGAACTTGTTGCATTGAACTGACTTGTTCAAGTTGCTGAGACCTAAGTTTGGTCTCCAGTCCCCTGTTTTGTTTGGCACTAAAACAAATTCTCTCTGGTCTGTTGGGACCTCTTGGATGACTCATTTTTCTAGCAGCGTTTGTGCCTGAGTAGCTGCTTGTTCCCTCTAAATGGGTGAAACATTGGGGATTTCCCTGCAATGGGGAGGAGGAAGGGAAATGGTATAATATATCCTCTGGAAATTATCCTCTGCACCCAGGTGTCTGATGCTGCACCCAGGTGTCTGATGTTATTTTTAGCCAGGCTCTCCAGTGCAGGGACAGTCGACCCCTGATTGCCTCCAGAGGATGGCAATCAGGCATCTGTTCAGGAGCACTGGAAGGCTTTGCCAAAGAAAGCTTCTCTGGCCCTTAATTTTGCAGGCCTCCCCTGCCACAAAGGTAGCATCTACCATTATGGTTTCCCCCTCTGCCCCTGGGGGAACTACTTCCACATGTGTCCTGAAAAGACCCTTGGGATTTTCAGAACCACATTTTTTCCACAACTTTGCTGATTCCTGGAGAAGTATCTCTGAGGAGTGAAGAAATGTATGCCCATGGAAGACAGGGTCTTCCCATCTTTCTGACATCTGGAGAATGTGTCTCTTACCTTAGAGCCAAATAAGGACATGACATCAAAAGGAGCATTGATGAACATAGACTTGAAAGGCTCTGCAGTCACACAAGTGCATCCAGCTGTACCTCCTCATGGAAATGCCTGAACCTGCTGCTGTACTCATTCCTTCACCTGCATGTGAAATGAGCCTTGTGGAAGAATTAGAAATAGACTGGTGGGTAGCCAACTGAGAAGTAACAGAGGCCTGTACTTCCTCGGACATGGATCCTGAGAGGGTGTGTGAAAGCTCTTTAATCAAATCCCTCTGTAACCTAGTGAAATGTGCCAGCTAGTTCAGGGACCATAAGGAGAAGGTCGCTGAAGCATAGACACACTTCCTTAACCTATCCATTGCCCAAGACACCTTGTTGGGGGGATGGATAGAGGAATTTTCCTCAGCTAGTTCCTTTTTTGTGGCCGCTGCCATGACCATGGCATTTGCAGCCACACCTTTACTCCAAAATTGCTTGTCTTCAGGAGCAGTAATAATTTATTCTTGTCCCTGTGAGATCAGCTCAATGGTGTTGAGGGCCTTCCATGCCCACCGAGAGATCAATCTGATGTACTCATCAGTGGGCAGAGTTACCCAGGAGGTAGACAGGCAGGTACCAAAAGCCTCCAGGTACATGAACTCCTCAAATAAAGGATTGTTGGGTTTCCAGTCACCTCTCTGTTTTAGAATTTCTTGGATGTCTCCACAGGAGACATCATCAGGAGGTGACCTTGGGGACCCTTCGCCCTCATCAAAGTCTGTGTTTTCAGTGACAGATTATTCCTGGGAATCCAAGTGCTTCCTCTTGCACAAATTCTTCTTAAGGGCCTCCTTAGTGAGATGCTCTGATAAGGTATCAGAAGAAGTGGGAATATTCTGCTGGGAAGCTTGGGGTTTCAGTACTCGCTGTCCCTGGGGAGAAAAAGGTTGAGACTCTGCATACAGAGATGACAAGGTTGGGGACTGAAGATCTGAGGGGGTAGCAACCAGCTGAGCTGCTGAAGCAGACTTTTCAAAACCTCACAGTCTGACCTCCCCTGAGAGGGACAGGACTGCAGATCTGCAAGGGCAAGCCTCTGGATCCCAGTCACTCCCTGTTCTAAGGATAATCCTCCTGAGGCAGAAGTCAGAGCCGAGCTAATCCGAGCTGAAGCTCTGGAGTGCAGAGATAGCTTCAAAAACTTCAGAGTTGACTGCAGCACCTCAAAGCTGACAAGGCAGCTACAGCTCTGAGAGGTCTTTGGTTCTGACTGAACCAAAGAGCTCAGAGCAAACATCAGATCCAAGGATAGGGGTATCTTCAGATCTGATGCAGGTGAAGCTGAGCGACACAGATCCAAGAACTGTGAAGCCTTGAAGGAAGTCAGAGGAGGATGTAAAGGAGGGGTAATAGATTTCTGGAACTCCTGACCCGAAGGGGTAGGAGGTGAGGGAACCTCTGACATACTCTGCACCCAGAGAATGTTTCTCACCAGTCTCTCCACGTCTTCTTAGTTCAAACTCCTAGAAGAACAAGTGAACATAACAGAGGGTAATTCTGGCCTCTCCAGAAAGGGAGAAGGAACTCTGAATGGAACTGGATTGAATGATGGTGAATATTGGCTCCAAGGTAAAGCACATAGGCTTGTAGTCAAATCTGTTGATTTTGGTGTTGGATCCAAGAGCGTTGGATCTAAGGAATCCTTTTTTTTTTTTATCTGAAGTCAGATACGAAGAAGTAGACAGATCCATAGGGTGTTGTACTGTAATCTTCGGGTCCAAAGAAGTAGACTGATCTGAAAGTCTGGGTCTCTTAACTGTTGGATCCAATGGAGAAGTCAGAACCAAGATAGACCTCTTCTTCGCTTTTTCAGAAATCTTTGAGGAGCAAGAGGAAGGGCTTGATGACTCTGACTTACCCATTTTTTGTTTATCTAGAGAAGGAGCTCCAAATAATGTCTCACTTCCTGCTGAAGGCAGTAAACCTTTAAGAATTAATTTATTTTTGTGTTCAACCAGAGCTCTATGGTTGAAAGCATGGCAGACTGAACATTCCTCCTGGAGTTGAAGGGTTCCTACAATAAACACAAAGTGTATGGGAGTCCAAATATGGCATTTTCTGGCCACATTTCCCACATTTCTGAAGCCAGCCTTTTCTTTCTTTCTTTCTCTGTCATTCCATCACTACAGAAACCAACAAACAAACAAAGAACAATTTTTAACTTTTTTTTTTTTTAGAGAGCCAAAGGAAAGGAAAAGGGGACTACCAACAATGATACAAAAGATTACATGAAGTGTAAAAGGGGAATACTAACAACAGTATTCATAGTAAAATTGAAAATAAAGTAGTCACTAGGTAAGGGATAGAGGCTATTGCAAAGAGAAGCAGAGAACTTTAAACCACTATTTAGCAAGATTTAAAGGAAAAAAATGTTTTAATTTCACTTATCTGCTCAAGAGCAACTGGTCACCATGTCTAAAATGAATAGCAGCAAACGAGATCTGCGGTACTTAGGATGGATGCATTATAGGTAAGGGAGAAGTTCAAGAGTTTTTTGGTTACCACCAGCCATTTTAATGGCCAAGTTGGATCGGAAGGATCAGATCCAAACTCATAGGCTGGGGAAAGAATGAAAATTGACAAAATCAGAGCAGCAGTTTTTGGTGGAATGTAAATACATGCCACTGTAATCCTCCTCTGTTACCAATAGCCACTTACACCACAAATCTACCATTATTGTCTTTCTACCTCTTCTATCACTATTTGATCACCTCTAGAAATCAGTATTATTACTCCCCTTTTCCTTTGTCTCTGATATTCTATTGGATATCTATTCTGAACTCTTTTTTTCATCAAATTTACTTGCTCATTTCCTTCCAAATGTGTCTTCTGCACTATTTACACTCTGCATTCTGTAATATAATTCAATACCCTTTCCTTTTTGTCTGTACCTGTAAGCCCATTAAAACTTCAAGATAGTATGGAGAGAGTAGCCATTATGTTAAACAGCTACTGTTCTCACCTACTATAAGTGACAGTTTTTGAATGTATATTTCCAACCTTTGTTTCACATGCAAACGCTAACTGGTAAATTGAGCTTTTACACAGTTGTTTCTTCTCATCTCCATTTGGACCTGTCATGTTTTTCAAGACTTGTAAAACCTTCAAATAAAAAAATATATTTTAAGCACAGATCCATCCTCCTTTAAGTTAGAACAAGCAACAAAACTATTCACTTTTTCAACAAATTAAGTTTAACCCTCCAAATAGGAGCAATTGGCCAAATCCATAGCTGCACCCACAAGCATTACCTAATCTAATATTAAGGTTACCCACTTTAAAGTGAATGTTATAGCCTGAGTTCCCCCTTAAACTGATTGCTGCCTGTTCTTTTCTTAGCTCCATTCCCCAACCAGATGTGAAAAGTAGTTTGCATTGCATGCTTTCAGAATACATTAACTTTAGCCCTAAGAAAAAAGTGCACTGACTACCTTTAAATAAAACTAAATTGTGCACTGTTCTATTATGCACATTACAGTAGCTACAATAGCTAGCTAAAGCTTCTTCTATTTTTTCCAGCCTTTTATTTGTGTTGAAATACTCCTTCAATGTCTCATTTATTTTAATCATCTCTGAGTACATTTATTGTTTACTGGAAGCCATCTCTTGTACCAACACTGAAGCTTGAACTGCTGGGGAGAATGCTACCTCTTATTCACTTCCCAGAATTTCAGATTTCATATTTTACTGAACTGCTTGGCATTGTTCCTTTAAAATTTACATTTCCATCAACAGAAAATATTCAGAACTCTCAAGATTAATTTGCTTACACCTGCAGACAGCTGAATCCTATGTAAAAGTAGTCAGGAATGAGAAAAAAGCAACTAATGACTCTACAGATGCATAAAGGAATCTTTGTAAATCTCACTCAGAATACAATGTACACAATTCATTTAACTAACTGCTCTCAGCTGCAGAGTTCATTTATCCATCTGAGAACATTTGCTAATGGAAAAATCAACAAGCAAATATCTTTGGAGAAGCAAGAATCTTTGCATTTTAAATGCCTTTCATCATTATGTCTTATTTTTCAAGCCTATTTGCTTAATTGTTTATAGGTTAAGCCAAGAGTATTAATCTAGACATCTACCCTTGTAAAAAAAAAAAAAAGATGTTATTGTCTTAAGTCTACATATAATATAATCAGTACACATATACACCCCAGCCATACCCCAGTATCCCAAGATCATAGCATTATACTAAACTTACTTCTGTCCAGACTTTATCTTGCTATAGTGTAAAGCCTGCATTTCTTACAACTAAGAAAAAGCACCTGTTTACTTCAAATATATATATCACTGATATATATCATTGAAAAGATCCCCACATTTAAAATACTTCTGACTGCACCCTATGCATTTTCCCTTTAGTGACCTTCTAAGCATTAATGACATAAAGAGGGATACTTACTTTGTAGTCCACCTACAAGTTTAACATAGTCAGCAAAATTCTATTCTTAGCCACTTTTTCTTGCAAAGCAATATTTCACAAATGTTATTGATGTTTCATAGTTTCCAGTTTATTCACTATTTTTCAGTGTTGCTCGTCTTCTTCCTGATCATCATAATTTCTCAGCACCAGACTCTGGTTCAAATCCAAGGTACTCATGATTTTTCTAGTCAACTCCTGTGCTTTTTTTCCTGACTCTTAAACATTTTATTTAGGAACAATGGAAAAGGTTTTACTGGCAAAATCTCAGTATGAGCTTTATTGTCACAAGAGGGAGAAACAGAATTCCCTTCTGCTGAAGATAATTGGGTACAGCTGTTTGAATCTCACACTTGCCTCTTGACCTTCCCTGACTGTTGGTATAAATTTGTTTGCTTCTCCCTGGTTGTGCAGGAATAATCAATTTCCACAAAGACTCTGCTGTCTTCAATTTTTAATACTTTTCCCTTCTTCCACAGTTTTGTTAGAATCACCTCTTTCTGCTGATATGATTACATCATTGCTATTATAGGTCTTCACTGCTTCCCCATGGCCAGGTTTGGAGTATACACTCAATATACACTTTCAATTAACAAATCATACTGTGGAACACCAGTCCATTTACTTATTTGTGCTTGCACTGTTACTTCTAGTTTCTCTGATACAGCAGAAAATCTGAGGTTTTCTGTGTGTGCTCTCTCTCCTCTAACTCTACTGTTTTTTGAAACTGTTCTTCTTGAGAAGCCTCATGCTCTCCAGTCTTTTCTTCATTTCATTCTCTGATATTTGCAGTTTTATCACTTCATATCAATAGCTACTTAAAGCTTCTTCTGTTTTTTCCAACCTTTTGTTATTTGAGTTAAATATTCCTTCAGTGTTTCATTTATTTTAATCATCTCTGAGTACACTTGATTTATTTTCCTCTAAATTACTGGAAGCCATGTCTTGCACCAAAGCTGAAGTTTGAACTGCTTTTTACTCAACAGCTACAGGATTCGTTCCAGACAGTAATTTCTCTCCACCTTTTCTGGTTGATTTTCTTTCAGGTTCTCTAAATGCCTCATTTGTTGGCATCCAGACAATGTACTTACTAGCCAGTAACTGAATTTTACCCAAAACATCAGTTTCACTGGCTCCTGTTTCTCAGTTTTTTTTCCACACTGGGAGAACTGAACTCAAACTGTTCATTAGTGTGCAGTCATCTTGGAAGTCCACACAACAAACTCTTTCCTGGACTTAATTTTGACTATCTGGAATTCTCAACTGGTTAGAAGGTCTATTGCTAAAACTTCCTTGTCCAGTTGTGAGTACTTCCCCTCAGGTGTTACATACAAGATATTAAACAAGTTATAAAAGTAAAGTGTCACAGGAAAGAATTAAATCTATTAGCTGAATAATGAGCAAGTACTTTATCAGAATATAGCAAGGTGTTGAACTTTTAAAATCAAGTTTGACTTTGTTTTACCTTGTTTCTGCCCTCAGTCATATGCACTTCTCCTCTACTTCAAACTGACCCAAGCCCTCTTGAATGCATCTGTAGAATCACACTCCATCACCCACTCTGAAATATTGCCCTATCTGTCAAAAACTCTCACTATAAATTAAAACTTCCTGAAGTCCAGGTTGTAATCATATGCCCTCCCTGGCCTCCTTGTCCTTACTTTCACCCCACTGCTGTCCCTTTTTGTGATTTTGTGGGCACAGATCATGCTTACTTATCTCTCCCTTCCTTTACTATATATGGTCTTGAACCACATATTCTCTTCATTGTCTAGTCCCTCCATAGGTCCACAGGTTCATAAGTGTACACTAGGCTAATGACCACAAGGGCCTTTTTAAGCCTAGCCATGCATCCCAAATATATCCAACAAGTGTGGTACCCTAGAGGTTATTTTTAGGGATATGTGTAAGTTAGGGTATGTGTGGTCAAACATTTACAGGCTGGCTTTAGCCTTTATAGAAATAGCTGACAGACCAGGGATGAATTTCTGATTTCCTATCCACTTGTCCAGGGTATGCTTGAACAGCATCAATGAAAGAACTCTGCTTCACATATATGTGAAGCTTGTTGCACAGAAGTGTATTCCCTGAGATGCATAACTGTTCCTCCAACATGTCCTATTTATGTCACAAAAGAGGTTTAATTTCTTTGACTGAATAGTTGTAATGCTGTGTGTTTTTTATGTCAGACATAGATCACCCCTCAACTGTCTGTAGGGCACAGAGTGTGGCAATATGGCTTCAAGGTAATCCACATAGGACATGTTGTTAATGCCCTGTATTCTTTTAGTGAGGAACCTATGTGGAAGTTCCAGCTGCTGCATGTGCTTAGTTAGGTACATATTGAAGGGGGCATTGTACTCAGTGATGGGTCTGATGAGGGCAGAGTACAATGGAATGATGACTTCCTTGGATTTAGATGCCATAACCTTGCTTATAAGTTGAGCAACATAGAATAATTTCCTTACTACCTTAAGACACTTGTTGGTCAAAAGCCAGTTTACTGTCTACATATTTCCCCAAATCCTTAACTACTAGGCCTACTTTTAAGGGTGTCCCCTTTACTACTCAGGTTGTTTCCCTTTGCATCACTTCCAGTAACCCTTTTCCTGTATTTGTAGAACCTCCAGAACTGCATGCAATACTCAAGACAAGGTCTGACCAGTGCCCAGCAGAGTGGAAGAATTTCTTCCATGTGTGTGCAGCTTATTTCACTCAGGATGAATCTGAAAATCTTGCAGGTTTTGACTGCAACACTTTCACTCTACACATGCTGATCCAGTGTTTCATTTATCACCATTCCTAGATCATCTTCATGGTCTTTCTCCATGGGTTCAATTCCTTTCAGTCTGCATTTCAGTACCAGGTTGCTGTAACTCATTCAGAAAACATTACATTTATCTATAATGATCTTTAATTGCTTTCTCTTTGTCCCCTTTTGTTTATTTGTCACAGATCCCTTATTAGGCTGACTTCTCCATCTTCTGCTATGGCATCCACCTTAATAACATTTATCAACTGCAAACAGATAAGCATGTTCTGACTTCATTCTGGTATGTCTGGGAAAAAAAAGCACAGTGATGAAAACAAGACCCAGAACTTACCCTAGTTGTAAATCACTCATCACCCTTATTTTTCTTGATAGCCCCCCTCATTATTTTCACTCTGAATACTAGATTCTAGCCACAATTCCACCCATATCATCTTCAGTTTTTCCACCTTAGTCCCTGACCATTGCTTAGTAGCCTTCTGTGAGGGAATGAACTAAATGCCTTTATGAAACTGGGGTAGAAGACATAAACCAGTATCCACTCATAAAAAATGAATGAAGATGGAATGTGGAAGCAGGTTCTGGCAATGGGAAAGAGTCCATTTTGATTCATGGCTTAGAGTGGAATTCACCTGTCAACCATTCCCTAACAATCATTTCTATCATTTTTACTAAGTCATGCCCTGGAGTGAAATTCACTTAAGAAATGTCTGAAAACCTTTTTCCATCATCTTGCTTGCCGCCAAGGTTGTCTGACTGGTCTGCAGTTTTCAGTGCTGGTCCTGCTGTCTCAGTTGCAGACAGGCACCGGATATCTCCTCACTGATCAGTGATCTTATTTTATTTTATTCTTATTTAAGTTTGTTTAATGGGGTAGTACACTAACACAACAGACCATTTACATACACAGGCTGGGTAAAGAAATTCACAAAAAAATAAAACAGAACTAACTCACAAACATGGAGTAATCACAGAAGGATTATTGGTGAATCTATTCAGAACCTCATTCACTGACTTCAACAGAACCTTGACCAGGTTTTTGACAGTTTGGGGGGTAATCCTTCCAGCTCTGCAGATTTGCCCTCCTTCAGTTTGACTTATCTCCTGTTCCATACTTTGGTATTCTTTGTATCTATTCATCCCACACCTTCTTTCTTGCCAGTTTAGTCCCCTCCCCATAGGAAAGGAACTTGTTTAACACTAAACTTCTCTTTTTCTCTCTCTCTCTTCATCTTCTGTTATACTCCTCCTTTAATTGATAAGTTTGACCAGACCTGTCCCTTACCTTTTTATTTCTGCAATGTACTTGAAAAACGATTACCCCTATACTTTATTTCTTTTGAATTTCTTATTCCCTTAGGCTTAGCTTATCTGATCTCCTTGTCTCTCTTTTCCTAGCATTCATGTACCTTGACTTTTCTCCATTATGCCTTACTTCCAGTTCCTGTCTACCCTCTCCTCAATTATTCCCTGTCTGACTGCTTTCCTCACTCACAAGAGTTTTGTCCTTCTTTTCTTTTGGGTATGTCTTCTCGCATCTTCTCAATTCCCACCTTCACACGATTTTTGAAACTTTCTTGTAACTGATTTGTACCCACTGTTCCCTACCAATATTCCACCTCTGTCTTCATAATCCTTTTCACATCCTCATATTCAATCCTGTGGTGGGCCTAATACATATGCCTAGGTGACTCGGTCCTTCGTCACCTTACAGAGAACCACATTGTGGCATGGTTAATATTTGCTAGTGCTGATGTTCCTTCCACTTTTCTTACTTCTTCTGCCTTGCTTAGCAGTACATTTAGGATACTGCTACTCCTAGTGCAGTCCTGTGTAGCTTGAATTAATCCTTCCTAATCTAGAATTTATATCGTATCATTTTCCTTTTCTGTCCTTTTTACTCAGGAATGTCTTAGTCTGCTTCTAGTGGCTTCAACTCTTCTTTAATATTGACTTTTTTTCCCTTTCTATAATTTTATTTTGTGAGCAGGCCATTCATTTTCCTTCCTTCATGTATCAGGAGGCTATTATATAATATCTGCCCACCAGCACCAGACTTCCCTTTTCTCATATTCTAGCCTAATCTCTGACAGTCATCTTGGCTGCTTCCTCCTAGTCTGTCCATGACCTCAATTTTTCATTCTATTCATTTCCCCCAGATTCACTGCTGTTTCCCTCCATTATGTAGATTTCCACCCCACCTTGTCCACTCTTGTGCAGCTGTTGACCTTGTATCTAGTTATTCCCTTGTCCTCTGGTTTTCATTGGCCCAGTTTTTTGCATTTTGTTCTATGTCTCCTCTTCTTTCATCTAAGATTGTGTCTAGTTTTCCCAGCATATATATCATAGATTCCTGGCATTACACAGTATTACTGTTTCCACCTCTGTTTGATTTTAACTAGGGTTCCTTTCTTATTCTGCCACAGTTCATAGTTCATAAGTTGTTACTAGGCTTGCAGTTCAGAGGACAATGGAGGAGCCTAACCAAAATTCCCAGTTGCCTGCAAACATTGTTTGATTAAGTGATTAGCTTAAGGTTATACAGTAGGCAAATGAGGGAAGAGGGACTCAAACCCTGTGCCACAGAAATTAGAAGTTTTGTACTTACCATAACATTCCATCTGAGTAGGTGGATTCATTTGTCTGCAACCTGTGGGTATGGATCCGATATCGGATCCGAACCGGCATGGTTTATCCAGCTATGGATCCAAGCTCCTAGCTCCTCCCCTCACCCATAATGCCCTGCTCTCCCTACATGACCTCAGATCGAGTTTGCCCTACACCAACTACCCTAACTAAAGGGTAACACACCCTATGCAGGAAACTGACAAGGCCAGGGGGATAGGAGGGTGGGATGGTTGCAGACAAATGAATCCACCTACTCAGATGGAACGTTATGGTAAGTACATAACTTCTAAATCTGAAGTAGGAGAATTCATTTGTCAGCAACCTGTGGGACAGAGTCCCCAGCTACCTGAATCTTGGGTGGCCATCATGGAAGGATATTCCGGAGCACCGCGGAGCCAAAGGATACTCTACCTCTAGACGTGACGTCCAGCTTGTAATGAGTAATAAAGGTATGAGATGAAGCCTCAGTGGCTGCTGAACAAATGTCATCCAGAGGAACCCTAGACTTAAAGGCCGCTGAAGTAGAGACAGACCGGGTCGAATGAGCATGGACTCCCTCGGTCGGGCCACCCAGAGGCTTGGTACACCAACAGAATACACTGAGAAATCCAGCGTGACAAAGAAACTTTGGAAATTGGTTTACCCAGATTGAATTTGGCAAAAGAAATGAACAACTGGTCTGATTGCCTATGACCAGCTGTCCGATGAAGGTAAAAATGAAGCTGCCTGTGAACATCCAAGGAATGCAGCTTGTATTCGCCTTTGTTTTGATACTTAGGGAAGAAAACAGGAGGTTGATGGACTGATTAATGTTAGCTTCGAAGCTACTTTAGGAAGAAAGGAGGATTGATCCTGAGGCACACCGGTCCGGATGAAAGCACAAATAAAGCGGTTTCATGGACAGGGCCTGAAGCTCAGAAACTCTCTTAGCCGAAGTAATGGCTACCAAAAAAGCAGTCTTAAAGGACAAGAATTTAAGATCGACTGTGGCCGCAGGTTCGAAGGGGGGAGCGGTCAAGGCCTGAAGTACCAAGGCAAGATCCCACGGGGGAACCGTTTCTTTGACAGGGGGTCTGAGCAAAAAGGTGCCTTTTAGGAAGGTTTTGCATAACTTAGCTGACATAAGAGACCCTGAATCATGACCAACATGGTAATGAGATATGGCCGCCAGATGAACTTTGACCGTGGAACTACTGGCGCCATCATTAAAGAGAGTAGTAAGGAAATCTAGAACCAAAGGAAGGGGAACCGTGAAAGGATCTATGTCTTGCTGCTCTGCCCAAATGGAGAAACGCTTCCATTTACTGCGGTAAAATTTTCTGGTAGAGGGCTTGTGGGCTGCTACCAGAATGGCCTTAACTGGGGACGAGATACCGGGAGTCCTGATTAGGAGTGGAACTGGAGCAGCCAAGCAGTCAACTTCAGGTTGTCCAGGTTCAGAGTTGGTAGGTTCGATGGGTGTGATATCAGATCCGGAATGGGATCTAGAATCCAAGGTGGATTCACTGAATGAGACCTTAGGTAAGGGAACCAGATCTGTCGAGGCCAGAATGGGGCAATGAGGATCATTCTGCACCCCAACCGAGAGGCTTTCTGAAGTACTTGTAGCATCAGAGGTAGAGGGGGGTATGCGTAAAGAAGACCGGGAGGCCAAGCATGCACCAGAGCATCTCTTGGAGAATCCCCTGGAGGGGGGATTAGAGCGAAAAAACTGTCGCACTTGGCGTTTAAGGGAGAAGCAAAGAGATCGCAACAGGGAGTCCCCCACTGTGCAAAGATACGTTTCACTACTTGAGAATTGAGAGACCACTCGTATGGGGAGAGAATGGTGCGACTGAGCTTGTCCGCTAGGATGTTGGTCCAACCCGGAATATGCGTTGCAATGAGAAAGCGGTTGGTGGAGATCGCCCATTCCCACACTTTCATGGCTTCTCGACATAAAGGGTAAGACCTGGTTCCCCCCTGTTTGTTGATGTACCAGACCACCGACATGTTGTCTGATTGAATCGCAACTGTTCCCTGGGGAAGGAGGGCTTGAAGTGCTTGCAATGCCAAGAGCACTGCCCTCATCTCCAGAACATGATATGCAAGGAGGTCTCTGAATCGCTCCACGTGCCTTGGACCGTCCGGCCCGCAAAATGCCCCCCCCCCACCCGAGGCGGGAAGCGTCCGTGGTCACTGTGGCAAGAGGGGGAGATGCACAAAAGGGGCGGCCCCTGTGGAGGTCCGGGGAATGGAGCCACCACAAGAGAGACCGCTTGCAAGCCTTGCACCTGAAGTGTCCATTGAAGTACCCGCATGTTCAAGTGGGCGAGCGGAAGAAGAGTAATCGCTGCCGCCATAGACCCTAGCACCCTCAGGATCAATTCCGCAGGTGTTGAGCTGGAGTGAAGGATGGCCCGCACCTGGAGTCGTAGACTCCGAACTCTGTCGGTTGTGAGAAAGGCTCTCAAATTTCTCGTGTCTAACCTGGCTCCTATAAATTCTATTATTTGAGTAGGGACCAGGTTGGACTTTTCTATGTTTACCGTGATGCCTAGCCAGGGAGCTAGACGAAGAAAGGAGTCTCTTGCCAAAGAGGGTAGATGCCTTGTTGGGGTGGTGAGAAGCCAGTCGTCTAGGTATGGAAAGACCTGCACCCCCTGAAGCCTCAGGTGGGCCGCAACCACTGCTAATACTTTGGTGAACACCCTGGGGGCTGTGGTGAGACCAAAGGGAAGGACCCTGAACTGGTAGTGACTGGCTCCCAGCCAGAAGTGAAGAAACCTCCTGGATCGTCTGTCCATCAGAATGTGGTAGTATGCATCCTTGAGGTCTATAGAGCACATCCAGTGATTCTCCCCTAGAAGGGGGAGGATGGATTGCAAAGTGACCATCCGGAACTTCTCTTTGGGAACTGCCAGGTTCAACAGGGACAGGTCCAGAATGGGTCTTAGGTCCCCCGTCTTTTTTGGCACTAAAAAGAACTTGGAGTAGAACCCTGATCCGATCTGGTCTGGGGGGGTGGGCTGGATGTGTCTTTTTCTCAGCAGATGGCCAATTTCTGCTGAAGCGGCCTCCCTCTGATCGGGTGGAACATCGGGGAGGGTTTTTAACTTTGGGACATGAAGAAAGGGGATCTTGTAACCTCTGGATATAATCTGGAGTACCCAGCGGTCCGATGTAATGGACTCCCATGCCACTAGGTGCTCCGAGAAACATCCCCCAACTGCCTCCAGAGTGTAGCAGTCAGGCAACCCCTCAGGGTTGCTGCGTGGGCCGTTCAGAGAAAGGTTCCCTGGACCCAAAGTTCCTGGGAGCCCCTCTGCCCCTAGGGTGGTGTCCTCCCTGTCCTCCTCTGCCACGGAAGGACTGGTTGTCCGGAGCGGGTTGGGAGTGCTGCAACTTCCGGAACCACATCTTCTTCTGGCCCTTTTGGTTCCTAGAGTAGGACCTCTAGGGCACAGAGAAGCGGACTCCAATGGCAGACAGTGTCTTCCCATCCTTCTCGCTTTGAATCAAGGTGTCGCGAACCGTCTTGCCAAAAAGGGCAGAACCGTCAAAGGGGGCATTCGCGAATGATGCCTTGAAGGGCTCCATAAAATTGCAGTGGCGGAGCCAGGCCTGCCGTCTTGTGACTAGGCCCACTCCTGCAGCTCTAGCGGCTCCCTCAGTAGCGTGGGAAAGTAACCGCATAGAGGTGTTGGTCACAGAACGAAGAGTGGCCATACGGGTGGAGTGCATAAGTTTATCCTCCTCCGACATGGACTCTGGGGGGGTGCAGCGTATTCCTTAATAAGATCGCGCTGCATCCTGATGACGTGTGCCAAATAGTTGAGCGCCCTCACTGAGAAGGTCGCTGAACTAAACATTCACTTCCCCAAGCGGTCCATCATCCAAGACTTCTTGCTCGGGGGATGGACTGAGGGACTCTCCTAGGCGAGTTCCCTCTTAGTGGCTGCTGCCGACAACATGGTATCTACCGGGGGTCCCTTGCTCCAGTGGGCATGGTCAGCGGGGGGCTAAGGATCCTGTCGGGCCTCTTAGGGATTGGCTCCACGGTGTCTGGTTCCTTCCACGCCCTGGTGGTAATAAGGTCCACCAGGGGGTCGGCAGGTGGGGACACCCAAGAGGTAGACGGGCCCGCTTCAAATGCCTCCAAGAACACTGACTCATCCGAGGAAGACTTTGGGGCAGACCACCCACCTCTAATCCGTAACATTTCCATGATGTCTCCGAAGGAGACATCCTCAGGGGGTGATCTTGAGGAGCCTTCCCCTTCCTCCAAGTCAGTGTCTTCAGTCAAAGACTCGGGGGAGTCTATGTGCCTTCTCTTACACGAATGCTTGCGAGGTGCTTCCTCGGGGGGGCTGTCCGAGGAGCCCTCACCAGCAGTGTCCAGAACCGTAGGAACTGCTTGGGGCAGTGAAGCGGGCTGTCCCAGTGGCCGGGTGATGGAAGCCTGACCCAGAGCAGATGGAGTGCGGGACGGAGCCGAAGCAAGGGCCGGGGGTCCGGATGCCCTAAACAGAGCCCTCTCCACCACATCAAAAGCCGAGGGGGAGCCAGCCTCGACAATAGGATCTGAAAGTCAGCTCCCCCCAGATCCGATGAGTGGATCAGAGCCGGCACCGAGCCCCTCGGATCCGAGGGAACAGTGTGCTCCGACAGGGATGGCGCCGAAGGCACACTGAGTCCCTCGGATCCGAAGCTCGGGCCAAGGCTCCGAGAGGTCAGATCCGACAAACTCAAGGGCAGGGTCGGATCCGAAGTACCCAGTACTGTCGGCGCCGACCCACCCCCGGCTCCAAGGCTGCCCGGCTCCGAGCGCTCCGAACCCGGGTAGCGGGTCGGAGAAGGAGCTATGGGCTTGAAAAAAGGGGTCAAGCTCCCCCCCAGAGGGGGGGAGGCAGGAGCACTCCCATCTGCATCTGGGCCTGGATGAATCTTCGCATCATCTGGTCCAGATCAGCATCGGAGAGGTTGTAGGTAGACCTCGACGAGGCCACCGAGGTAGGCCTAGAGTGCCACCTCGATAGCCTCGAAGGAGGTCGGGTCTCCTCATCCTCAGGCTCCGGTGAAAAACAAGGAGACCGGAGCCGAGGAGGAGGAGAGCCAGCAGCCAGAGAGGCCGGAGGAGAAGCCCGCTTAGCCGGCGGGGCCGAGACGGAGGTCTCGGCCCGCCGCTTGTGGTGCTTCTCCCTCCGGTCCTTCTTCCTGGCTTCCCTCTCCTCCGAACCCTTAGAGGGAGTTTGAATCCCGGGAGGAGGAGGGGGAGCAGGCAAGGCAGGAACTGCCGAATCAGTAACCACCAATGGGGCGGGGGCCAAAGCCGAGTCCGGGGACAAGAGTCCCGCCAAGACCAGCTTCGACCACGGCTCCTTCAATGCCCTGGGGTTGAACCCTGCACAGATTGAACACCCAGAGGTGAGGTGTTCAACCCCAAGGCATCGAACGCACCGAGTGTGGCCATCAGCAGGGGATAGCTTATGGCCACACTCGGAGCATTTAGAGAAAATAGGCTTTGGGGCCTCAGACATACTGCTGTTTGTTTTTTTTTTTTTTTTTTTACAACAACAAAGTACAAAGTAAAGTAAAGTACAAAAACTACACACTCACGCAAGGCCCCAAAGACAACTCACACACACTACTACGCACCAGCGAGGGGAGGGTAAAAAAGGTAAAGTAAATTAAGCCCAAAAAGATAAAATATATAGGAAACCTAAAACTTTCACACAGATATTAAATTTAAACTAACAAATAATCTATTTTTCACAAGAAAAATGACTTAGCTCAGGAGCTCAGGAAAATCCAGCTGTCACCATGCGCGGCAAACTAGATCTGAGGTCATGTAGGGAGAGCATGGCATTATGGGTGAGGGGAGGAGCTAGGAGCTCGGATCCATAGCTGGATAAACCATGCCGGTTCGGATCCGATATCGGATCCATACCCACAGGTTGCTGACAAATGAATTCTCCTACTTCAGATCTACTGTTAACAGCCTTAACCTTCTGCACCAACTGCCATGTCACCCATCACGTCTTTCCTTCATTCATGTCAGCTCCTGTGTCTCTTTTCCAGTCCCTTTTGCAGTTTGCCCCCTCACCCCCCTCCACTTCATTTTTAAAAACATGATCACGTGGATAAGCTCTTCAGGTTCAGATTTAAGCAGAATTATTCTTTATGGACCAAAAGCACATCTGGTTCTGGCATAGAACCCATGCTTACAACAAATCTTCCCAAAACTCTCACCAACCCATACCCTGATCCCTTCTTTTGTCTCTGTGATAGCACTTGGCATCCATTAGACTCTGTTTTATTAACTGTGTTAGCTGTCGGCAGGTATAACTACAAAAAGCATACCATCCCAACAGTGGTCATCTAGCTATCTAGCTTTCCTTACTGTCTCTTTGACAGTCCTCCCTAACAGGTTATTCTTGTACCCATGTCTGCTGTAACATGACACTCTGTATCCTTTTATATTATAAAGAGACAAACTGTCTACCCAGTCTCCCCATTAGGGTGCATCTAATATGAATCTGCTGCTTCTTCCTACCTATCATTACTCACCCCTTCCAGCTGTTACATGCCCTGTTGCTGGTCCCTGTAGATTTACAACCCAAAATGCACTCAAATAGTCAGTAGCAAGTGTCCCATAAATCTATGAATGAAATAAAATTGCTTTTTATAGGTCCAGATTAGGCTAAGTACCCTCCAAATGCATCTGATGGCTTCTGTTACTAAGCTTCTACTTTCACCTTTGTCCTTGTGCCACAGTTCCACCCCTTCACTTTTCCAGTGTAGCATGTTGTGCACCCATATCATCTCTCCCCTCTCCTGTCATCCAACGAATGCTAGTTCAGCAATTCCAGGTACTTTTAGCACTATTTTTCCTCCATCCCCCTCTGATGACCCTGGCAGTCTTCCTCTTAATGTTTTCTAGTTGTTTGACATCCTTTTCCTTACAGAGTCTCCAGAACTGCATGTAGTATTTCAGATTTAATGCCACCAGAATGCAGTAAAGTGGTAGTATTACCCATCTACCCTGGTGTTTGTGCCTCACAAAATGCAATCTAATGCTTCATTAGGTGTGTTCTTGTTGCCCTCCCCTGTTTGTGTCTAATGGCTCAGAGCTGGGTGATGATCCTTCTTAGGTCTTTTTCAACCACAGTCTCTCCTACTTTAACATTCTTTCACCTTGTATATGGCCTTCCAGTTGCTCTTTCCAAGATGCAGAACTTTTAGTTATGTACTTACCATAACTTTAGATGTTTGGGATCCATCTCGCCTACATTCTGTACTGATGGGTTCGGAGCCGATCCTCGGCTCCGACTCGGCACGCTATACTATAGAGCGAAGTCTCTAATTGGCTGAGCTATTCTACATCCCAGGATGCACCACCACTACTTCCCCAGATCTTGTTTGTCCGCACACATGCACACAGTCATAGACAGTTGAAATAACATTGCCAGGTGTTTCAAGATGAAACGGCTAAACTGAACCGTCCGGTCTCTTCTGATCTCCAAGGCAGGGGGAAGGAGGGTGGGTTATTAGGAATGTAGGCGAGATGGATCCCAAACATCTAAAGTTATGGTAAGTACATAACTAAAAGATGTTATGTGATCCTATCTCGCCTACATTCTGTACTGATGGGACAGTGTCCCTATAACCTGATTCCTGGGTGGCTCACTGGAAAACACTCCGGAGAACTGTGGAACCAAAGGAAGCTCGCCCCCGAGATGCCACATCCAATTTGTAATGAGAAATAAAGGTGTGAGGAGAAGACCAGGTAGCCACAGCACAAATGTCACTAATGGCAAGCTTGGAATGAAAGGCTGTAGAAGTAGCCATAGCCCTTGTAGAATGAGCTTTCACAGTGGTTGTAAGCTCTCTATTAGAAAGAAAATAAGTATGACTGATACAGTCTCTAATCCACTTGGCAATAGTGACCTTCGTGACGGCTTTGCCCAATTTATTGTCTGAAAAGGACACAAACAACTGATCTGATTTCCGTGTTTGGTGCGTCCTATCTAAGTAGAAACGCAATTGCCTGTGAACATCCAATTAATGGAAGATATATTCCGCTCTGTCTGAGTAGTTGGGGAAGAAAACTGGGAGTTCCAATGACTGTTGAAGACAAAAACTAGAACAAACTTTGGGAACAAAGGATGGATTAGGCCTGAGGGATACTCTATCCTTGTGAAAAACCAGGTACTGTGGTTTGACACATAGGGCTTGAAGTTCCGAAACTCTTCTGGCTGATGTAATTGTCACCAAAAAGGCAGTCTTCCAAGAAAGAAATTTCAAGTCACAAGTTGTTGCCAGTTCGAAGGGGGAAGAGGTCAAAGTACCTAATACGAAATTAAGATCCCACGGTGGAGCGGGATGAGAAATCGGAGGTCAAAGCAGCCCAGCACCTTTCATGAAGGCTTTACACAACTTATTGCTCATCAAAGGTGGGTCTATACTTTCATGAAAATTAGAAATAGCTGCTAATTGAACCTTAATGGTAGAGACTGAAGAACCTTGATTGAATAAGGAAGCTAAAAATTTCAAAACTTCAGACACCGATGCAGTGATGGGATCTAATCCCCAGAGTTGGGCCCAAATGGCGAATCTCCTCCATTTGCTGTTATACATCTTCTTAGTCGAATTTTTGTGGGCCGAGGACAAGATATGTATGACTTCCGAGTCCAAAATCTGGTTCCTGACTATAGTCGGAAGTGGAGGAGCCAAGCTGTTAACCTCAATGAGTGAAGGGACTGATGAAGCTGTCCCGACTGGTGGATCAAGAGATCTGGAACCTGGTCCAGGAACCATGGACCGTCCAGTGCGTATTTCTGAAGAAAGGGCAGCCAGACTTGACAAGGCCAGTATGGGGCAACTAAAATCATCTTGCACTGCAAGTGAATCACCTTCTGGATCACCCTGGGAAGAAGGGGAACCGGTGGGAAGGCGTACAGTAGGCCGGTGGGCCAAGCTTGGACTAGGGCATCCTTGGGAAACCCCCCCGGCACTGGGGTGAGAGAGAAGAACTGTAGACATTTCGTGTTGAGGGGGGGTTGCAAAGAGGTCGCAACAAGGAGTTCCCCATCTTCTGAAGATCTGAGTTGCCACTCTGTCGTTCAGAGACCACTCGTGTGGGGAGAGAATAGTTCTGCTCAGTCTGTCGGCTATCACATTGGATCTCCCTGGAATGTGTGCTGCTACCAAGAAACGGTTGGTTGCAATAGCCCAATCCCATACTTTCATGGCCTCTCTGCAAAGAGGGTAGGACCTGGTCCCTCCCTGCTTGTTCAGGTACCAGACTACTGACATGTTGTCTGACTGAACGGCAATCATGCCCTGGGGGAGGTAACTGTGTAGTGCTTGTAGCGATAGAAGCACCGCCCTCATTTCCAGTATGTTGATGTGTAGGGAACTCTCGTCGGGGTGCCACTTGCCTTGGACTGACCTGCCCAGGTAATGTCCCCCCCACCCCATCTGGGAGGCGTCCATAGTCAAAGTGGCCATTGGAGGAGGAGGAACGAAGGGTCGCCCCTGATCCAGGTTGGAAGACAGAAGCCACCAACGGAGGTCCTGTTTGCACGTCTCCATGATTATAATGAGATGACTGAGAGGGAGGTCCTGATATGACCACTGGACTGACAGGAGCCACTGGAGAATCCTCATGTGCAATCTTGCTAAGGGAACTAGGAGAACGGTAGCCGACATGGAACCCAACAGTTGTAGGACCATCCTTGCTGGGGCTCGGCGTTTGGAGAGCAATGCTCGGACTTGAGATTGTAATGTTTCTATCCTCTCTGTAGGAAGATAGACCCGCATTTGCTTTGAGTCTATCTCTACTCCGATAAACCGTATGCGCTGAGATGGCAGCAACACAGACTTTGCCCAATTGAAGGTGATTCCTAGGGAGTTGCCTAGAGAAATAGTGGCTGCTAGGTTTTGTAAGAGTAGACGCCTGGAGGTGGCAGTTAGGAGCCAGTCGTCTAGGTATGGAAACACCTGGAATCCTAGACTTCTCAG
Organism: Protopterus annectens; assembly: GCF_019279795.1. NCBI lineage: Eukaryota > Metazoa > Chordata > Ceratodontiformes > Protopteridae > Protopterus > Protopterus annectens. The sequence continues at coordinate 1,629,078,139 of NC_056744.1, read as the reverse complement.
GTGAGCAGTCACCACCGCCAAACATTTGGTGAACACTCTGGGGGCTGTGGTGAGACCAAACGGCAGTGCACAGAACTGGAAATGACTGTCTCCCAGGCTGAAGCGCAAGTGTCTCCTGGACACCTGATCTATCAGGATGTGATAATAGGCGTCCTTGAGATCTATGGAGCACATCCAAACCCCTTTCTCCAGCAGCGGGAGAATGGATTGTAAGGTGACCATCCGGAACTTGGACTTCTTGACAGAATGGTTGAGCTTGCTGAGATCCAAGATGGGCCTCATGTCCCCGGTCTTTTTTGGCACCAAAAAGAATCTTGAGTAAGTCCCTAATCCGGTCTGGTCTTCGGGGACCGGTTGGATGACTCCTTTTTGAAGCAGCTTTGAAATTTCGATGGCTGCGAGATCCCGTTGACTGGGTGGTGGGTCCGGGATTTTCTGGGATAGTGGGGGGGGCTGAGAAAAGGGGATGTTGTAACCTCCGGTAATGATCCGGAGCACCCATCGGTCCTGAGTGATATTCTCCCAGGCCTTTAGGTGCCTCGAAAAATGACCCCCGACTGACTCCGGAGCGGTGCAGTCGGGCAATCCTTCAGGGATGCTGGAAGGTTGAGGAGCCACGAAAGGACTCGCGGTCTCCAGTGTTGCGGGGGCCTCTGCCGCCTCTGGGATGGCATCTTCCTGAAAAATTTCCCCCCCCTCTGCCTCTAGAAGGGGGATCATCCTGCTGTGAGGGGTAAGTCTTTTGAGATTTGCGGAACCACATTTTCCCCCCTCTTCTAGCCTTGGGATATGGCCAGAAGGGAGTGGAAAACCGTGCCCCTACGGCAGTCAAAGTCTTACCCTCTTATTCACAGCGGGTCAAGGTGTCCTTTACCTTGGGTCCAAACAAGGAGGACCCATCAAAGGGAGCGTCGGCAAAGGAAGACTTGAAGGCCTCCGCAAAATGACACAGGCAGAGCCAGGCTTGTCTCCGTAGAGCAACACCTGTACCCGCCACTCTACTCGCCCCTTCGGCCGCATATGAAATGAGCCTCATGGACGAGTTCGATATTGATGACAAGGTAGCCAACTGAGAGCTAACCGTCTGGGCCAACTGCTCAGGTAGGTTACCAGAGAGGGTATCTGAAAGCTCCTTGACCAGATCCCTCTGAAGTCTGGTGAAGTGCGTCAGGTAATTCAGAGACCTTAAAGTAAAGGCTGCTGAAGTAAGAGTGCGCTTCCCGTACCGATCCATACTCCTGGACTCTTTATTAAGAGGATGGACGGACGTCGAAGCCTCTGCCACATCTTGCTGGGTAGCAGATGCCACCACCAGGGCATCTACGGCCACACCTTTAGATAAGAATTCCTTTTCAGGGGGGGCTGACAGAAATTTATTCGGGCGAGCTGGCACCGGTTCCACAGAATCCGGGTGCTCCCACGCCCTTCGAGATCAAATCCAGGAGCTCATCGAAGGGCGGAGACACCCAGGAGGCGGAAGGCTGAGCCCCGAAGGCCTTGAGGAAGACCGACTCCTCAGCGGAAGGGGGTTTGGACTGCCAGTCGCCTCGTTGCTTGAGGATTTCTAAGATGTCCACAAAGGAGACATCATCCGAGGATGACTTGGGGGACCCCTCCGCATCATCGAGGTCGGTGTCCAAGGTGAGAGACTCATCAGGCGAGTCAACGTGCTTCCTCTTACACTGTCTCTTCCTGGGAGGTTCCTCCGAAGACGCCTCGGAAGGACCCCCAGGAAGGGAGGAATCCCCAATGGGGGTGACCTCAGGCCCCAGGGCTCCGCTGTCTTGAGACAGGGGGACAACAAAGGAACAAGTCTCCATGCCAAGGGAAGGTGTTGGAGAGATGGTGGAGGTAGCCAAGGAAGATTTGGCTAAAGCACTCCTCATGGCCCTGAAGGCCGGACCCCCCAAGTCCTGGGAAGGTCCGACTCCCGAGGCCACAATGGTAGAAGGCACTCCCGCAGCTGACACACCGAGAGGGAGGCTTGGAACCGAAAGCATCGGACCCGAAGCGTCACCCCCAGGGCCGACCGAGGAGGTCCGTGTACCGAACTCCAACCCGAAAACCTCCACTGGCTCCACCAGCACCAACTCCAACGGTGCTGAGGCTGTTGGAGGAGGAACCAAGACAACAGGGTGGACAATCGGCTCCGGAGCCGACTGGGCTGGAGCCGAGACTAACTTTTGGAAGACTGGAGACTGAAACAGCCTTTGAAGCACCCTGTCAATATCCGAATCGGACATCCTCGAGGACCGAGAAGAGACCGATCAGGCCCGAGTTGACTTCTCTGCTGGTTCCAAAAGACTGGGGGACCGGCTCTAAATAGTCTCAAGTAGTATCGGCGCCGAGGGAGATTCCACCAGCACAGTAATTTCCCTCGGAGCCGACGGGGACTTTGGCGCCGAGGTAGAAGAGCCTGAGTGTGCGACCTTTCTCAGCTCCGAAACCATTGGAGCCGAAGAAGGTGACCCACCTCTCGATGCTTGAGCGCTCGGCTCTGAGGACAGAGGAGTCGAGGCTGGAGGCACCGAGGCAGACCGTTCCAACCTCGGCTCCAAAGTCCGTGGAGCCGACGTAGAAGCCTGCCTTGATTTCTTTGTTGTCGGCTCTGATGGACTGGTCGGAGCCGAAGACATCTTCTTCCTGGAAGGAGAGGGGGAAGAAGATAAAGCCTCCTCAAAGGAAGGGGTGATCATCCCTTTCAATATCAATTTGTTTTTCCTCTCTTGGAGGACACGGGAAGAAAAGGCGTGGCATACACTGCACGACTCTTGAAGGTGCTTCGGCCCTAAGCAATAAACACACGGCGAGTGATCATCCGTTATAGACATCTTGTACCCACACTTGGTACATTTTTTAAAACCCGAAGGTCTATGTTCTTTCGACATCACTAGAAAGACACCAAAAAACAACTAGGGACAAAAAGTAAGCACTGAGAGCCAAATCCCTCTAACTTAAGCAGGATTCGACCTATAAGCTCAGAAACAGACAGACAGGTAAAACTATAACAACGCTCTAACAGAGCACGAGGGCAAGGCCCCTCTAACTAAAACGGGACCTAGATGTTAGAGGAAGAAGTACCACACAAAAAATTTAACAACAGTTTTAACAACACAAATATCCTGAACTAGAGCGCGAGGAAACCCCTGCCAATAAAAGCGGGAACCTAACGCTACGAAAATTCACACAACTTTCCTCACAAAAAACACTCAACAAGTGATAAGTAGCTGTAGAGAAATTCTGACAGAAAGCTTGTCAGTAAAGAGTACTTAGCCCAGCCAAGTCGAGACCACGTCTATTGCTATCAAGTGGCAAACGAGATCTGGGAAGTAGTGGTGGTGCATCCTGGGATGTAGAATAGCTCAGCCAATTAGAGACTTCGCTCTATAGTATAGCGTGCCGAGTCGGAGCCGAGGATCGGCTCCAAACCCATCAGTACAGAATGTAGGCGAGATAGAATCACATAACATCTCTGAGCTTATCTGTACTGACCTTCAGTTGCCAGCCCAATGTCCATCAGCAGAGGACTTCAAGGTCCCTTTTTATGTTGCTTCCCCAGCCCAGAATTGTGCTTCTGATTTTTGTGTTATCTGCACATAAGTTTACTTTGTCCATCACCCACTCCGGAATACCAAAGAAGGATATGCTGAATAGTTAGAGCCCCAGAACATACCTTATAACATGCCACTGGTCAATTTTTTTCAACCCTGATATCATCCACTAATCATGATTCTAGGAGATTATTTTATCTCTCCTTGACCTACTGCTTATTTAGGCTCAAAGATAAGGTAAGATGCTAACATATCCTTGCTTTATCTTTCTATAAAACAAACAGAGCTTATCTGTTTGGAATTCACTGTTAAACCAGTTATTTGTACACTACTTAACGTGCAAATAAGAATGGATATGACAGGAGTACAGGCTGGTGCAGATCTGCTCTACTTTTGTTTCTGCAGCTAATTTGTGTACTGGAACACTGTTGAAAACCTAGAGCCATTTATGACTTTGCTGGACTTATGCATGATATTTGATCAAACCGAGTGATTTTTCCTTATGTACATTTTATTATCTAAGTTGTTTGGTATAAGAAGCAGTCATTTATTTCCTTGTCAGCTGTTCTAGAGAAGCCCATGCTGTCTTTACAGGCATCAGTAGGCATTTTACCTGATCTATGGATATGCAGATAGACCTTTTGACCTCCAGGGTCTCTATCCCTCTTTCTCTCTTGCCTTATCTATCTATCTATCTATCTATCTATCTATCTATCTATCTATCTATCTATCTATCTATCTATCTATCTATCTGTGTTTAAAGATATTATTTTTTCTTATTAGTAATCAGTCTGAGATTGAACCAAAAAGCTACATCAAGGGTCTGCCTGGGCTATTACATTCCTTTACTGGAAGTTTTAACTTTTTTATAATGTTTTTGGGTTTGCCCTACCTGATCATCCAGTCTATATCATCCCTCTCACTGAACCCTTTATTCTGAATCCTCCTCAGCAGCTGTCATGACCCTTACTGGTGGGGGTGCAGATCAAGAGACACTGGGCTGTCATTCTGGATCCTTATTAGATTATCAAAGTTTCAAAACTTCGAAAGTCATATGTCCGGGACCATATTATCGAAGTTTTGAAACTGCTAACGTTTTGAATGGAGATCGTGGTACAGCATTGAATGGTAAATTTACCCTTTTCTGCAATGTGATATGATCTCAGAGTTGGTATATTTAATTAGCAGGGGGTGTGGGGGTGCAGGGGGGGCTTGTCCCCCTGCCAAAACATTAAAAATAGATTATTTTTTTACTGTTTGAAGTTCTGAAACTTTGATCATGTGATCTCGGCCATATGAATTTTGAAGTTTCAGAACTTCACATGCAATGTAACTATGCAGGGTGTAGCTGTGCCTATTACCAAACATGGAAAATCCTAAATACCTATGGTGACAGCCACTGAGTGCTCGATTCATCCCACCACCACCATTACACTGTGACACCAAGAGTGGTTGCTGAAAGTCTAATCCTCCAGGAAAGGTGTGGCCCTCTGCCTATAGAGTAATGCAGGATAATACAATAGGCAGAATAGGGAGCAGATGAGCCAGTATGACAGTATGGCAACATGGAGGATAGAGAGTCAAGCTAATAAGGAAAAAAATGAAGGAAATAGCCTCGACCATGTAGTTATTAATTGAAATCATAGTCTGCTGTTAAGCTCAGACCCGTAAGCAGTACAGCAAGCAAAGAAGGAAAAATAGTTGATACCCCTCATTTTTTAAGCAGACCTGACTATATTATCATCATCCAAGGTTGCTCTGCTGCTGGACATAAAAAGCCATTATACAACAGTTTCTCATCCCATAAGGAACCACAGCAAGCAGAACCTTTACATAAAGAGATTGCTATCTATAGGTAGCCAACAGATCAGTTTTTCCTGCTGTATACTCATGACAGCAGTAGGACTCCTACCCCCCAATGACTATCTGTGATTTGTCTTTCCTAATTTTCTTAACCAGCACAACAGGATGAAAACACCCAATCCTCTGAGCAAATCCTATCAGGTATTCTCCCCAGATGTTCCCTTTAAATTCATCTGTTCACCTCTGTATCAGGTATATACCATCCATCCATAAACATCAACACTCTAAAGTTACTGCAATAATAAGGGCACCATTTACCCAGGCATCACCCCCTCATGTAAACCTACTATGGAGACACAATATTTTGTCTATGATCCTGTTTTCCTTAACATTCCTCCACTGCAAATGCCAAATTGTGCTTGACCACAAAAAAAGCGTAGCTGTTCACCACTATCTAATAATAAGCACCATTTACCAACTCTCTCCTTTCAGTGACTTTAAAGACGTCTCTGGTAAATTTTTACCCAGTATATCAGGAGCAAACCCTGAGTGCCACAGATCTTGACTCATAAGCAGTACACTTTTTCAGCAAATGTCCTTTCCCTACAACCAGACCACTTGTGCTGTGTCACTGTCCAGTCACAAATGCTCAAAAGTTTGGATTTTTGAGATATCTTTTGGAGGTCAGATAAAACAAACTAGTAATCACAAATCCCAGCTGTCTATGGCCATCTGACCTCCTGCAAGGCAAAAAAAAAATGACAGCATCTGTAGTCTAATATATTTTTTCAAAAGCTGTCATTGCCTCTCCACCCAAACATTATTTTTTCAACTGACAGTCATGCAGCATCCCTGATGTTGCCTTAGTTCAGAATGGCTGTACAGTGTGCAGCTATCGTTCATTTCAGCATCGTCATCATCCTAAAATGATAATTTGTATGTACAGTGTGAATACATAAGAATGAATAAATGCTGTTCATTTTACAAGGATGGCTTGAGCAAATACACATAGAAATAACAGTACCAAACTATGTTTATGCATGCAGTAGGGGAGCCACATGGACGGGACAGGCTTTTTCAGTGAAATTAAATGCAAGACCCTGTAGTTTCCTTAAAAGGTTATACTTCTATTATTGGATGAGCTACGCAACAATGGGTCTTAATTTGCACAGGCAAAAAGCTAACTGAATCTACATTCAGCATTATATTAGAATTCTAATACAAAACATTGAAACTCCATATGGACCAATAGGCAAAAGCTGTAGGGTGGGGCTCATGAATAATGCAATACTGCTAATGCAGGTGTGGAAAAGTTAGTGCCATCACTTTCTGCCAGTCAGGATACTTCACTGTAACTCAAAGGGAAAAGTATTTCCACTGGCAGTTTACAATTTTCCTACTGGACACCTCTTCTCAGAGGTGATGGAGTCATGCTTTGAAAAGCCCTGTCACATGATCAATAAGATCTGCCTTCCATGTAATTGTAAATATTTTCAGACAGACCTCATTTAACTGATGTCAGCTGTCAGGCATTTTGATACTTTATAAAATACCACATCACCCCCTGTTTTCAATATGAGCAGACTCAGAGCTCACTACTGGCATTTTCTTTTTTTTTCAAAAACATTTTTATTTTGTTTTCATTATAAACATATGCAAATGTACATATAACAAATACAATAAAACAATAACAAAATTATTTACAATACTTACATTCATCCATGATAAACAATCATTTTATCCATGAGAATTATCAGTATTTGTTCAAAAGGTTTTCCAATTTTTGCCATGCTGTTTTTTTATGAGTAATGTTATGAGTGCTATAACAAATGGCTTGCAGTTCTTTTTTACAAACAACTTTTGCTAAATTAATAAAATCTTTAAACATCAAATCTTGTTTACTTTTCCAGTTCAAAGTAATAATTTTTCTAGGAATTGCAAGAACTGACCAGAGTAACTGAATCTGAGATTTAGGTATTACATTAAGTATAGGAACATTGAATAGGATTAGTGAGTTAGAAATATGACAGTTATCAGACCATATAGCATTTACAAAATATTTGAAGTCTTTCCAGTATTGAACATTTCTACATTCAATGAACATGTGAACCAAGTTGGCCTCTAGTAATTCATCACATTTCCAACATTTACTTTCACTGTTTTTGAGTATAAGATTTATTTTATGTGGAGTATAGAAACTCCTACTCATAAGTTTCCATGTATAAAATCTCCAATATAATGAAGAAGAAAGAGGTACCATACGTAGAACTCAATAAGAATTTTTTGGATTCATCAGATATTTGTTCTCCATTAATCTTTACATAGTAATTCCAAAAATCTGAGTCAAACTTTAGAGTGTCTTCTCTTAGTATCTTACAAATAGCTGAGATACTTAATTTTTGATTATCTGTCTTTTCAAGACACTTAATAAAAAGTTGAATCAAACTAGGTATAAATTCAGTCTCTAGGTTGATTGATATTCTCATTTTGTTTTCTATAAACTGCCGTAATGAGTGTATAAACAACGTCTTGACTATTATCAAAACTACATAAAAGAGAGTTTAGTGGTTTAATACTCTTATTAGACTGCGGTGGTGGTGCTGCGGCAGCGTTGTTGCCTCACAGTAAGACGTTATCCCGTTCGATTCTCAGCTAGAGTGTCTTCTGTGTGGAGACATGCATGAATGGGTGTACCTTCATTGAAGGTTGTGCATCAGGGCCAGCAACTCAGTACGTAAAAATCTACTGCCAATCATTAGTGGACCGAAGTTGCGCTGTGGTGACCCCTAACCGGGAAAAGCCGAAAGACACAATAACAACAACTGGTTTAATACTCTTATTATCAGTAAACTGATGCCAGAATATTAAGTTAGTTTACTTTAATTTTTGCATAACATTGATGTTGAAAGAATCTAGGCAATCAGGGGAGTATGCTATAGCGAATATAAGAAATAGAAATTGTTTAATGTTTTAATTACAATCAATTATATTTTTAAAGTTATTAAATATTTGATTAATGCCATAAGAAAAATGATCACACTTCTTATTAAATAAACAAAATTCAAGTAAAAGCCAATGAACTCTACTTATTCCATATTGTTCCTTAAATTGATTTTCTATAGTTCTGACATCAGCTATATGAATCTCATGTATTGTTTTCCAGCCAGATGTATAGGTAGGTGTGATCCAATGTAATATTACATTAATTATAACTGATTTGGAATAAAGAGCTAAGCTAGGGAATGCTATCCCATTACTGTTCCAAGCTCTAATATGCCATTTATATGCAATCCTAGGTTTTAAGGGGAACCATAAAAATTTAAGTAGCAAGGAATCTAATTTTTAAATACGTTTTTGGGAGGGGGTAGTATCAATGACTGTATATAAAACAAAATTTTAGGTAAAATTATCATTTTAATTAAAGAGAGCCTATCCATTGTAAAGAACATTTTATTCCTTCTTTTGATTAGTTCACTAATGGTGGTTATTTAATTATTGTAGTTTAGTTTAACAGACTCTTTCCATGTACTTTTTATACTGATACCAAAATATTCTAATACATCATTCTCCAATTAAACAGGCTCTTCTCTCGTAGGTTTTTGTTGATCTTTTTGTTAATTAGTAATGGTTTAGATTTATTATGATTAAATTTAAGCCCTGAAATTCTTTCAAACTTGCTTAAGGTATTTATAACATTATTCAAAGAACCATCAATATCACCCAAAGTTAACAACATATCATCAGCAAATAATTGTATCTTAGGACAATAGTCCTTATTAATTTGAAAGCATTTTATATTTTGCTTGTTTCTGATATATGTAGCAAAAGGTCCCATTGAAACAGCAAACAATAATGGTGACAAAGGACAACCTTGTCTAGTTCCCTTAAGGATTTCTAGTGGTGAGGATAGACAAGATCTGATCTTCACATAAGCTTACACCCCACTATAAATTTTCATTGATAAGTTGACAAAATCTGAGGAGAATTCAAAACCAATCAGAAGTCTTTGTAGATAAGACCAACTAATAGAATCAAAAGCCTTTTCTATGTCTAGGCTGATAATAGTTAAGTTTTTTTTTTTGTATTTGCATGTTATGTCTATTAATGATAGTAATTTAATAATGTTATATTGCACTTTTCTATAAAGAATGAACCCTGTCTGATCATTATATATTAGATTAGGTAAGATTTTCTTAATCCTATTAGCTAATATTGTCATGAAAATGTTATAATCAGTTTTTAGTAACAAAATTGGCCTATATGAATCACAAGATTTGGGGTCCTTACCTTGTTTTAATATGGGGGAGATAATCGAGTATTTCCATGATGGGATGTTATACATTTTTGCTTAACTATAGTAAAGGCACTCATCATTTTCTTTATTATATATTCAGGAAAATCTTATATAGTTCAGGAATTATTCCATCCAGTCCTGGAGCTTTATTATCTTTTAAAAATGTTATTTGCTCTTTCACTTCTGTTAGTGTTATTTGTTTATTTAATATGTTATTTTGTTGCATTGACACCTTAGCAGTTATATTTTCTTGAATAAAAGTATTTATTACATTATCTGTCTCCAAAAGTGGTGTGTTATTATTTATATCTTTATAGTAGTTTTTGATACTTCTAATATGTCCATTAAGTTAGATGTACTCTTAACTGAACCATCACTTTTATATCTAATCTCATTAATAAGATTTTGATTGTTTATTTTTTTGGATCTTACCAAAATTTTATGTAGATATTTGGGATTTATAGCATAAGATTGTAATTTCAATTTTTCCAGGTTTATGGCTACCTTATGATTCAGAACTTCTACGTATTTTTTTATTTAACTTAGTCATTTCATTATGTGCTACTTTGTTATTTGGTTTTGCATCTATTTTTATCTTGTCTATGTTTTTTGTAAATCGTTCTTTGTCCCACTCTCTCCTTTTTTTAAGGTACCAAGATTTTATTCTACCATATATATAAACTTTAAAGGTGTCCCACAATATAGTATCAGTCACTTCACCATTATCATTTGTTTCCATAAACATGTCTATTTCTTTCATAATCCATTCCCTAAAGTCATTTAACTTAGTTGTGTAAGCAGGAATTCTCTGTATAAATCTTAAATCATCTGTATGTGTAGTTAATGTACAGTTTATAGCATTATGGTCTGAAAGTGGACAAGTCATTATAGATACATCACTTATTTTAAAGTATATATTATTTGATATAAAAACCTTATCAATATTTGTGTACCAAATCGACATGAATAAGAAATAATGTTCTCTTAGACCGTGTATATCTTTAAGGTTCATCTGGTTTGTAAAGTCATTTAACTTCTTGGCTTGAGATGTTAGTTTTATTTTACTATTTTTACAAGTATTATTGCCTGATAATAGGCAGCTAAAATCACCTGTTGCTATCATTTCCCCTTTTGCATTTGAAGTCATCAGGTCCAGATATTTGTCAACATATTTAGTACTCAGTCTTGGTATCCAATATGTATTAATCAAAGTATAATACTTCCTATTGATTTCCAAAATAACCATGCTTAACATCCCATCTTTATCTGAAATTGTATCTATAATTCTTGACTTAGTATAACATTTTTCCATAGAATAAGAGTGCCCCTTCTCTTAGTCTTAAAACATGAAAAAGCCAGAATGGTATAGCCATTGAATGAGTATTTTTGTAGATCTTTTTTTAATAGATGGGTTTCCTGTAAAATATGATTTGGGCTTTATGCATTTTGATATATTTAAGCAAACCAGCTCTTTTGACATTATTGTTCAAACCATTAATATTTAATGACAGACATTTATAAACCATTGACTATAATGTGTATATTATTACTAACTGAAATACCTTCCTTCCGTGCTGACTTGAAATCTACTGAAAATTGCTGATCATGGATGCATAACATGTATTAAGCACTACTTTCAAAAACCCAAAGTTATTTACAAGCACATACATGAAACATAAAGTTTCTGGTTTAGTTAAAATCTTAACTAAACCATCCATCCACCACCTCTCCAATACCAAACAACACAAATTATCCATCTCTGCTTAGAATATAGAATAAAAACAAAAAAGAAAAGCATTATGAAAGCAACTAAAGAAATCTGAATCCATAAGATTCCAATGAGAGTGTCCAATGTATCTGAAGCTATATGAATATGTCACATATGGTAGTAGCACCTCTAATAAGTAGATATGCCAGAAATACACATCAGATCAAAGTATGTATAAACATTAGAAGCTGAAGGTTTAGAATATTGTTATTTCTATCACATAATTTAACCATTTTGTCAGTCATCTATCTAACATTTTTCATGTAAGGATCTGTTGAATATATATATATATATATATATATATATATATATATGTATAAAACACTTATTACAACATAACTATTATATTTTGCAATTATACACATATTACTCGTATGGATTAACAATATCTTTGTTGACGTCTTTCATCAGGAAAGGGGAGAGAGAGAGAGAGAGAGAGAGAAAAGGGGTCTCACAACCCTCTGTTTAGTTGCTAAAGGTTTAGTTATATAACATAAGTTCCTAGGTTCATAGATTCATAGGTAGGTACTAGGCTATTGGCCTAAGTGCCTAAGTAAGCCTAGCCAACAAGGTTCCCTGGTGTACGCCACCCAAGAAAGTAATTTTCCTGTGCCCCTGTCGAGCAGAGCCACAGAAGTGATCCCCAGGGTGTATTTCCTATTTCCCATCCACTCAGTAGCTTGTTCCAGAGTATAGGAAGTCTCTGGGACAGGAATCTATCCCTCCAACATGTCCTGTTTATTGTGGTGACAAGGTTTAGGTCCCTAGAGCATGTATCTCAGAGAGATTGGGATTTCTTTAAGTGTAGCATGTCCAACAGCTCTGGGTTTGACATAGCTTTATATGTTAGGCAGAGATCACCTCGGAGTAGGCAGCATGCTATGGAGTAAAGCTGGAGTTTTTTGAGATGATCAGTGTAGGGTATCTGTTTGAGGCCAGTAATCCTCTTTGTGAGGTACTTCTGTGGCCTTTCTAGCTGTTGCAGATGTCTTGTGAGGTATATTCCAAAAGGGGCATTGTACTCTATAATGGGTCTAATGAGTGTCGAGTAGAGGGGAACAATGACCGCTTTTTTCCAGGATGAGAACCCTTTTGTGATGAGGTGTGCCATGTAGAAGGATTTCCTGACTACTGTGGCGAAGTGATTATAAAAAGAGAGACTACTATCAACCTGGGTCCCAAGGCCTCTTATCACACATTCGGCATTAAGTAGACTGCCACCTGTGTGGTAGTTCATGGGCACAGAGTTTTTACCAAAGGGGATGACAACGCACTTTTTGGCATTGAGTTTGAGGCCATGGCTCTGATACCAAGCATCTGTCTCAGTGAGGCCCTTCTGTAGGATGTCCACACTATTTGGGCACTCAGCTATGGCTCCTAGTTTGCAATCATCTGTGAACTTCGTCAGACAAAGGCCTTCTGTGTTAGCATGTACTTCAGAGAAGTAGATACCAAACAGGAGAGGTCCCAGGACTGAACCCTGTGGTACTCCACTTGTCACTGGTTTGAAGTTAGATTTGGAGTCTGCAACTTTTACAGTGTGGGTTCTGTCAGTGAGCCAGCTGGCAACCCATCTTGTGGCATAGGGATTTATACCTAGTTTAGTAAGTTTAGCTATAATTCCAAAATGAGAGATGGTGTCGAAAGCCTTGGCGAGGTCAAGATAGGCTGTGTGAACCACCTTACCCTTGTCTACAGCTTTGGTGACTGCCTCAAAGAAGTCGATCAGGTTCGGGAGGCATGATCTGCCTTTCACAAACCCGAACTGGGTGGGGTCCAGAGTTTGGAGGTTACCAATGCCTTTGTTTATGAGTTCCATGATTATACATTCCATGGCTTTACAGACCAGGCTTGTCAGGCTAATAGGGCGATAGTTCCCGGGATCACTGGTGGCTCCTCCTTTCTGGAGTGGGATAACTGTTGCTGTGTGCCATTAAGTGGGCACAAAGCCTGACGTGAGTCTATAATTGAACATGGTGTTTAGGTGGGGAGCCAGTTTGTTCTGAAATTCATGTAAAACGCAGCCTGGGATGTTGTCAGGTCCCATGGATGCTGTGTTTTTGGCTTTAGAGAGTGCAGCTTTTACCTGCATAGTTGTGATTACAGGGACTCTGCATTCTTCCTGTATAGATATGGACCCTTTAGGGGGTGAGAGGAGAGTAAAGTTAGCACTGAACCTATCTGCCAGGATGTTGACAATATCAGTTGGTTCTGTAATTTTTGTGCAGTTGTGCTGTAACACAGAGCAGATCTGGGTGTTACCATTGAGATACTTGACATAGCTATAGAATGCTTTGTGGTTGTCCCTAGAGCCAGTGGTGATTTTGTTTTCGTAGCTAGCATTGGAGGATCTTATAAGGAATCTCATCTCCTTACTGAAGCTGATCAGGGAGCTCCTCCAGTCATGGGATTTTACTCTCTTTTGCAATAGTTTCTTCCTTCTGTTGTAGAGTTTGTTTATGGCCGGGGACCACCAGATTGGCTTCCTTTTTTTGGAGGATAGTGCCTTAGTTCTGTTTGGGATAGCACAATCCATGGACTCGTGTAAGTGTTTATATAGTGCATTTGTTTAGGATTCAGCAGTCATAAGTGTATTGTCCATCTGCATGGGTGTCATGAAGTTCGCCACTTCTGTCTTAAGAAGCATGAAGTTGGCTTTGGAGAAATTTTTTACTGTGGTTTCCTTAATGGGGGGGTGGGCTGGGATGTGGATATCTAGGTTGATTAGCTTATGGTCGGATCTGACCAATGAAGAGTTGACTTCAGGTGTGGAACACCAGTCACTCATGTTGGTAATGACTAGGTCTGGGATATTGTTATCCCCTGGTGTGGGTGTGGATAAGTTGATCCAGGGCATTGGAATTTATGAATTCCAGGAAGCATTGAGCGAAGGAGCTGGCACATGTTCCCAGTTAATGGTGGGGTAGTTGAAATTGCCCATTATTAGGGTGTTTGGTTTAACCCTAATATTTTCCAGTATATCAATAAAAGAGGAGTGGGTGTCCTGGGGCATACTGGGAGATCTGTAGCAAGCTACAATTTGGATTGCCATTTTGCCCAGAGTTAGTTGCACTTGGATAACCTTGGATGCATTATGCTGAGCAACTAGCCTGGAGGTGTGGATATCCTTAATGAATATGGACACACCTCCACCTTTGGTGTTCCAGTCCAGGTTAGGTGGCCGAAAAGTGCGGTATGAGTTATAGCCTGGGAATGCAGGGGTGTTCTCTGGAGCCTTGAACCAGGTCTCAGTCACTGCACAGATATCGATATTCTCCATTTTAAGGAGTGCCTCGAGGGAGTGCATTTTGAGATTTAGACTTCTAGCATTGAGTAGCATTACCCTCAGTTTTTGCTTGCCTGATCCTGTTACTGTGGTGAATTTGTCATTTGAACCTTGCCTAAAAAAGGCACTATAGGGGTGGCAAGAGTCTTAGCCAGTATCCAGAATCCCAGGGGTGACAGGTGCAGGCCATCTCTGGCAAAGCAAAATCTGATGTTAATATGCATAATGAGTTTGCTAATGCAGCTCCTAGTTCACTTGATGTCATTTAGTTATTGAATCTGCAGAATGTATGCATCTATAAGAGGACACAGGCATTTTCAAAGGAGTTTAACACTTTTATCAGAACTAATTATTTACCATTTAAAGTATCTAGTGATGGATAACAGAATTTCAAGAGAAAATAATTCTAAGTACAACCATTTAACAAGTTCAAAAGGTCAAATGATGTCATCACTGTTGTTTCCTCAAGCTGCAACTTCATAAACTTGTTAAAAAGTATCTAGATAGGCTCATGCACAACAGAAGTTGTCTCTAGTGAAGAAAAAAGCATTTTCAGCAGGAAATTCAGATCTTGAAGCTTTTAGAGTTTACAGAAAGCAAACAAAAAAAAAAACACTCAAGCTGCCTTGTCAGTGAATGTCATGAATCTCCACAATGAGAACAATCACACAGACCACCAGTTTCCTCACAAAACATCAACATAATGAAAAAAGGGTCTATATTAGTAGAATGACTGTTTAGGTGATCAAACACTTCTAATATCGAACCACACAATGTCAAACGTCCCAGGGAAACACGTCCCTCGGCCACAACACAAAAAACATTACTTTACATCTAAATTAAGTGGGGGGCTTTCCTCCCCACACCCCCCATAACTAAATATACCAACTCTGAGATTGTTCAACAGTAGGGAAATAGCAAACTCTGACGAACAGCCAAGGGAAATCCTTCCCTGTGTTAAATTGGCCGTTTGCCATTTTTTGCTTTTGATAATAGAAGATCGATGTTTAGATGTTTAATCACCCAAACATTTGGTCTTCTAATATAGACCCATGAAAAAAATTAATCCTTTCATATAAAAACAGCTATTTAGAAGTAACAACCGCTGCCTCAAATCAGAAATCATATTATAACATTTCAACCGTTTACCCACCAGTTAACCAGGTCAGAGAGAAAGAGAGAAAAAAAAAGGAACCTAGAAAAAAAAAAAAAAATATATATATATATATATATATATATATATATATTTATATATATATATGTAAACTTATATTTAGCTAAAATTACTAATCAGAAACACCTTGTTACCCCGCCACTGACCCACTAGAAAAAATGCACTTTGGTATTAAGTCAAATTATACTATTACTGAAGAATTAGAAGACATACATCATTTGTAGTTATTTAAAAGGGAAAAATATGTAAAGTACTTATAGTGGGGAAAGAGAGAAAAGGAACAGTGGTAAAAAGAATAGGAAGAAAGAAGAGAGAGAGCAAGAGAATGTTATTTAAATGCTCAGTACTATATGTAATTAGAAGAAGTGGATATAGAAAGGAAAAGAGAAAGTTAATAATAAAAAGGGTTTACATTACCTTAAAGCAGAGACTTCCCAGAATGAAATATATTATGATTCATAAAACAAAGCATTTAAAATTAGAAGGAATTTATTAATTTGTCCTTTAGTTTCTTAGTTTTGTTTGATCCTTCCTTCACAGACCATCCATTTTTTGTTGCCTGTGTCTTCAAAATCTGGGATGACCATTCCATTTCTTCTATGTCCAACAGTATTTTCTTCTTTTGGATAAATTCTACTGCTTCTTGTAGGGAATCAAAGATCTTCACTCCTTCTGGCAAGGTGATTCTTATTCTTGCAGGAAAAATAATTTGAGCTTTAATATTGGCTTTTTTCAAGGACTTAATTAGAGGAACACACTCCTGTCTTCTGGATATGACTGTAGAGGTGTAGTCATTGTCAAAACGAATAACTTTTTCACCCATCTTGATAGGGGATTAGTCCAAGCTGATATCAGCACTAAGTCCATGTCTTGCGAGGAAAGAAATCTAACTATTATAGACCTGGGGTTAGATGAACTCAGAGATGAAGCTGGATTTGCCAGAGACTGATAAGCCCTCTCAATTCCAAAAGAGAGGGATTCAGGCATGTTTAGTGCTGATGAAAAGCACTTATAGAGGAATTGAATCATGTTAGCACCACTTCTTTCTCAGTAATTCCATATATTCTTATGTTATTCCTCCTTGATCTACTTTCAAGGTCTTCCAGTTTCTCAATCAGCCTGGTGTTTTATTTCAGAAGAAATTCATTGTGATGTTCATTTTCTGTCACTCTAGCATCTAGGTCAGTTACTGTTTCCTCTAAGGCAAGAATCTGTTTGGATTGTTTTTTTACTATTCCATTTAAAAGTTCCAGTTGTTTACTGCATTCTTGTTTGATAATATCCATTTTGTTTTCAAATTTGTCCATTTTTAGTGACAGTTCTTGGATGTTTGTTATTATAAGATGTAGTTCTTTCTTCACTGCACTCTCCTGGTGTGGGTTCTTCACGTTGCTCATGTTTTTAGTGACAGTTCTTGGATGTTTGTTATTATAAGATGTAGTTCTTTCTTCACTGCACTCTCCTGGTGTGGGTTCTTCACGTTGTTCATGTTTTTAGTGACAGTTCTTGGATGTTTGTTATTATAAGATGTAGTTCTTTCTTCACTGCACTCTCCTGGTGTGGGTTCTTCACGTTGCTCATGTTTTTAGTGACAGTTCTTGGATGTTTGTTATTATAAGATGCAGTTCTTTCTTCACTGCACTCTCCTGGTGTGGGTTCTTCACGTTGCTCATGTTTTTAGTGACAGTTCTTGGATGTTTGTTATTATAAGATGTAGTTCTTTCTTCACTGCACTCTCCTGGTGTGGGTTCTTCACGTTGCTCATGTTTTTAGTGACAGTTCTTGGATGTTTGTTATTATAAGATGTAGTTCTTTCTTCACTGCACTCTCCTGGTGTGGGTTCTTCACGTTGCTCATGTTTTTAGTGACAGTTCTTGGATGTTTGTTATTATAAGATGTAGTTCTTTCTTCACTGCACTCTCCTGGTGTGGGTTCTTCACGTTGCTCATGTTTTTAGTGACAGTTCTTGGATGTTTGTTATTATAAGATGTAGTTCTTTCTTCACTGCACTCTCCTGGTGTGGGTTCTTCACGTTGCTCATGTTTTTAGTGACAGTTCTTGGATGTTTGTTATTATAAGATGTAGTTCTTTCTTCACTGCACTCTCCTGGTGTGGGTTCTTCACGTTGCTCATGTTTTAGTGACAGTTCTTGGATGTTTGTTATTATAAGATGTAGTTCTTTCTTCACTGCACTCTCCTGGTGTGGGTTCTTCACGTTGCTCATGTTTTTAGTGACAGTTCTTGGATGTTTGTTATTATAAGATGTAGTTCTTTCTTCACTGCACTCTCCTGGTGTGGGTTCTTCACGTTGCTCATGTTTTTAGTGACAGTTCTTGGATGTTTGTTATTATAAGATGTAGTTCTTTCTTCACTGCACTCTCCTGGTGTGGGTTCTTCACGTTGCTCATGTTTTTAGTGACAGTTCTTGGATGTTTGTTATTATAAGATGTAGTTCTTTCTTCACTGCACTCTCCTGGTGTGGGTTCTTCACGTTGCTCATGTTTTTAGTGACAGTTCTTGGATGTTTGTTATTATAAGATGTAGTTCTTTCTTCACTGCACTCTCCTGGTGTGGGTTCTTCACGTTGCTCATGTTTTTAGTGACAGTTCTTGGATGTTTGTTATTATAAGATGTAGTTCTTTCTTCACTGCACTCTCCTGGTGTGGGTTCTTCACGTTGCTCATGTTTTTAGTGACAGTTCTTGGATGTTTGTTATTATAAGATGTAGTTCTTTCTTCACTGCACTCTCCTGGTGTGGGTTCTTCACGTTGCTCATGTTTTTAGTGACAGTTCTTGGATGTTTGTTATTATAAGATGTAGTTCTTTCTTCACTGCACTCTCCTGGTGTGGGTTCTTCACGTTGCTCATGTTTTTAGTGACAGTTCTTGGATGTTTGTTATTATAAGATGTAGTTCTTTCTTCACTGCACTCTCCTGGTGTGGGTTCTTCACGTTGCTCATGTTTTTAGTGACAGTTCTTGGATGTTTGTTATTATAAGATGTAGTTCTTTCTTCACTGCACTCTCCTGGTGTGGGTTCTTCACGTTGCTCATGCTTTAGTGACAGTTCTTGGATGTTTGTTATTATAAGATGTAGTTCTTTCTTCACTGCACTCTCCTGGTGTGGGTTCTTCACGTTGCTCATTTTTAGTGACAGTTCTTGGATGTTTGTTATTATAAGATGTAGTTCTTTCTTCACTGCACTCTCCTGGTGTGGGTTCTTCGAGTAGCTCATCTTGAGATCTCCAGTAGAAAACTTCTTGACAGGAATAATTAAAAAATTCCCTTGACTATGTATTAATTTTTAGAAAATAATAAAGAGTCTATGTTAATCTAACTTTTAGTATACTTTTAGTTAGATTTTTCTAAAAATTAAAGTATATTTCCTGTCAGGCTATTAAAATCTAAGCAGAGCTATGGATTTTTGTTGCTATCAGACTGGCATCCATCAAAGCAGAAACATGTGTTAACATATTTCTAGTACTTTTAGATTAGTGTACAGTTTCTCAGTCACTATGAACTTATATTATAGCACTTAAACTACCATATATACACTTGTATACACATTGCATGCACAGTACATGCTAATAGCCTTCTGCTGAGGATAAAACAACTTTTATTTCAGTTTTTGCGCATCACATTGACTCACTTGCCTTCTCAAGGTTCTAATGTTGAAGATATAAAATAGCTTATATATTCTCCTTCCAAGCAGCAACCAGTAACAAAAGACATGATCAGACAGTGATTGATTAAATGGTTAGAATATAATCGATTGGAATACTAGAATACCTTTGTAGTAATTAATTAAACAAAAACTCCATAATAAGTTCATTATTATTTTAGGATGCAGTGTATCAATAAACCAGTCTTCCTTTCTTGATAAAATGTCAGAAACATTTAAACAAAATTATGCATTGCAACAACAATTCGTTATTAAAAAATTCTAGATCACTTTCTCAGTAATGCATCTGTTTGAAATGTTCAGCTACAGGGATAGCTTGAAACAGTTTTTATGTTGTTGTTTGTCTTTCAGCTTTTTCCTAGTAAGGGGTCGCCACAGCGGAACTCCGGTCCGCTAATGATTGGCAGTAGATTTTTACGAAACGCCGAGGTGCCAGCTCGACACCCAACCTTCAATGAAGGCACGCCCATTTACGCACGCATGTCTTTCGAATGCTACCCAACCGTGGGGAGGACATGCAGACTCCACACAGATGGCACTCCCAAGCCAAGCCAAGAATCGAACGGGAGAACCTCTTTCTGTGAGGTAACAATGGTACCACCGCGGCATTCTTGAATAATATCCTTAATATACTCCTGTATCCTATTATGCATTTGGTGTATGGTTTATCCTACATAATACAAATTGCACAGGCAGCTTCAACCATAAACCACTGTTCTTGTATAACAATTTTGAATTCTTACTGTCATAAAAGAGTTATAATTAATAAAGTACTCACATTTAATGTCTCTGTAGCTAAATGTAGAGCACCCTTTGCAAGATACAAAGTCATCCAAGATGAAACTTGAAAATAACTGCTAGAATGGACAACCCTATCCATAAGGCTAGAGGAATTCCTATACGAGGTTTCGAGGACCTTCACAATTATTTCTGTGTCAAGTATTATTGGTACTGCTGTCCTTCATGCTTTGTATAATACAATCTCTTTCTGTCTCATCTTCTGGATTTCTCATCAAAGCCCTTTGTACAGCGTACTCAGCAATTCATGTTGGCACAATAATCTGCATATCTTGCATGTCTCTTATCTTTTTCTTTTGAGGTAACAGGATGCCCAACAAGTCATCTGTTAGACTGTATTCCTTTCCTGTACTGTACTGAACTGTAGTGTTAACTAGTACTGCTGTAATCTTAAAGACCATCTCTGGATTCTGAGTGGTACTTTGATTTGGGATTGCTGAATATAATCATCAATGTTTTGTAGTATGTAATGAGGGTAAAGTCTTTGCCAAAAAATGTGCATGTGAAAGTGATCCCATCCAAGACACTAGCAGCAGAGCTTTTTCATTTTTACTATAATTCTTCTCTACTTCATATTGGCATTTGCATGCAGAGATGCAACTTTTTGATATATGTCATGTATTTGGTGCAAAACTGTCACAAGTCCCATTGAATTGGTTTCTGCTTCTAACAATATTTGATTATGTTCAGTTTTCCAGGCTCTGGCTCTGATAAAGGAGTTAGTACAGAAACTATGATAAACATTAGGTCTCAGCAATGGAAAAACATGCAAAATCAAACTGTTAACTCAACCGTTTATTTACAAGTACACAGACCTATTTGGTCATAACTAATGTCCCCTAGCAACATCACTTCTTAAAGGTATACTACATCCTCCTTTTATTGTAAGAAAGAAACTCTATATATCACTTACACTCTGTGTCTATATATTAAATATATATATGGGTGTCATTGAGGTGAATGAATGGTGTGACCGTCGCACCAAAAAAAAAAGCTGACACAGCTGATCAAACACATATGTACAGGAGCGCTACAGAATCCTGAAAGCCCAAAATCCTGAAGACCAAAATCCTGAAAGTTCATACTGAAAACTCAAAATCCTCCTGCACCCCCTGCTACTTAAATATATCAACTCCGAGATTGCACTACACTAAGTGCAATCTTGTAGTTGATATATTTAAGTAGCAGGTGTAGCGCAGCCCCCATATGGGGTGCAGGGGTCTGCCCCCTGCTTATACTTGGAGAACAATAATATAGTTTGTGTTTTATTAGTTTCTGTATGTACTTGTGCTGGAATATAGTAAATGTTGGTATCCTGTGTGATTTCAGGATTTTGAGTTTTCGGTATTTTGAGTTTTCAGTATTTTGAACTTTTGAGATTTTGGTCTCAGGATTTTGGCCTTTCAGGATTCTGTAGCACTCCTATATATATATATATATATATATATATATATATATATATATATATATATATATATATATTTATATATGTGTGTGTGTGTGTGTGTGTGTACTTAAATTGATTGAATAATATTTATGTCAAGGTGCATAATGTCAAAACAAATTAATTGACATTATGCATGCTGACACACTACTACACATGCACAGATTATTAATCTCGGCATATGCAAAAGTAAAAAAAAAAAGATAAATCATTGGCTTTTGTGGGGGGGGCAACCACCCACACACTCTGTTAATTATATATTTTAACTCTTAAGATTATGCAGTCCCCAGGAAAATGGTATATTCCACTGCCCAGTGATTGTCAATCTCACACGCCTGTCGACTATCTGTTTAGTCAACCGAATTGCGTCGATTAAACAGATGTCAACCAAAGTACAATTTGACAAAGTTACCGGGACCCACATATATATATATAAAATAGATAGTCATCATTCACTCCATCATATTGGCTGCTCATCAATAGAGTGAATGAATGTGAAATGTGGTTGAGTGCTCCATTCATCAAAATTTGGATACCGAAAGGGTTTTTCTAAAGTAAGCTACATGGTTAAGTTTATGGACAGGGATAGGTTTAGGGTTAGCAGTCTTTAGTAAGGTGGTACAGGGCAGCAAAACATGCATGTCTCCTGCAAGTAAGTCCCAGTTTTGAGTCACTCTCCTGTTAAGGAAGCTCTATTGTAAAAACAAAGGGGATTCTGCTGTTTTATATTACCCTGCATCCTCTGAGGGGAAAAAAGGAGTTTAAACCAGCCAACATTGTTATTGCCAAATATTAGGCATGCTCCTCCCTGCAAATAAGCCCTGCTCTGACTTGATTTCATGTTAAGGAAGCTCTAGTTCAGTGAAAAACAGAGAAGCTTTTGCTGTTTTATGTTGCCCTGCACCTCCTGTGGCAAAAAAGCATGATATTTTAAAAATTGCAAGTGACAGTGAAGAAAAAAGAAGTTATATACTTACCATAACATTCCATGTGAGTTGTTCATCTCACATTCATTCTCATTGATGGGTTCAGACTCGGCCAAATGCAAAAGCTCGAGGTCTTCAATCAGCTCGTGCCCTACTCCCTATCCCATGATGCACTGGTGTCTCCCTTAGATCTTGTTTCCTGCCAACTAAGCTGACTAGATAAGTTCCCCCCTAACAAAATTGTATCCAAGGATACATTAGATAAGGACTAAAGACAACCCAGACTTGTTTCAACTTCTCGGTCCACAAGACACTGGTAGAGGGTTGGAGGGTGGGACGTAAGAATGAAGGCGAGATGAACAACTCACATGGAATGTTATGGTGAGTACATAACTTCTTTCTGTGAAGTTGTTCTACCTTGCCTTCATTCTCACTGATGGGTTAGCATCCCAAGCACCATCTTTCTCAGGTGGCTCATGGGAGTATATTCCTCAGGACAATGGAACCAAAGGAGGCCCTGTCCCTGGAGATCTTGACAATTTGTAATGATTGACAATGGTATGAGGTCTAGACCATGTGGCTGCTGCACAAATGGAAGCTATTGGTAGTTTGGCCAGAAAGGCTGAAGATGTGGAAACAGCTCTAGTTGAATGGGCCTTTATTTTTTGATGTAATGGTGAATGGACAGAATTGTATATAAAAGAGATGCAATCTGATAACCATTTTGGCAAGATGGTTTTTACCACTGGAGCACCTTTCTTTGAATCTGAAAATGAAACAAAAAGCTGTTCTGATTTTCTGAAGTCCTTAGTCCTGTGTAAATAGAATCGAAGCTGCCTGTGGACGTCAAGCTTGTGCAGCATATGTTCCATCTAATTAGTATAATTAGGAAAAAAAAAAACAGATAATTCTGTAGTCTGATTGAGATTTGTCTCTGAACAAACCTTAGGTAAAAAGGATGGATTTGTCCTAAGTGAAAATCTGTCATTACGAAATATTAAATATGGAGGTTTAATGGACAAGACGTGAACTCTGAAACTCTCCTAGCTGAACTAATAGCTACTAGAAAAATGGTTTTCCATAATACATATTTCAGATCACAAGATGAGGCTGGTTCAAATGTGGTAAAATGATACGAGAAAGAACAAAATTCAGATTCCATGGTGTAATTGGGGACCAAATGGGGGGGGTCTCAAATGAGCGGTGTCCTTAAGAAAAGCGTTAGAGAGTCTGTGGGACATGATATTAGACCCCTGATCACCAAGGTGAAAATTAGAGATTGCTGCTAATTGAACCCTAATGGTTGCAGCAGCTGCCCCTTCATTGACAATTTGGTCAAAAACTCTAAAATGGATGAAAATGAAGCTAGATATGGGTCAGTATTGTTTTGAGACGCCCATATAGAAAATCTTTTCCATTTACTAAGGTATAGCTTCCTGGTAGATGATTTATGGGAAGATATTATAATGTGCTGAGCTGCAGCTGAGAGATTTTGAAACCTGGCTATTCTTGGAATTGGAGCAGCCAAGCTGTCAATTTGAGGGTGTGAAGTGTGGGATGAAGAGCCCCTGATGAATGAATCAGAAGATCTGGAACTAGGTCCAGGATCCAAGGCTCTTCCAATAGATGAGGCTGAAGAAAGGGGAACTAAATCTGACGAGGCCAGTAAGGGGCTATGAGAATGATGGTCCTTCCCAGAGTCTTTGCTTTCTGTAAAACTTTGGGTATCAGTGGAAAGGGTGGAAAGGCATAAAGGAGACCTGGGGGCCAACTGTGTACAAGCACGTCCCTTGGGGAATCTCCCGTAGGGGGGATTAGGGCAAAATAGCTGCTGCATTTCATGTTCATTGGGGTTGCAAAGAGGTCACAGCAAGGCTGGCCCCATCTGCGGAATATCCTTTCCACCACTTCTTGTTTCAGGGACCACTCGTGAGGCAATAGAATTGCTCTGCTCAATTTGTCTGCTATCACATTGGACTTCCCCAGGATGTGCATTGCTATCAGAAAACACTGAGTGGAAGTTGCCCATTGCCATACTCTCAGGGCCTCTCGACATAGGGGGTAAAATCAGATTCCTCCTTGTTTGCTTATGTACCAGGCCACTGACATGTTGTCTGTCTGAATTGCAATTATCCCTAGAGGAAGGGAGTTTTGAAAGGACTGCAATGCTAGCAGTACTGCTCTCATCTCTAGGACATTGATATGCAGGTGAGCCTTGTTTTGTTTCCACATGCCTTGGGCTGTTCTTCCCTGATAATCCCCCCCACCCTATCAGGGAGGCATCCGTGGTCACAGTGGCAATGGGAGTGGGTAGAAGAAATGGGTGACCTATTGTTACTTGTTGAGATGTCAGCCACCAGCGAAGGTCATTCTTGCATGAGTTTGTTATTAGAATTTGATGAGACATTGGAAGTTCTTGAAAGGACCATTGTGTGAATAGAAGCCATTGCAGTATACACATATACATTCGACCTAAAGGAATTGCAATGAGTGCTGCCGCCATTGTCCCAAATAATTTGAGCACCATTGAAGCTGGGACTTTTTCCTTTGATAGAAGATTTAGGACCTGTTTTCATAGAACACAAACCCTTTCTGGTGGAAGTTTTATGGTCATGGAAATGGTATCTACATCTGCTCCTATAAAAATGGTACGTTTGGATGGCGACAAGGCAGATTTTTCTGAGTTTATGGTAATCCCCAACTGACTGCAGAGGTTTAAGGTTGTGTCCCTTGTTTGTATGAGTTGATGCCTGGTGGTGATGGTGAGGAGCCAGTCGTCTAGGTATGGAAACACCTGGAATCCTAAATGTTTCAGGTGAGCCGTGACTACTGCCATGCATTTGGTGAACACTCTGGGGGCTGTAGTGAGACCAAAGGGAAGAGCTAAAAACTGGTAGTGACTGGCTCCCAGCCGAAAGCACAGATGATCTCTGGATGGTCTGGCCATTTTGATGTGGTAGTCCGCATCCTGGAGGTCTATCGAGCACATCCAGTTGTCTTTTCCAAGAATGGGAAGTATCGACTGTAGTGTAACCATCCGGAACTTTGTCTTTTTGACAGATTTGTTTAGTCTGCTGAGATCCAAAATGGGTCTTCAGTCCCCTGTTTTCTTTGGAACTAAAAGGAACCTTGAGTAAGTTCCGGATCCTCTCTGGTCTGCTGGGACTGGTTGGATGACTCTTTTTTCTAGCAACCTTTGAATCTCTATGTTTGCTTGTTCCCTGTGACTGGGTGGGACATCCAGGTTTTTCCTTACAAGAGGTGGTTGGGTGGCAAAGGGAATGGAGCATCCTCTGTATATGATGCTTTGTACCCAGCAATCTTTTGTTATTTTTTGCCAGGCATCTGGGTACAAAGATAAGCATCCCCCAACTCCCTCCAGAGATGGACAGGTGTGCCTCCTTTCAGGAGTGCTGATAGGGCTTTCCAAAGAACTGATTTCTGTCACCCTGATTCTGCGGACCCCCCTATGCCATGTGGATGGCATCCTCCATTATTACCCCCTCCTCTGCCTCTAGAGAGGGGTTCACCATGAGTGTCCTGGAAAGCACTTTGAGTTTTATAGAACCACATCTTCCCTCCCTTCTGACCTTTGGGGTAAGGTCTGGTAGGGGTGGAAAAACGGACTCCGACGGCAGACAGAGTATTTCCATCCTGCTCACTCTTGGTAAGTGTTTCCTTCACTTTGGGTCCAAAAAGGGATGAACCATCGAAAGGGGTGTTCACAAAGGATGACTTAAAGCCTCCGCAAAGGAACATAAGCAAATCCAGGAATGTCTCCTAAGATCACTTCCTGTACCGGCTACCCTGCTCATTCCATCAGCTGAGTACGAGATCAGATGCATGGAAGAGTTTACAAGGGAATTTAGGGTAGCAAGCTCGGAAGTTACTTCATCTGAAACTCCTGCAGCTACTGAACTCTTTAAAGTATCACCCAGCTCCTTAAGAAGATCTCTGTCCAGTCTATTAAAATGCATGAGATAGTTCAGGGATCGAAGAGGAAAGGCCGCTGAACTAAACGTGCACTTACCATATCTGTTCAAGATCCTAGAATCCCTGTTAGAAGGGTGAACAGATGTAGAGGTCTCTGACAACTCCTTCTTGGTGGCTGCCACCACCACCATAGCATCAACGGGTGCTCCTTTGGTTAGGAAAGCCTTGTCCTGGGGGGAAGTCATAAATTTGTTAGACCTCTGAGGGACAGGTTCCATGGTATCCGGCGACTCCCACGCCTTTCAAGAGATAAGTTCCATGAGCTCATCAAAAGGCAGAGACACCCAAGAGGTGAAGGGTTGAGACCCGAAAGCCTTCAGGAGAACTGACTCATCATCAGTAGGGTTAATGGGCTTTCAGCCACCCCTCTGTTTGAGAATTTCCAAGATATCTCAGAAAGAGATATCATCAGAGGGGGACCGTGGGGACCCTTCTGACTCATCTAAGTCTGTATTTGACATGACGGATTCCTGTGGGGAGTCCAGATGCTAACTCTTGCAAAGTCTCTTCCTGGGAATCTCCTCAGTAGGAGCTTATGGTGAGGTCTCGGAAGAGCAGGGCTCACCCAATGGGGCAACCTGAGGCTCTGGGTCTCTACGCTTTTGACAGACCAGTGAAGCAGAGGTAGACACAGGTGCTTTGGGGGAGGAGGTTGCTGGTTCTGATGATGTGGGTGCCTGAGGGGACAACACTCTCCTCATGGCATCAAAAGCCCCCTGGATCTGATGAGAGGAAACCCCTGGATTTGAAGAATTAGGTGATCTCCCCAGCACCAAAGCGATGGGATCCGAGCCTGAGGTAGACACCAAGCTCAGCTATGCTGAAACCCCGAGAGGAAAAGTCAGAACTGAGAGGTCAGTTCGACTATCCTCCCTGGACCCAACTGGCGAGTGTCAGCTCCTAGACTCCAAGGTCGGCACTGAGGAAGTCAGAGTAGTCGGAACTGACAGGCCTGGAACAGGTGTCGGCTCCAGTGGTTCCATGGTTATCAGCTCCGAACATGCTGCTACGAAACCTTGAGTCAGATCGGATGAGGAACAGAAGTAACGGACTGGGTCTCAGTCAGGCCAAAAGCCCCAAGGGTCGGCCCTGACATAATTTTTGCTAGTGCAGAAGCCTCTGCACCACATGATCCACATCCTGATCAGAGAGTCTTGATGACCGAGAAGAAGCTATGGAAGGAGCCACTGATTGTAAAATAGGTGACTTAAGGGTAGGAGACACCAACTCCAAAACCAGGGACCAGCTCCTAGCAACAAGTGCAACTGTTGACTCCAAAGCTTGTGGGCACTGAGGTAGATGGTCTGTCTGATTTTTTTGGAGTCAATGAGCTTTTCTTCGGCTCTGATCCAGAAGATGTCTTTAAAGATTTTGAATGCCTGTCTTGGGTATTGTCCTTATCCAATGAGTCCTAAAAGGAGGACATTACCAGTCCTCTAGCAATCAGTTTACTTTTTCTTTCTTGCAGCACTCTAGTACTGAACAAGTGGCATATGGAGCAGTTTTCTTGGAGGTGAACCACCCCCAAACAATATACGCAGTCAGAGTGCCCATCGATGATGGATATCTTCTGTCCACACTTAGGGCATTTTTTGAAACCCGATTTTGATTTTTCCTGAGACATGTCAACAATTCTACAAAAACAATATCCACACTAGAAATACTATGAACAATTATTAAAGCCTTCTTATTTAAACAGACTATAATATTAAGGAAAAAATACCCCTAAATAAAAAAATGGACTCACAAAAAACAATACTTAAGCCTTTTTATAATACAGGCACTCAACTAACTCTAATAACAGATATATATATATATATATATATATATATATATATATATATATATAGTGTAAGCTAAGAACTATCAACACTTACAAGAAAGGGAAAAGGGAGTTAAACTAGGCCTAATAAAAACAGCTACAAAGTAGAGAAAGAAAGGTGTACTATATCTGTAATTCTCTTAACTAATTAACTTGGTTAAACTAATCACTAACAATTATATAGAAGAGGACATTTTTGAAAAAAAATTTATTAAAACTTGTAAAATACTTACATTCACTGGCCAGAGCTGGTGAAATGCTCGATCTGTTGCAGCGGCAAATGAGATCTGAGGGAAGCACCAGTGCATCATGGGATAGGAAGTAGGCCACAAGCTGGTTGAAGACCTCGAGCTTTTGCATCTGGCCGAGTCAGAGCCAAGGATCAGCTCCGAACCCATCAGTGAGAATGAAGGCGAGACAGAACAACTTCACATTAGGTCTTTTGTCTATGCCAGTATACAGTGTCTCTGACCAGAAGAACTCTGCCTATAGTAGTGTTAGTTCCAAAAGTACATCAATTATCTCCCCTGCCCTTCAGCTCAACAAGCACCAGAAAGTTTATTGATTTGAGAATTATTTCAGATATAGTGCATCAGACACATAAGGAAACTGTAAAAAAAAAAAAAAAAAAAAAACCATAATGTTCCATGCGTGCTGTGCATCTCGTCCTTTATTCTCACTGATGGGTCAGATCCGATCTGGCTGGCTTGAGGTCCTCAGCCAAGCTCATGGCCATTTTCCCTACCAATAATGCCACTTTTGTATAACTTCACATCTTGTTTGCCCTCTAGCAATGACTAGAAGTATGTATTACTTAAGAATATGTAACATAAACACATTACCCAACACATACCTCCAGAGGCTGTAGAGTCCTATAAAAAAATCCAGTTAGAGCTACTCTGTCTACCAGGAGGGGGAATGGTGGGTGGGTTGTCAGAATAAAGGACGAGATGGCCAACACACATGGAACATTATGGTAAGTAAATAACTGTTTTATGTGTTGTTGTTAATCTCGTCTTTATTCTCACTGATGGGACCGTGTCCCTAGCTATGTAATTCTTGGGTAGCTCATGGGAGAATATTCGTCAGAACCATAGAACCAAAAGATGCTCTACTCCTAGAGGCCAAATTCAACTTGTAATGAGTGATAAAGGTATGTGGTTTAGCCCATGTAGCCGGAGCACAGATGCTGTCTAGGAGTAATCTGGCTTGGAAAGTCACTGAAGTGGCTACTGATTTGGAAGAGTGAACTTTGATAGGATTTGGAATAGTCTTGTGATTAGAATTGTATAGTAAAGATATATATTGTGATAGCCAATTGGACAGTGTTACCTTAGAAACTGGATGGCCTTTTCTGATGTCTGAATATGAGATAAAGAGCTGAGGTGGGAGGTTGGCATAATGGTTAAGGTGTTTACCTTACAGACACAAGGTACAGGGTTTGATTCTCACATGGGGTAACTGGCTAGGTTTAAAATGACCCACAAAGTCAGTTAGCCTAGTACTAACCTATGAACCTATCTGATTTTCTGAATTGTGATGTTCTGTGCAAACAGAAACGTAATTGTCTATGGACATCTGAAAGGTGGAGAGTGTACTCTCCTTTGTTTTGAAAGTCTGGAAAGAACACTGACAATTCAATAGACTGGTTGAGGTTAGTTTCCAAAACCACCTTAGGTAAAAAGGAAGGGTTCATTCTCAGAGAAAATCTGTCTTTATGAAAAATTATGTATGGATGCTTAGAGGATAGGGCCTGTAATTCAGAAATTTTCCTTGCTGAGGTTATAGCTATTAAAAGAAGCGTCTTCCATGATAAGTATTTCAAATCACATGTAGCAGAAGTTTTGAAAGGTAGGTGAACAAGCTTTGACAATACAAAATTTAAAGTCCCAAGGTGGAATAGGGTTTCTGTATGGAGGGCGAATTAACGAAGTACCTTTGAGGAATGCCTTACAAAGTCTGTTTGACATTATGGTGGTACCATTGTCCCCTATGTGAAAATTAGAAATGGCTGCTAATTGAACCCTAATAGTAGCTGCAGCAGCTCTCTCATTAAATAACTTGGCTAAAAATTCCAGAATAGACTCTGAAGGTGCTGTGAAAGGATCTATGTGATTAATATTAGACCAGGCCACAAATCTTTGCCATTTACTCTTGTACAGCTTTGGAATTGAGTTCTTGTGGGAAGAAAGCAAAATGTGTTTTACTGAGGAAGAAAGCAGAGGAAACCTGACTATCATGGGAAGGTGAGCAGCCAAGCTGACAGTTTGAGACTGTGTAGGTTAGGATGAAGTTCTCCTGACGGATGTGTCAGTAGATCCAGAACTGGATCCAGAATCCATGGTCCCTTGTGTACATGAGGCTGGATAAAGGGGAACCATATCTGTCGAGCCCAATAGGGGGCAATTAGGATTACTGTGGTCTCCATAAAGCTTGCTTTCTGAAGGAATTTGGGAATCAGCTGTATTGGTGGGAAAGCATAAAGAAGTCCCAGGGGTCAATCATGAACAAGTGCATCCCTTGGTGACTCCTCTGTTGGGGGGATCATTTGTCACTGATGGGTGACGCAAAGAGATTGCAGCAAGACTGGCCTAATTTCTGGAAGATTTCTTCTGCCTGTGTCTAACTGAGGGACCACTCATGTGGCCAAAGAATGGCTCTGCTCAATTTGTCTGCAATTACGTTGGATTGCCTCAGGATGCGCATTGCTAGGAGAAAGCGGTTGGAGGCCTCTGCCCATTGCCAGACCCTTAGGGCTTCTCGACATAAGAGGTAAGATCTGGTTACCCTCTGTTTGTTTATATACCACACCACCAACATGTTGTCTGATTGAATTGCTATTGTACCTAGAGGAAGAAAGTTCTGGAATGCTTGCAACGCTAGGAGCACCGCTCTCATCTCGAGAACATTTATGTGCAAATGGGCCTTGTGTTCTTGCCAAGTGCCTTGGACTGTGTTCCCCAGATAATGCCCCCCAACCCTATCTGGGACACGTTCATGGTCACTGTAGCTTGGAGCTTGGAGGGGAGAAAGGGACTGCCTTGAAGGACTAGGGGAGAGTTGAGCCACGACTGCAGGTCTCTTTTACAAGAGTTGGTTAGAATGATCTTGTGTGACATTGGAAGATCTCAAAAGGACCATTGTGTCAAAAGTAGCCACTGGAGGATTCTCATATGTTGTTGAGCTAGTGGTATTAATACAACTGAAGCAGCCATTTTGCCTAGAACCTGTAGGACTAATTTGCCCGGAGCCTTTTTCTTGTTGAATAGCATCCTTGCATAACACCAAAGATGGTGTACTCTTTCTTGAGGAAACTTTGCTGACATGATTATTGTGCTTATCTCAGTTTCTATGAAAACCAAGGACTGACATGGCTCTAGAGCAGTTGTTGTTGTGTCTTTTGGCTTTTCCCAGTTAGGGGTCACCACAGTGGAACTCCGGTCCGCTAATGATTGGCAGTAGATTTTTACGTGCCGAGTTGCCAGCCCTGATGCACAACCTTCAACGAAAGTACGCCCATTCATGCATGTCTCCAGACAGAAGACGCTCTAACTGAGAATCGAACAGGACAATGTCTTACTGTGAGGTGACAATGCTACTGCAGCACCACCACCTCTAGAGCAGATTTTTTGTAATTTATGGTGATTTCAATGGATGAACAAAGTTGAAAGGCATAGTCCCTGGCTCTCTGAAGAAGATGCCTGGTCGGGGTGGAGATGTGCCAGTCGTCGAGATATGGAAACACACAGAATCCTTTGCATCTCAGGTGAGCTGCTACTACTGCCATGCATTTGGTGAACACTCTGGGAGCTGTAGTGAGACCGAAGGACAGAGCTTGAAACTGGAAGTGACTGGCTCCTAGCCAGAAGCGCAAAAAGCTTCTGGATTGCCTGCTCATTAGAATGTGGTGGCACACATCCTGAAGGTCTATGGAGCACATCCAACTGTCTTTTTCCAAGAGTAGAAGTATTGTCTGCAGTGTTACCATCTGGAACTTGCTCTTTTTTACAGACCTGTTTAGAATGCTGAGATCAAAGATGGATCTCCAGTCCCCTGTTTTCTTTGGAACTTAAAAGAATCTTGGGTAAGTTCCGGATCCTCTCTGGTCTGCAGGGACTTGTAGGATGACTCTTTTGTTTAGCAGCTTTTGAATTTCAAAGGCTGTCTGTTCCTTTTGACTGGATGGAATGTCCGGAACTGATATGCTTATAGGAGCAGGATAGATGAAGGGAATGACATATCCCCTGGATATTATACTCTGCATCCATCTGTCATTTGTGATGGTTTGCCAGGTTTCTTGGTGGAGAGACAAATGACTCCCCGACTTCCTCCAGAAGCAAGCAATTGGGCACTCCTTCAGGAGCGCTGAGAGGTCCCTCCAAAGAAAGATTCTCTGGAGCCCTGATTATGCAGGCCTCCTCTGCTGCGAGGTTGGCATCTACCATTATTGTTCCCCCCTCTGCCCCTGGGGGAACTCTCACCTTGTGTGTCATGGAAAGACCTGTGGGATTTTCTGAACCACATTTTCCCACTACCCTCAACCCTTTGCAAAAGGTCTGTTGGGTGCAGAAAAACATACTCAAATGGCAGACCAAGTCTTACCTTCTTGTTCACATCTGGTGAGAATTTCTTTCACTTCTGACCCAAAAAGATAGGAGCCATCGAAAGGGCATTGACAAAGGTAGACGTGAAGGGCTGCACAAAGTCACAAAGGTGCATCCAAGCCTGTCTCTGAAGAGCAATACCTGAATCCACAGCTCTACTCATTCCATCTACTGCATATGATATGAGCGTCATGGAAGAGTTTACTACAGAATTCAGGGTGACAAGGTGAGCATTAACTTTATCCACTACTGCATCAGCTACAGCTCCTTGGAGGGAGTCTGTGAGTTCCTTTAACAGGTCCCTCTGTAGCCTAGTGAAATGGGTAAACACCTGCTTCCCATATCTATCCATAGTCCTAGAGTCTTTATTAAGAGGATGGATAGAGGAGCTGGTCTTGTATAGCTCCTTTTTAGTGGCCGCCAGCACGAACATGGCATCAACTGCATCTCCTTTATTCATAAACCCTTTATTGTTACGGGCAGTAATGAACTTATTTGGCCTTCTAGGAGTAGGCTATATAGAATCGGGGGTCTCCCAGGCCTTCTTAGAGATTAAGTCCATAAGCTAATCAGAAGGAGGAGTCACCCAAGTGGAAGAAGGGCAAGACCCAAAGGCCTTCAGGTAAACTGATTCCTCAGCTGAAGGGGAGTTGGACTGCCAGTCACCTCTCTGTTTTAATAATTCCAGGATGTCTCCAAAGGAGACATCATCAGGAGGTGACCTTGGGGACCCTTCTGCCTCATCGAGATCAGTGTCTGATGTGACAGACTTCTCCGGGGAATCAAGGTGCTTCCTCTTGCAGGTCCTCTTCCAAGGGAACTCCTCAGTGGGATGAGCTGGAGATGTTTCAGAAGAGAGGAGAGTCTCTTGGTAGACAACCTGAGGCCTAGGATCTCTGTGATCCTGTGGAAAGGTTACTTGAGAGGACAAAGACATCTGGCCCATAGAGGGAGGAAGATCTGATGAAGAATATGCCGTTGACATTGCAGGAGTCAAAACTCTCCTCATAACCTCAAAGGCAGACTGTCTCCACTCTGAGGATCCCCTGGATCTGACAAAAAGGTTGTTGGAGCAGAAGGCACTCCAGGAATGAGTGATATAAGCTCTGAAGCTGAGGTAGGAGCTGAACTCACCTGCGCTGAAGCCCCGAGAGGTGGAGTCAGATCCGGAGAGATCTGAGCTGGCTCTGAGGATCCGACCAGAGAACGTCGGCTCCTAGAGATATCCTGCTCCGAATGGAGGGGAACACTCAGGGCAAATGTCTGGTCCGAGGAAACAGATGGTCCTGGAGCCAGTACAGACACAATCTGGAGACTGGAGTCTTCTGGCTCCAAAACCGAAGGACGGATCGGAGGAGGAACAGTTACTAGGGAGGTGGACTGTATCTGATCTGATTCCTTGGGGCTTGGATCCAACAGAGGTTTGGCCAGGGCCAGAGTCTTCAGCAATCCCTGCACAACCCTATCCATATCTTCATCGAATAAGCTCCTGGTAGACTGAGTAGAAAGAGATGGGGATCTCAATTTAGTCAGAAATAGTGATGGGAGCTGAGAAGTCACTGGTTCAAGTGAAGGCGATCAGCTCTGATGTGGAGTTCGTGCCGGCGCAGAAGATGTCAGAGCCGAAGGTACTGTTGGTTCCAATGTAGTCTTGGATCTAGAAATGACCATCTCCTCCTAGGATACTGGTGGAGCAGAGAGTTGAGGAATTTTGGGTCTTGGCTCCAAGGAATCTTTTGGAGCCGAAGATGCCCTCTTCGAAGTCTTGTCCGAAGATTTTGAGGACTCTGAAGAAATAGCCTCTGAAAAAGGGGTTTTTAATAAACGCTTTAAAATCAACTTATTTTTACACTCCATAAGCACTCTCTGATTAAACCCATGACATATGCAGCAATTTTCTTGGAGATGAAGAGGCCGCAAGCAATAAACACAGAGGATGTGAGAATCACTAAGGGGCATCTTCTTCCCACATTTTTCACATTTCTTGAAACCTAATTTTTTCCCCTCCTGTTTTTGAGACAAGATTAATCTAATTAAACAATTAAGAAGCAATTATCTATACTTAGCCCAGAGCTTAGCTAAACAGGAACCTCTTCACTGTGTGGCAAACGCGATCTGAGGTTATACAACAGTTGCATTATGGGTAGGGAAAATGCTCATGAGCTGGCTTTGGACCTCGAGCTTATCTAAAGGCCGAGACAGATCTGATGGATCGGATCCAACCCATCAATGAGAATAAAGATGAGATTGACAACAACACATCATACATTTTTATATAATGTATCAGATAAAGAAAGTGTAAAATACATGTATTGTTTATACAGAGCATCAGATACTTAAGGA
The DNA here is from genome assembly GCF_019279795.1 of Protopterus annectens. Taxonomy (NCBI): domain Eukaryota; kingdom Metazoa; phylum Chordata; order Ceratodontiformes; family Protopteridae; genus Protopterus; species Protopterus annectens. The sequence continues at coordinate 1,629,042,653 of NC_056744.1, read as the reverse complement.
GGCTAAAAACGTACATTTTTTTCTTTACCTCTTTTCTTTCTATATATTCCTGTCCTAATCTCTCCACTTCCTTACAGCCTTTCTGTACATACACAGATTAATTGACCCTTGCTAACTCAGGAGGGGGGGGTGGAGGTGCTGACCCACTTCACTCCCCTCTTACCCCTAATTCTCTAGACATTAAGAAAACAAATTTAATCAGTTGTTTCCATGCTCACTAATCAAACAAAAGCACTGCCCCCTTAAAATCATACACTTCAAGCTTTAATCCAGTCTATGATCACCTACTACATAACACAAATAGTATCACCTTTCACTCAACAAAATACCCCAAACACTTCAGTCACCAGCCTCAGAGCACAGAGAAGCACAGCAACACTCTGCTCCACAACTCATACCCTGAAGAAATACAACTTCTTAAAATAAACGTTCTCTTCAAAAATACTAGTCTCTCCCTCTTCCCTTACCTCCACTTCTGCCAAATTTCATAGCACATATCTTCTCTTTTGCAAAGCACAATCTCTGTACTCCTAAAATAAACCCTGCTACATCGCATCTTCTTCACCATCACAAAAAATGTCCAGTAATGACCTTCTAAGTTTAACACAAACCAACATGCTAACAATGTACCACACACACACACACACACACACACACACACACACACACACACACACACACACACACACACACACACACACACACACACACACACACACACATATCTACACTCACTAACCCTCAACTCTCTTACCTGTGCACTAGTCAATGCAAAAATTGTAAGACAAAAACTTGATCTCATCAGCACCTTTCTGGCCTCCGACTCATCTAATGTGCTTACCATAAAGGAATTTGGACTTAAAACTGAACACCATTTCTTCCCTGGGTATGAGTGTGATACCCATCCTGGAACTATGGCCAGTGGGTGTGGATGTAATTGTAATAACCCAATTGCTTATTACAATGAAGTTTTTTTTTCTCATCAATTGAAGAGCTACCTTGGATGGAACACTGGCACAGGGAGCTGATTGACCAGCTACACCTCTGCTATTTGTGGATGATATTATTTTGTATTTGATAAAACTGGAAAAAGACATTTTGATGTTATGGAACATTTTGATACAGCTTGATTATCTTTTTAGTGTATACAAATTAATGAAGATAAAACAAATGTTACAGCCATAAGTTATGTGTCCACACACAAATTGGTTCAGCAATACCTATATTTATGAGGGCACAATAAGATGAAGTATTTATGAGTATGGATTAAACAGGCTTCTGTTATGGCAATTAAAGATATGTTGGAAGAGGCTAAACAAAAGCTAATACAAAAATTGAGAAAATGAAAGCTCTTGTTCATGGATATGGATAGTAAGATACAAGCAGAAATATTTTCATCAACCAGAGGAGACATTGTGGATAATAATTAATAAAGAGTTGAAGGAATATATCTGGGAGGGGAACAGGGCAAGAGTTAAGTGGGATAAGTTGATCCTCCCAATAGAACAAGGTAGTTTAGTATTACCTGATTTGAAGGGATATTTTTGAGTTACACAGTAAAGCTCATATACATAACATAAGCAGGAGGTTATAATTCAAAGTGAAAAGGACTGATGATGAAGTGGGGGAGTTCAAGAAATAAGCAGAGAGGGGATTTTGAATGCAGATCGTTAAGCAGAGTAATAGCAGCCACACAGAATATTATATTCATAAAGATACAGAAAGTATTCTAAGAATTAAGCCAACATTAAAATGAAGAAAGGATATTTTTCCAATATTGATGACTGTAAGCAGGCATACAGAAAATAGGCAAGAAGAGACTGGAATGTCCAGGAGAAAACTAACAAAGAAACCAAGGTAATAGGGGCAAATAACTAGTGATGGAGAAGTAATAGAGTGAGATGAGGCCAAGAAGAAGTTTGGACTGTCTTCCTTAGCACAGATTGATATCAGAGTATAGGCAAAGAGAAAGGATATGAAAGTCCTAAATGAAAGACCTAGATAACTATAAGAATTAAACAGAAGAGGTTAGTTTGAAAAGATTGGGAACAGAGAATGGAAAAGTAATTTACAAATTAACAAAGGGTGGAACATTTCTATGGCTCCCAGCTATGCAACAAAGTTCAGAAGGTTTAGGATTTTTGCTTGGAAGTGTTTGTACAAGTATTTTTATACCTCAAGCATACGTCAAAGAATTCTTCCTTGGGTAGATAGCAAATGATGGAGTTATGACGGAAAAGAAAGATTTAACTGGGAACATGTTTTTGGGAGTTTAATGAAATTACAAAATTTTTAAAAATTTTGTACAGAATACTCTGTCAGACATAATAAAGAGCAAATGGCTATAACTAAGGAGATGATTCTTTTGAGCTGAGTCACAGATCTGGATTACCTAAATATAGTAAGACCTTATTAAGTTTAATTCTATTGGCTGCCACAAAGGTAAATACTACAAAATGGAAATGAAAATCTAAACCAATGATATTTGAAGTATTGAATATTGTAAAAGAGATAAAAGAACTAGAAATGGGGTCTTTAGAAAATAGGTTTAAAATATACAGAAATAAATGGAACTTGTGGGAAATGTACATGTAAAATAATGTTCAAGAGGAGGAGGAGTGAGGTTTAAGAGAAAGGAGGACTTGAGCTTTTATGTAATGTTGGACGAAATGAGAGTTGTAACGAAAGAAAATATATATGTAATGGACACACCTCCGCCTTTGGTGTTCAGGTCCAGGTTACATGGCCAAAAAGTGTGGTATGAGTTATAGCCTGGTAGTGCAGGTGTGCTCTCTAGAGCCTTGAACCAGGTCTCAGTCACTGCACAGATATCGATGTTCTCCATTTTAAGGAGTGCCTCGAGTGAGTGCATTTTGAGATTTAGACTTCTACCATTGAGTAGCATCACCCTCAGATTTGCTTGCCTGTTCCTGTTATGGTGGTGAATTTGTCATTTGAACCTTGCCTAAAAAAGGCACTATAGGGGCGGCAAGAACCTTAGCCAGTATCCGGAATCCCAGGGGTGACAGGTGCAGGCCCGGCTGAGGTTATCCAAGTGCAACTAATTCTGGGCAAAACTGCAATCCAAATTGTAGCTTGCTACAGATCACCCACCATGCCCCAGGATTCCCACTCCTCTTTTCTTGATGTACTGGAAAATATTAGGGTTCAACCAAACACCCTAATAATGGGCAATTTCAACTACCCCACCATTAACTGGGAAAACTACTCATGTACCAATGCCTTTGCTCAACGCTTTCTGGAATTCATAAACTCCAATGCCCCGGATCAACTTATCCAAACCCCCACCAGGGGCAACACTATCCTAGATCTAGTCATTACCAGCATGAGTGACTGGTGTTCCACACCTGAAGTCAACGCCTCATTGGTCCGATCCAACCATAAGCTAATTACCCTAGATATCCACATCCTGCCCCCACCCCCCATTAAGGAAACCATGGTAAAAGATTTCTCCAAAGCCAACTTCATGCTTCTTAAGACAGACGTGGTGAACTTCATGACACCCATGCTGCTGGACAATACAGTTATGACTACTGAATCCTACACAAACTGCACTTTATAAGCACTTACATGAGTGCATGGATCGTGCTATCCCAAACAGAACCAAGATGCTATCCTCCACAAAAAGGAACCCAATCTGGTGGTCCCCTGCCATAAACAAACTGTACAACAGAAGGAATAAACTGTTGCAAAATAGAGTAAAATTCCATGAGTGGAGGAGCTCCCTGGTCATCCTCAGTAAGAAGCTGCAATCCCTGATAAAATCCTCCAAGCTAGTTACAAAAACAAAATCACCACTTATTCTAAAGACAACCACAAAGCATTCTATAGCTATGTCAAGAATCTCAATGGCAACACTCAGATCTGCTCTGAGTTACAGCACAATGGCACTAAATATACAGACTCAACTGATATTGCCAACATCCTGGCAGATAGGTTCAGTGCTAACTTTACCCCCCTCTCACCCCCTAAAGAGCCCATCTCTATACTGGAAGAATGCAAAGTTCCTGTAATCATGGCTGCACAGGTAAAAAACACACTCTCCAAAGCCAAGAACACAGCATCCATGGGACCAGACAACATCCCAGGCTGCGTTCTACACAAACTACAGAACGAACTGGCACCCCACCTAAGTACCATGTTCAATCATAGCCTCACCTCAGGTTTTGTGCCTGCTGAATGGCGCACAGCGACGGTTATCCCACTCCACAAGGGGGGAGCCACCACGGACCCCGGGAACTACCGCCCCATTAGCCTGATGAGCCTGGTCTGCAAGGCCATGGAATGTATCATCATGGAACTTATAAAACAAAGACATTGGTAATCTCCAAACTCTGGACCCCACCCAGTTCGGGTTTGTAAAAGGCAGATCATGTCTCCTAAACCTGATAGACTTCTTTGAAGCAGTCACCAAAGCTGTAGACAAGGATAAAGTGGTTCACACAGCCTATCTAGATCTTGCCAAGGCTTTCAACACCATCCCCCACTCTGGAATTATAGATAAACTCACTAAACTAGGTATAAATCCCTATGTCACAAGATGGGTTGCCAACTGACTCACTGACAGAACCCACACTGTGAAAGTAGCAGACTCCAAATCCGACTTCAGACCAGTGCCAAGTGGAGTACCATAGGTTTCAATCCTGGGTCCTCTCCTGTTTGGTATCTACTTCTCTGAAGTAAAGGCTAACACAGAAGGTCTTTGGCTAATGAAGTTCACAGATGACTGCAAACTAGGAGCCATAATCAAAACTCCTAACGATGTGGACATCCTACAAAAGGGCCACACTGAGACAGATGCCTGGTGTCAAAGCCATGGCCTCAAGCTCAATGCCAAAAAGCGCATTATCATCCCCGTTGGTAAAAACTCTGTACCCATGAACTACAACATATGCGGTAGTATACATAACACCGAAAGTGTGATAAGAGACCATGGGACACAGTCAGACAGTAGTCTCTCCTTTGATAATCACATCGCCACAGTAGTCAGGAAATCCTTCTACATGGCACACCTCATCACAAAAGGTTTCTCATCTAGAAAAAAAGAGGTCATTGTTCCCCTCTACACATCACTCATCAGACCTATTATAGAGTACAGCGCCCCTTTTGGTATGTACCTCACAAGACATCTACAACAACTGGAAAGGCCGCAGAAATACCTCACAAAGAGGATTACTGGCCTAAAACAGATGCCCTACGCAGACTGTCTCAAAAAACTCCAGCTTTACTCTGTCACATATCGCCTACTCAGAGGTGATCTCTGCCTAACATACAAAGCTATGTCAAACCCAGAGCTGTTGAACATGCTCCACTTAAAGAAATCCCAATCCCTCCGAGCTACACACTCTGGGGACCTAAACCTTGTCACCACAATAAACAGAACATGCCGGAGGGATAGATTCCTGTCCTAGAGACTTCCCATACTCTGGAATAAACTACCTATTGATATCAAACAAAGCTCCTCATTAGCACTCTTCAAGAAAAATCTTGATGATTGGATGGGAAATAGGAAATTCACCCCGGGGATCACCTCTGTGTCTCTGCTCGACAGTAGCACAGGGAAATAATTTTCTTGGGTGGCAAAAGCCAGGGTAGCTTTTTGGCCCAGGGTTGACAGCCTAGTACCTACCTATGAACCTATGAACCTATAATGTATGTAAATGAAACATGTTTATATGGCTTGTTTTCTTTTCGATTAATGTATATGTGTCTATACTTAAATGATCATTTAAAAAGGTGTTTAAAGAACATGACATTAGGATAGACCAGTACAAGTGGCATACAGGGATAAAGCTCTGACCATGGACCAGGTGATCAGAGTTCAAAAAGAGGCTCAGGTCCTAGGCAGAGCTGACAGAGAGGATGGATAGGCTCATTTTGGAGGCTAGGGAGGAGCAGAACTGGGTGCAAACACTACCATTATCCCTTGGAGGACAGGCAGTGATGCTCACAAAACAATGCACACTTACAAGGGGAAGTTACTGTTGATCACTGTAATGATGCAGTTCTCATGTTCTCCCATCCAGCGATGTGGTGATAGCTGTCAGAAATTCTTGTTCTGCTAGGACATGAGCAAGACAATGAGCACCCTCATGGCTACTTAAATATCAGCCCCCTCAAACAGTTCTCATCTCAGCACTGGATGGGATCCTCAGAGCACAGGAATAAATGGATACTGTCTGTTTGAGGGGATGCTTGATGGTTATTAAGCAGAGGGGCAAAAATCATCAATGAATAAAATGATATTAGGATGTAAGACATATTTTACAAGACTAAATGCAAATTAGATGAAAGTTATGTACTTACCATAATGATAGAGCCATGTTGTCTGAGTTTTGTCCAGTTCAGTCATGGATTGTCAGATCCAACCTGATCCAAACACTGCATCAAATATGAAGTTTTTCGGTTCCATAGGCTCTGACTCCTGTCCTACCCATAATTCCCTGAGATTCACCTCAATAACCTCAGACTGAGCTTGCTCCCCCAGTAGAAAGTATATCCATATGTAGAGTAACACATGTGTATATCCATCACATATACCCTGTCAAAATCTAATCCCATAATCTAGGTGTGGTGACCCACCACAGGACCAGTAATCAAGGAGCCTCAATCCTCACCACTGGTACCTGTGGGGGGACGCTCACTGGGAGGATAACAGGTACACACACAGTATTTTCAGATGCAGCTACTTGCATCAAGTGCAATTTCCCTTAAGAGCACATAGAGACCACAGTCAGTCCTGGGCTGGTTTCTCCCTCTTTCTCCAGATCCTCAATAAGACTTCCCATTGGCACAGCTCTAGAGTTGAGATCTCAGTTGAGTGACCAAACCAAGACCTCCAGCACCCTCTCTGTCCAACCAGTGCTTTGTGTCCCCGCCCAAGTAGCTGACACACATGCATTCTTTGAAGTTTGATTTACACACACACACACACACACACACACACACACACACACACACACACACACACACACACACACCTGAGAGAGGCTGGCATAGGTTTACTAGCTATGCCCCCTTCTGCCCTGACTATAAGGTAGTTACCACTGCCACCAGTCACTCCTCGACAGTGACTTTAAGGCCCTCAGCAAAGGGTGTCCAATCTTACTGTATAATATTAATACTAATACAAATGGCAGTCTGACCAAGAGTAAGGCTATTAGGAGCGGACCACACAGTGTCACCAATTAAATATGCAAGTACTCTCAAAACTTAAATATCTCTATACAAATCAGCCACAATGAAAGGTTTAAATATATTTAGTAATAAATAATAAAAGAGCAAGACAATACTAAATATATATTCACAGTGATATCAGAGTTCAAAACCAGAGGAAATATTTAAAATAACATTGCAGTACAGGCTCACAAATAAAGAAAAACAAAATATAAACTATGCTTCGCTATGTTCCTGACTGTATCTAAGAGAGTTACTATACCCTAATAGCTTACTTAGAGCAAGGCAGATGTGGTCAATAATTCTTATTGTTGTTGCCAGGTGTCAGACAGAATGCAGAATGCTCTGTCTCACTGAGAGTCTTAAAATAATATCTAAAATATTACTACTGGGATAGCTTGCAGAATGACATCATTTCTGGTCATCTGACTTCTAGTTCCCAGGCAAACCCCCACTGGTGGCAGCTGGTAGCATTTAGCAAATACCTGTAAAAATACATAGCCAAGGGCTTTTGCTCAGATCTTTGAGAGGGGCTGGAAGTCATAAAACACAGACTTTGTGTCCTAGCTGCATTGAAATCTGTCAGCTAGCCTCTTTATGGCCTAGCCTATAAAGTGATTTAATTTGAAATATTTTTCTAAAGTTTGCTGGACTGAGGTTAACTCTCCAGTTTCCTCCATTAACATATACATTTAAACAGTTGCAATAGTTTATGTACATTTCTGTTTTCTTTCAGTAGCGCACACTGTGGATACATTTTAAGCACAAGCACTTTACAAATACCTTTTTAACACAAACATCGGTACAGACCAGCTTCATATACACATGACATACAGTTCTAATACATTTGTAATACAAGCATCTTATATAAATTAGTTTGATATTCACAAATGACATAATTATTTACAAAATTCCAGCTAGCTGTGCTGGCAGTACCTCCTTACATCACACTAGGAAAGAAATTCTAGCAGAGTTGTGGGAAACAGGCAACAAGAATTACTCCTAGATAGTGTATGCCAGAGGCAACCCAGTCATCAGAAGCCTACTTATGACAATTTTGAAGGGGGAAGGTAGGACAGAGGTTGAACTGGAGGAAAATCAGACAACATGGACCTGTCATTAAGGTAAATACATAACTTTCATATCCAGTGTTGTCTATTTTCATATGATTCAAATATGGGACAGATTCCCAAGCATATATACAGGGATGAGATCAAGGAAGGACTTTCCTGAGGATGGATGAGCAAAAGGAGGAACATAATCTAGATGGTTCGACAAATTTATAATGAAATACAAATGTATGGACTGTTGACCAAGTAACTACTGCACAGATAACATCAATAGGTACTCTGCTAGCAAAGGCTGTTGAAGTGGCCACTGCCCTTGTGAAATGAGCCCTACATTTAGATTGCAAAAAACAAGCCCTTTTATTGTAAACAAAGGAAATGCATTCAGATAATCATCTAGATTACATCACTTTAGCCACTTCTTTGCCCAATTTGGGTTTAGGGAATGCCACAAACTATCTGATTTTTTGAATGGCTTGGTCCTGTGAAGAAAGAATCCAGCTGGTGAGGAACATCCTGCATATATAGTATATATTAACCTTTCTTTGAAATTCTCAGAAAGAAGACTGGTAGGTTTATTGACTGATTTAAATTAGCTTCATATGCCACCTTGGAAAGGAAAGATGCATTAGTCCTTAAGGAAACTCTGTCTTTGTGAAAAACTAAATAGGGAGGTTTTCAGGAAATAACATGCATCTCAGAAATCCATTTGGCTGAAGTAACTGCTACCCATAATTTTTTTCCAGGACAGGAATTTTAGAACAACTGATTCTGCCTGTTAAAAAAGGTGGTTGAGCCAGTGCTTGTAACATGATGGTAATATCCCACAGAGGCACTGGGTCTCTTAAAAGAGGCTGTAGAAGAAAGGTTCCTTTCACAAAGGCTTTAGAGATGGTTAAGGAAGCTACAGAATTTTCACTCTGGCCAATGTGGAAAATCGAGATAGCTGCCATTTGCACTTTGATAGTTGAATGACTGGAGTTGCTGTGGAAAAGTTCTAACAAGAATTCTAAAATGGAATAAATGTGGGCAGAGAAGGGGTCTAAGCTTCTGGACATCACCCAAATAGAGAATCTCTTCCGTTTACTATGGTATATTTTAGTGGTGGTCCATTTCTGGCATGCTGAAATGATCCAAAAGACTGAAGTGGGATGCCTGGGATCTCTGGCAAAAGTTAGAACTGTAGGAAGCAAGCAATTAGCTTCATGGATTCCTGTTCCACAGGAGACAGTCCAAATGGGTGTGTTAAGAGGTCTGGATAATGAATGGGGGATGCACTATTAGAGGCCACAGGAATGGAAACCACACTTTTCGACGTCAGAAAGGAAGAATGGTGATCACCTTGACCTTGTATGTTATTGCATTCTGAATGAAATTACTGATCAAGGACAATGGGGGAAATGTATAAAGGAGACCTGGGGCCAGTTGTGGACTAGAGCATCCCTTGTTGACTGTCTCTGCAGGGAGATCAGGGCAAAGTAAGTGCTGCACTTGTTGTTAAGGTAGGATACAAAGAGATCACAGCAAGGTTGGCCCTAGTGACTGAAAATCAAAGCTGTCACTACTGGAGTAAGGGACATCTCATAAGGTATTAAAATTGGACTGTGCAATTTGTCTGCCAGTACACTGGATGACCCCGGTATATGTATTGCTATCAAAAAGCAGTGAGAAGACATCACCTATTGCCAAAGTCTCACGACCTTTTAACATAGGGGATAGGACCTTGTTCCTCTCTGTTTATTGATATATCAAATTACTGACATATTGTCTGTCTGTACAGGTATAACACTCCTGGGAAGAATGTCCTGAAATACCTGCAACACTAGGAGGACTGCCCTCATCTCCAGAACATTGATGTAAAGTCTGATGATGTGAGGTATTGCCAGCTATACCAGAAGTAGGGCAGTGGATGTGTAACATATGCCAGCACAGCTAGCTGGAATTTTGTAAAGAATTATATGTCATTTTTATATCAAACTGATTTTTACAGGTGCTTGTGTTGAAAAATGTATTTCTAAAGCTGCTTGTGTTAAAAATGTACCAACAGTGTGTGCTGCTGGACAGAAAAATAGATATACATGTATTATTGTAACTTTTTAAATGTATATGTATTAACTGAGGATACGGGAAGAGAAGAGATTAATCTCAAACTTTGAAAATGTTCTGAAATTAAATTACTGGACCTAGGCCATAAAGATGTTATCTTACAGTTCTCAATGCAACCAGAGACAAAAAGTATTTACTAGGAAGCTTCCTGCATTGTCTTTGGAGTGGGCTAATTGCTACTGTGGAAGGGTGGGAGGTGGAAAATGTTTAAGAGTTCCAGGACCTGCAGCAAATCTTAGCAAGGCTCTCTGTATATGTATTATTGAAATATTGGTGCAAATCTTGGCTGTTTCTAGCAGTGGAGAATTGCACAGGAACCAGAAGTCAGATGACCAGATGTATGTGATGCCATTCTGTAATCCATCACTACAAAAGAAGTTATGTCTTACCATAACGTTCCATCTGAGTTGTTGATCTTCTTCCAGTCATCACTGATGGGTTCAGGTCCGAGCCCTCAGAACCGAGTCGGCCTAATACCGAGCTCGCATACACCAAAACCTCTCGAGCTAAGCTGCTACCCACAGTGCCCTTCTCCCAGTTACCTCAGATCGAGTTTGCATGCAACATATAGGAGAAAACAGAAAAACAGAGGCCATTTCTGCACAGAAACCCTGAAACACCACAAGGACCCAGAAAATCCACCAGAAGCCTTTGGTGGGGGAACGGTGGGAGGGTGTGGTGACTGGAAGAAGATCAACAACTCAGATGGAACGTTATGGTAAGACATAACTTCTTTATCTGAAGTTGTTAATCTTCTTCCTATTCATCACTGATGGGACAGAATCCCAAGCTACTTGGAGAACCTGGGTGGCCCTTATGGAAGAACATTCCTGAGAACCATTGATCCGAAGGCCGCTCTTCCTCTGGAGACCACATCCAATTTGTAATGTTTGATGAAGGTATGGGGTTTAGCCCAAATGGCTGCTGTACAAATGTCATCCATGGAAGCCCTGGAGTGAAAGGCAACCAAAGTTGTGATGGCCCTAGTTGAATGAGCTTTGATTTGAACAGGTTTAGATTCATTCGCTAGGGAGTATGAAAAGGTAATGCAATCTCTGAGCCATTTTGATAAAGTAACTTTTGATACAGCACATCCCATTCTTGGGCCAGAAAAAGAAATGAAAAGCTGGGCCGACTTGTGGAAGGACTTAGTCCTGTTCAAGTAGAAACGCAGTTGTCTATGTATGTAGACAGTAGTCTCACTTGTTGGAATAATTTGGGAAAAACACATGGAGCTCAATGGACTGGTTAATAGAGAAGTCGGAAACCACTTTGGGAAGAAAGGATGGGTTAGTACAAAGGGATACTCTGTCCTTATGGAAGATTATATATGGGCTCTTGATGCATAAGGCTTGTAAGTCAGATATCCGTCTGGCTGATGTGACCGCTACCAAAAACAAAGATTTCCATGACAGGAATTTTAGATCACATGTCGCAGCAGGCTCAAAGGGGGGGGGAGAGACTGTAGAACCCGAGAGAGATTCCATGTCTCTACAGGTTGCCTGATAGGAGGTCTGCTATGGAAAACTCCCTTGAGAAAGGTCTTGCATAGTCAGGTAGAGATAAGAGGGACACCATCCAAACCATTGTGGAAATTGGAAATAGCTGCTAAATGTACTCAAATAGTAGAAGCTGATGCCCTATTGTCAAACAACTCAGAAAGATACTGGAGTATAGCAGCTGTAGGAGTTGAAAAAGGGTCTAGCCTGTGATTATTAGACCAGATAGTGAACCTTTTCCACTTGTCTCTGTAGAGTTTTCTGGTGGATGGTTTATGGGAGGCCAGAATAATATCATGGACAGGTGAGGAGAGGGTATCCTGCCTGGCAACTAACGAAAGTGGGGAAACCAAGCTGTCAGCTTGAGAGTGGACAGATTTGGGGGAGTCAGTCCTTGTGGGTGAGATATCAGATCCTGATGTGTGTCCAGGATCCAAGGAGGTTGTAATAGGTGAGGTTGGAGGAAGGGAAACCACACTTGTCGAGGCCAGAAAATGGGCAATGAGGATTACTTTGCATCTCAACCAGATTGCTTTCTTTAGAAATAGGGGTATCAAAGGTATCGGAGGATAGGCATAGAGGAGACCCGCAGGCCAATCGTGAGTCAAAGCATCTCTCAGTGATTCCCAGTCTGGGGGAAAGAGGGCAAAGTAGCTGCTGCATTTTTTGTTTGAAGGGGAAGCAAAAAGATCACAGCAAGGCTGGCCCCAATGGCTGAAGATTTCTGCCATCACGTTTGGGTTGAGAGACCACTCGTGTGGATGGAGGATCCATCTGCTCAGCCTGTCCGCAATCACACTGGAGCTCCCCATGATATGCCTTGCAATAAGAAAGAGGTTGGAAGCTATCGCCCAATGCCAAATTCTCATGGCCTCGCGACATAGGGGGTAGGATTTGGTCCCTCCCCGTTTGTTTATGTACCAGACGACAGACATATTGTCCGAATGGATTACAATCGTTCCCAAAGGAAGGAGTGGATGAAGTGCCTGCAACGCTAACAGCACCACTCTTAACTCCAGGATGTTGATATGCAAGTTGACCTCCAAGCTGGACCACGTGCCTTGTACTGTCTTTCCATGGAAGTGGCCTCCCCACCCTATCAGGGAAGCATCTGTGGTCACCGTGGCATTGGGTTGGGGAGCCTGGAAGGGGCAGCACCAAAGATTTTCGTCCGTTCTCATCTACCAGAGGAGATCATGTTTGCAGGAATTGGTGATGAGGATCTCTGAGTTTAGAGGATGGAGACTGGATATCCACCGGGAAAAAAGGAGCCATTGTAAAAGTCTCATATGCAATCTTTCCAGGGGAACAATCGGGGTGGATGCCGCCATAAACCCCAGAGCCTATAGAACTTCCCTTGCAGACACCTTCCTTCGACAGAGTATCACTTGTACTTGCAATCTTAATCTCTGAAGTTTGTGAGGAGGGAGAGAGACTTGGCTTGTTTGAGTACTGAATACTGCTCCTATAAATTCCAGTTGTTGGCTAGGATGAAGGTTGGGTTTTTCCCAGTGTATTGTGATGCCTAGAAACTCTGCCAGTGCCAGAGTGTAGTGGAGGGCCATGACCAGTAGGCACTTGGGGGAGCGGAGAGGAGCCAGTCGTCTAGATACGGAAACAACTGGAATCCCTGTAGTCTCAGATGAGCTGTTACCACTGCTAGGCATTTCATGAACACTCTGGGGCCCGTCGAGAGACCGAATGGCAGGGTTCTGAATTGATAATGATTGGCTTCCAGCCAGAAGTGAAGCAGACACCTGAAGCGCTTGTCCATTTTGATGTGGTAATACGCATCCCGGAGATCTATCGAGCACATCCACACACCCTCCTGGAGAAATGGGAGAATGGATTGTATCGTGAAAATGCGGAATTTGGTCTGAACTACTGATTTGTTTAGTTGGCTGAGATCCAAAATGAGTCTCCAGTCCCCGGTCTTTTTTTGGCACCAAAAAGAATTTTGAGTAGAAACCGGATCCACACTGGTCTGGGGGGACTTTTTGGATGACTCGTTTTTGGCACAGCTTTTTTATTTCTGAAGCTGCTTCTTCCCTTTGACTGGGTGGAATGTCGGGAAGGCATTTTGGCGGTCTTGGGTAAGAGATTAGAGGGATGTAATAACCTCTTTAAATTATTCTCTGCACCCACTGATCATTTGTAATAGAGTATCAGGCAGCTTGATGCAGAGAAAAATGAGCCCCGACTGCTTCCAGAGGAAAGCAATCAGGCAGCGCTTCAGGAGCACTGATAAGGTTGTCCGGAGAAAGAATCCCTAGAGTCCTGATTCCATGGACCCCCTCTGTCCCTAAAGGGGCATCTTCCATTATTGGAACCCCCCTCTGCCTCTAGGGGAATCCTCACCATGTGCACTATGGAAAGGGCCCTGAGAATTTTTGTGCCATATCTTTCCACTTCTCTGGTTCATGGAGAAAGAGCGCTGATGTTTGGAAAAATATAGGCCAATGGCAGACAAGGGTTTTCCATCCTGCTCGCACCTGGCTAATGTGTCCTTCACTTTAGAACTGAACAAAGCAGACAGTTCGATAGGGACGTTCAAGAAGGAAGACTTGAAGGAGTCAGCGAGGTCACAAATGTGCATCCAGGCATTTGTGACTCATAACTACACCTGCACCCACAGCTCTAGCTACCCCTTCAGTTGTGTGGGACAGCAACCTCATGGATGAGGTGGAGATCGACTGTAGGGTAGCAAGCTGAGAAGCAACTTTATTGCCTGCCCTGTCAGAAACTTGACCCGCAAGGATTCCAGAGAGTTCAGAGGTGAGATCTCTTTGGAGCCTTGTAAAATGTGCCAAATAATTCAGAGACCTGACAGCAAAGGTAATTTTTTATGGCAGCCACCACCACCATAGCATCTACTGGTAAGCCTCTAGACCAATGGGGGTGTTCCTCTGGAGGGGAAAGTATCTTGTCTGGTCTCCGGGGAATGGCCTCAATGGTATCAGGGTGCTTCCATGCCCACTGCATAATGAGCTGCACTAACTCATTGGCAGGGGGGGGTTACCCAAGAAGTAGAGGGCCGAGAGCGGAAGGCCTGTAGGAATATGGATTCCTCTGAGGAAGGGTTGGAGAGTTTTCAGTCACCCCTCTGCCTCAAAATTTCATGGATGTCTCCAAAGGAGACATCGTCAGGAGATGACCATGGGGACCTTTCCCCATTATCATAGTCCATATCCTCAGTGAGGGTCTCCTCTGGGGAGTCCATCTGTTTCCTCTTACACATCCATTTCTGAGGTGGTTCTTCAGTGGGAGCATCTGAAGAAGACTCAGAAAGGAGGTTACCCTGTACAGGGGTTTCCTGAGGCTTATGCTCTCGGTGTCCTGGGGAGGTGGCCTGTGATAGCTGCAGCTCAGAAGGAGGAGGGGGAAAGTCTGACATAGGAGGAGCACTTCCTGAAGCAAGCACCCTCTCCATCACCCGGAAGGCAGGCCCGCCCAAAGAGAAATGGGAGCCCGGAACCGAGGAAGACAATCTCGAAACTGGGGTCACACCCCACTCCATGCATCCCGCTCCCGGGCACGGAGCCTCAAGCAAACCAGGGTGGGTGTCACCCCCAGATCCAAAGACAGAACCGATGAAACAAAACTGGAACTGCACCTGGAGCCGGGGATTCCACCCACAGGCATGAGATTGAGGAAGGGATGGTTCCAAAGGAACTGAAACCCAAAGGGGCCTCAGAGCCTCAGAGAAGGTCACTGTCAGTGCCAAGGAAAGGAATCCCCCCAAAGACGTTGGAGCTATGGGCCTCAGAACTGAAGGGTCCAAGGGAGGAGAATATGTGGGAGTCGAGTGGGTAATGGACCCAAAACCCAGAGTGGGATGGGTTTTAGGAAAATTTGTAATCCCTCTGGCTGTCAGCAGCTGATCGAACAGGCTCACTACATCCAATTCAGACTCCTGGTGGACCTTACCGACACTCCTGTGGGGGAGTCAGGTCGGTCCAAAAAGGGGTTAAAGGCTTGTCCTGAAAATGGATCCAAAGATGAGGAGTACTGGGTCCATGGTATAGGAATAGTCGGCACTGAGGATTCCAGTTTTGAAACAGGCAAAAGGGGGACTATCAGTACTGAGAAGGCAAAGACAGACCCTAAAATTAGAAGTTATGTACCTACCATAACGTTCCATGTTAGTTGTCTTCTCTCGCCTTCTTTCTTGCTGGATGGGTTCGGAGCCGATCCTCGGCTCCGACTCGGCACTTGCTAAGCTCGAGAGTCACTTTTACCAGCTCGAGGCAGCCCCATATCCCATGATGCAAGGCGGTAATTACCCAGATCTTGTTTGGTATCTAGAGGAAAAAACTGCCTATAAAAACTTTCCACTAAGGAAAGAAAAGCACTAACCTAAAAAGGCTGTAATGGAAACCAGGTAATCAAGGACAAGAATTATCTGGTGTCCAAGGAAGAAAAATCTTCCAGAGAAAAGGGGAGATCAAGGTCTGTCCAGGCTTGGGGGACAGGAGGGAGGGACACAAGAAAGAAGGCGAGAGAAGACAACTAACATGGAATGTTATGGTAGGTACATAACTTCTAAATGTTAAGTTGTCAATCTCGCCTTCATTCTTGCTGGATGGTACCGCATCCCTAGCACCTCTCTCCTGGGTGGCTCAATGGAACAGACTCTTGAGAACAGTGGAACCAAAGCTTGCCCTGTCCCTGGAGGCCAAATCCAATTTGTAATGAGAAATGAAGGTATGAGGAGTGGCCCAAGTGGCTGCTGCACAAATAGTATCTAAGGGTAATCTAGCCTGAAAGGCTGTAGAAGTGGCTAGAGCTCTTGTGGAATGAGCTTTAGGTTTTGAGTTCAGCTGCTTGCCCCTAAGCTGATAAATGTCAGAAATGGTGGAAGATAGCCATCTAGATAAGGTCACTTTAGAAACAGGGAGATGTTTTCTATTTTCAGCATAAGACAGGAAGAGCTGATTGGACTTCCTAAATTGCTTTGTTCTGTCCAAGTAATATCTAAGTTGGCGATGAACATCTAAATAATGCAATTTTTGTTCCGCCCTGTTAGAATAATTTGGAAAAAATACAGGGAGATCAATGGATTGGTTTAAATTTGTCTTAGAAGCAACCTTGGGCAAAAAGGATGGGTTGGTTCTCAAGGATACTCTGTCTTTGTGGAAGACCAAATAAGGGGGACGAACACAGAGGGCATGAAGTTCAGACACTCTTCTAGCCGAGGTAATAGCAACTAGAAAAAGTGTCTTCCAAGAAAGAAACTTTAATGAACATGAAGCAGCCGGTTCAAAAGGGGGAAGTATCAAGGATGTCAGCCCTAAATTTAGATCCCACTGTGGTGGAGGATCTCTAACAGAGGGTTTAAGAAGGAACACTCCTTTGAGAAAGGATTTACAAAGTTTGTGGGACATAATGTTGTGGTCTGCAAAGCCGACATGGAAGTTCGAGATTGCAGCCAACTGAACTTTGACTGTGGAAGACGAAGAACCTGAGTGAAAAATTTCCGCAAGGAAATCTAAGACCGACTGAATAGGGGCAGTAAAGGGGTCTATGTTCTTAGATTTTGCCCAAAAAGAGAAGCGTTTCCACTTGCTAGAATAAATCTTCCTGGTAGAGGACTTAAGAGAAGCTACTATGATATCTCTAACGGGGTTAGAGATCATAGGAAGCCTGGCTAAGGAAGGAGGTGGAGCAACCAAGCTGTGAGGTTGAAGGAAGGAACTGACCGGTGCAGTTGACCCGACTGGTGGGTCAGAAGATCTGGAACTGGGTCCAGATGCCAAGGCCACACCAAAAGATGGCGAAGAAGGAACGGGAACCAAATTTGTCGAGGCCAGTAAGGGGCAATGAGAATCATTTTGGCTCTCAAGACGGTAGCTTTCTGGAGTACTTGTGGTATCAAAGGAAAGGGAGAAAAGGCATAAAGAAGTCCCCGGGGCCAATCTTGGGTAACAGCGTCTCTGGGGGGATGGCCCGGAAGTGGGAAGAGAGAGAAGAAGTCTGGGCATTTGCTGTTTTGGGGTGTAGCAAAAAGATCGCAACATGGGCGGCCCCACTTCTGAAAAATCTCCTCCACAATGGATTGCTTGAGAGACCACTCGTGAGGCATGAGAATAGCTCTGCTCAATCTGTCCGCTATTATGTTGGTTTTCCCAGGGATATGCGTTGCTACCAGAAACCGATGAGAGGAGATCGCCCATTGCCAAAGTCTGAGAGCTTCTCGACACAAGGGATAGGACTTGGTTCCGCCCTGCTTGTTGATGTACCACACGACGGACATGTTGTCCGTGTGAACTGCAATAGTCTCTAAAGGGAGAAAGTCGTTGAGGGCTTGCAACGTTAAAAGCACTGCTCTCATCTCTAGGACATTTATGTGCAGGTGGTATTCGAATGGTTGCCATGTGCCATGAACCATCCTGCCCTGATAATGTCCCCCCCACCCGATCAGGGTGGCATCCGAAGTAACCGTGGCTACCAGGGTCGGGGGAACAAATGGTCTGCCCTGATGAACTAGAGGAGAGGAAATCCACCAGGATAGATGGTTCTTGCAGGTCTGTGTCACCAGAATCATGTGACGCATGGGAAGCTGCTGGAAGGACCATTGGGTAAACAACATCCATTGTAGGAAACGCATGTAAAAGCGGGCCAGAGGAAGAAGTGTTATGGCAGCTGCCATGAGGCCCAACACTTTCAGGACCAACCTGGCTTGCACCCTGTTGCTGGATAAGATGATCCGAATGTGGTTTTGGATATCTAGGATTCTCTGACTTGTTAGGTTTGCTGACATCTGAGTAGTGTCTAGATTTGCGCCTATAAAGGTAATAGATTGGCAGGGCGACAAGGAAGACTTTTCGAAGTTGACTGAAATTCCTAAGTGACCGCAGAGACGTAGAGTGTAATCTCTGGCTTGGAGAAGTTGATGCCTGGTGGTGGCTGAGAGGAGCCAGTCGTCGAGATACGGAAACACCTGGAATCCTTGACGTCTCAGGTGAGCCGTGACCACTGCCATGCATTTGGTGAACACTCTGGGGGCTGTAGTGAGGCCAAATGGCAGGGCTCTGAATTGAAAATGACTGGTCCCCAGCCAAAAGCGGAGAAAAATTCTGGAGCGTCTGTGAATCTTTATATGATAGTACGCATCCTGAAGGTCTATGGAGCACATCCAGTTGTCTTTGCCCAGAAAGGGCAAAATTGATTGAAGTGTGACCATCCGAAATCTTGTCTTTTTGACAGACTTGTTGAGCCTGCTGAGGTCTAATATTGGTCTCTAGTCTCCCGTCTTTTTGGGGACCAAAAAGAACCTTGAGTAGATTCCGGATTCTAAATGATCTTTTGGTACTGGCTGGATGGCCCTTTTCTTTAGAAGCTTTGACACCTCTAATTTCGCAATTTCCCTTAGACCGGGTGGAACGTCTGGAAGGGAACCTCTTTGAGGGAAGGGGCTTTCCTCGAAAGGAATCTTGTAACCCTCGGATATGATTGACTGAACCCATTTGTCTTGAGAGAGGGAAAGCCAGGCTCCTGGGTACAGCGACAATCTTCCCCCGACTGTCTCCAAGGGTGGGCAGTCGGGCAACACCTCAGGGATGCTGGAAGGGCTTGTCCGAGAGAGGCTCTCTGGAGCCCTGGTTCTGCGGACCCCCTCTGCCCCTAGGGCAATGTCTATTGTTATTACCCCCTCTGCCTCTGGGGGTAAACTGACCACGTGTGTCCGGCGTGACTCCTTGAGATTTTCGGAACCACATCCCCCCCCTTTCTGACCTTTGGGATAAGGCCTGGAAGGGGTGGAGAAATGGACTCCTACAGCAGAAAGAGTCTTGCCGTCCTGCTCGCACCTGGTCAAAGTGTCCTTCACCTGAGGAACAAACAATGTTGACCCATCAAAGGGAGAGTTTGTGAAGGACGCCTTAAAGGGGTCTGCAAAATTACAGAGCCGCATCCAGGACTGATGTCTGAGAGCCACTCCTGTGCCTGCAGCTCTACTCGCCCCATTGGCTGCATAAGAAATGAGCCGCATGGAGGAGTTGGTTATGGAATTAAGGATTCCCAGCTGAGAAGCAATCTTTTCCTGAGCTCATGCTGCTGACGGATCCTGTACTACTTCACCTAATTCTTTAAGGATGTCCCTTTGAAGTCTGGTGAAGTGACATAAATAATTCAGCGAACGCATAGCAAAGGTTGCTGAGGAAAACATCTGCTTTCCATACCTGTCCATACCTTGTTAGGAGGATGGACTGGTACGGAAGAATCTGCAAGTTCCTTCTTGGTGGCGGCCGCCACCACCATGGCATCAACTGGGACACCTTTAGTAAGAAACTGCTTTTCAGCGGGGGCCGTAATAAATTTTGAAGGTCTCCTGGGGACTGGTTCCACCGAATCAGGAGATGCCCATGCCTTTCGAGCTATGACCTCCATGAGAGGGTCGAAAGGCGGAGACACCCAGGAGGTGGAGGGTCGAGATCCAAAAGCCTCCAGGTATACCGATTCATCCTCGGAGGGGTTAATGGAGGGCCAGTTCCCTCTCTGTTTCAGGAGCTCAAGGATGTCTGAAAAGGAGACATCCTCAGAGGGGGATCTTGGGGACCCCTCTGATTCATCCAAATCGGTATCCGATGTTGTAGACTCAGGGGAGTCTAAGTGCTTCCTCTTGCAGGTCCTCTTACGCGGGGGTTCACCTGAAGGATCAGGAGAAACCTTGGAAGAGGAAGTTCTTCCCAATGGGGAGACCTGGGGCGATGGATCTCTGGGTCTGGGAGCAAGAGAGCAGGAAGAGGTATCTACAGGCACCGTAGAGGGAGGAGCTAAAGGAACCGACTGCTGACTGAGCTCAGGGGCTAGCACACTCCTCATCACCTCGAAGGCTCCCCTCCCAGGGAGGGCCGAGAGATCCCGCTTCGAAGAAACGGGGATCCCTGGTCCCACCGAGAGGGAAGGCTCCGAAGCAGATGTCAGGGCTGAGCTCACCAAGGCCGAAGCCCCGAGAGGGAGAGCGGGGTCGGGCAAGGGTCCGATGCCACTCACCCCCTCGGTACCGACCAGGGAAGTCCGACGCCCAGATCCCTCCAAGGAAGGTCTCAAGGAGGAAATAGGAGTCGAGGACGACGGAGCCGAAAGGTGTGGTATCGGCTCCGAAGCCGCAACAGTCACGGTACCAATAATCTCCGGCTCCGAACTCTGTAGGAGAGTCGAAGGAGGAATCTCAGGAGGGTGTAGAATAGCGGTCGTCTGTTGAGACGGGCTATGGAGCATTTGGACTAGTGCCTGTGATTTTAATAGCCTACTCACCACTCTCTCTAAATCATGGTCTGATAGCCTGGAAGACCTCGATGATCGGCTCCGATGGCTCCGCTCTGAAAGCAGGGGGGAAGCTGGAGCCGAGTGTATAGATTCCAAAGAAGGAGATCTAGACCTCTTTTTGGACGGAGCCATCGGAGCCGAAGAAACCTCGGCTCCAGGCGGAGCCGATAACTTATCGGCTCCAAGTGGAGGCAAAGATATCTCGGCTCCAGCCGGAGCCGAGACATGCTTCGATGCTAGGGTGTCGGCTCCGGCCGGAGCCGACACAGCTGTTGAAGCCAGGGTATCGGAGCCGAATGGCGCTGATACTGAAGATTCCACTAAGGAAAGATCGGCTCTGGACGGAGCCGATGTCGACTCCGGCAGAGTCGAAACCAAGACCACCAACTTGGACACCGAAGCCTGGGTCTTGGAAGGCTTGGAGGGCTTCCCGGAACCGACCTTGGCCGGGGAGCTCTCAGGCTTAAGGAGACCCCTGAGGATCAATTTATTTCTACGTTCCTACAGGACTCTCTGGCTAAAGGAATGACAGATAGCACAGGAGTCCTGCAGGTGTAGGGGTCCCAAGCAATAAATACAAGAAGTGTGACCGTCTGTCAGAGACATCTTCTGACAGCACGAGTCACACTTCTTGAAACCTGAGACCCTAGTATCTTTGGACATGTCTAAGTCCTAAATACACACACACTCACACTCAGACAGAAAAACTCTAATAAACAGGTTAGAAGTGTAAGAAAAAACTGTAATACACAACACAACACCCACACCTAAGAACTCCTGACAGGAACTGTAAGGGAGGGTAAGGCCTAAGGCCCAAAGATCTAAAACCTAAGAATAAGGAGTTGAAGAAAGGGGTATGGAGCTAAGTGAATATAGGATTCACTAAAAATGCTATAAAGAAAGAAATTTAGGGAATTGGATCTAAATATCCTGACTAACAACAATATAAAATCACTTACCAGGAGCTGGTAAAAAAGATGACCTCATTAGCGAAGCGGCAAACGAGATCTGGGTAATTACTGCCTTGCATCATGGGATATGGGGCTGCCTCGAGCTGGTAAAAGTGACTCTCGAGCTTAGCAAGTGCCGAGTCGAGGCCGAGGATCGGCTCCGAACCCATCCAGCAAGAATGAAGGCGAGATTGACAACTTAACATTGATGGTTTTGATCACGTTTTTTTTTGGGGAGGGACAATTTCTAAAGACATCTTTAGGTGAAAATTTAAAAAAGCTGCTAACAGCCACAAAGTACAAGAAGAAGCAAACTTTTACAATGTTCTGCTAAATGGTGACATGAAATGGTGGTGGTAAAGGGGGTACTTGAAATGAAACATTACTTTCTCATGTATTTAAGTCACACACCTGCCTAAACACAGAAATTCTTACAGAAAACATGATTTCTGCGCTTCTCAATACTTTCTGGTAGTAGTTTACACAACGGGAAGCAACCAGCGTTAACACGAAAATCGGGTTGCGATAACACGTAAGTACTGATTCCCTATCTGCTAAACATAATTTCCAGAGGCTATTCCATACCATTTTCCCTTCCTTCCATCAAGAAGAGGAAAGTTCCCAATGTTCCACCAAGTCAATGGGAACTTACAGCATCAGAAATTTCCAAGCTGCTAGAAAAAAAAGAGTCATCCTGCTAGTCCCAGAAGGCTAACTAGAATCCGGAGTCTACTTGAGGTTATTTTTAGTACCTAAGAAAAGAGGGTACCTCAGGCCTGTTCTGGATCTGAGCCATTTGAATCAGTATGTCAAACAGATAAAATTCTGTATGGCCACATTTCAGTCCACTTTCCCTCTGCTGAAGAAGAACAAATGGATGTGCTCCACAGATCTCAAAGATGCTTACTATCATGTTAAGATGATGAAGTATTCCAGGAGGCTTCTCCATTTTCATCTGGAACCAATCATTACCAATTCAGAGTCCTGCCGTTCAGTCTCACCACAGCCCCCAGAGTGTTTACTAAGATAATGGCCACAGTGGCAGTGCATCTTCACCTCCTAGGGATCCAGGTTTTCCCATACCTCAAGGATTGGCTCCTGACCACTGCTTCCAATGATCTGTTGGCAAATTTTTCTCCACATGTTGCAAGATCTAGGTGTCATGGTCAATCTAACCAAAAATCACCTCATACCTATTCAATAGACAGACTGTATTGGATGCCACCTGAACACAGGTTTGCAGATCACCCAGCTTCCCAACTCCAGAGTCCTCTGCCTGCATCTCACTGCCACTCAAGTTTTCCATGTTCTCTTTCTGCCAACAAGACTAATACTTGACCGTCTGGGCCTAATGGATCCCAGTCCCACAATACATTGGAAGTAGACTGGAGGGAAGAAAGCTGGGATTCCACCATCTTCTGAACAGTTGCAGGCAAAATACCCAAAAGAGACTTGGAAATCTCCTTGGTCAGGTCTCCCTGAAATCTAAAGTAAAAACTAAGAAACCCGTACCAGCAAAGCAATAAAGCCACGGGGTATTCAACGCAGTTAATAGAAAACACATTTTATTACCACAACCAAGGAAAATAAAAACATAAACGTATTCAGCACTTTGTTTTCATTTCACTTACTTCATCAGATGTGGGCCAACTTCAAAACAACTCAATAAATAATGAGAAATAGTGACATCATAAGCCAATTAACCAATGTTGTTTGTTCTTCTTTCGGCTTTTCCCGGTTAGGGGTAGCCACAGCAGAGCTCTGGTCCAATAATGATTGGCAGTAGATTTTTTATGGGTGCCGAGGTGACAGCCTGATGCCCAACCTTCAGCGAAGGCACGCCCATTCTATGCATGTCTTTCGAATGCCACTCGACCACAGGGAGGACATGTAGACTCCACACAGAAGGCGCTCCAGCCGAGAATCGAACGGGAGAACCTCTTGCTGTGAGGCAACAACGCTACCACTGCACCACCGCGGCTTCATAAGTCAATTAACAAATAATTAAGTTAAAACCAGAAGTATTTAAAGCTATGACATGAATATTAAAATAACAACATAAATATTACATCCAAGATAAAATGTCCTAAAATATAGGCTGGAATGTGTGTGGAATTACTTATACATTAGATAAAAATTTAAAACATAAATAATTTAAAATGAGTTTCAATACATCATATAAATATACATATAAAAGCACAATAGAATGCAACATAATTATGTTTCAATGGCAAGTGGATTAGAAAATTGAATTTCTACAGTTTAGCTGCCCTTAATTTTAAAAGTGGAAAAAGTGACACATATTCATTTAACCCTGGCCTTTTATTGTCTTCAAGAGTAACTTGCCACCACAATTCTCTATATTCAATTGATTCCTCCCACATGCCCCCTCTTTTGTCTTTGTTAATTATTTCAATTACATAAAACCTGAAAATTGCTTCTTTACATTCCGGGGTGTGTTTGTACAAAGCATTGTTGTCTTTCCTAGTCTGTATGTCATATGTGTGCTCATAAATCCTCTTCTTAAGCTTTTGTTCAGTTTTCCCTACATAGAACGCCTGGCACACTTGGCATAAAGGTAGGTAAAGCAAACCACTAGTAAATATGTATGTGTGGCTAGGAATGAGGTCATTTCCTATAGTAGGATAGACATGGCCTTGGAAGACCTGGCAATTGAAGGCCTTATTAATCAGAAAACCTTAACATTTTTAAAGGTTGAGAAGCCAAAGATTCCTACCATCTTTGGCATCCCAAAAATACATAAGAATGAGAAGGATCCACCATTAAGGTTAATAGTCTCAGCTTATGGTTCAAAAACTATGCCTTTAGCCAAATTGGTTGACACTAAACTTAAATCTTTGTGGCTAAAGAGACAAACTATCCTAAGGGATTCGCGGGACCTGTTAAGAAGCCACAAACAAAAATTATTCTATGTGAACCATGGGTTTTTGACTACTGATATTATAGATTTATTTTCTTGTATACCCCACCAACAAGGTTTAACATTATTAGAAGAAATTATTTATGAAGATGGGACTTTGTCAAATGATGAATGTTCTTTAATTTTACAGTTGGTTGAATTAGTTTTAAAGTATGTTGTTGTGTCTTTCGGCTTTTCCCGGTTAGGGGTCACCACAGTGGAACTCCGGTCCGCTAATGATTGGTAGTTGATTTTTACGTGCCGAGTTACCAGCCCTGACGCACAGCCTTCAATGAAGGTATGCCCATTCATGCATGTCTCCACGCAGAAGAAGCTCTAGCTGAGAATCAAACCGGACAGCGTCTTATTGTGAGGCGACAACACTACCACAGCACCACCACCACAGTATAATTAGTTTTAAAGTATAATTATATTTATTTTAATGGAGAATTTTTCCTTCAAATAAAAGGGGTGGTAATGGGCGCAATATGCGCACCTACATACGCAAATTTGGTTTTAGCCAAATGGGAGGAAAAATATGCCGTATGTTCTCAGTATAAACACTGCTGGAGTCTTTATAAAAGATTCCTTGATGACATATGTATCTTGTGGACTGGGTTAGAACAGGATGTGCCTGCCTTTATTGGACTTTTAAATATGAGTACTGATTTTTTTTAATTTACATTCAATTACTCCCCTGATAAGTTACAATATTTAGATGTTGAAGTCTATAATGAAAATAATGCTTATTATTCTAGAATTTATAGAAAAAATACATATTGTAATTCATTCCTACATTTCAGTAGTGCCCATCCTTTCCATTATAAGGAAAATATAGTAAAAGGACAGCTTATTAGATCTTGTCGTATGACTTCAAAATATCAAGATTATTTAGATGAACTAGTCTTCCTCAAACAGATGTTTAAAGAAAGAGGTTATCTTGATAGCCTTTTGATGAAAGTTAGAAGTGGAGGTCATTAATGAGAGGTGGGGGAGATACAGATCTATTTTAGTTCAAGATGTTGATGTAATATTATTGAAAGACGGGTACAAGACAGAAAGTTTTAATAAGGCTTTAGTACTTGAATATAATGGTAGTTCGAGAATGGTGAAAATATTTTTAACAAGGAATGGAATAAATTCCTTGCCCTTACTGATTTGAATATGATTAGTAAAGAAAATGTAAAAGTGGTATATAGTAACGGAAGAAATTTGAAAGATTATTTACAAAAAAATAATTATGGTAAAGAAGACAACAACAACAGGAGACGTGGAACATTCAAGTGTGGTAGATGTTTGCAGTGTGAATTTGTAATAAACAAAGATAAAGATAGTATTTTTCTGTAAAGTAGAAATAAAACCTTAAAGAGTAAAATTATCACAATTGTGAAACTAGTGGTTTGGTTTACCTAGCTTTATGCCAAGTGTGCCAGGCGTTCTATGTAGGGAAAACTGAACGAAAGCTTAAGAAGAGGATTTATGAGCACACATATGACATACAGACTAGGAAAGACAACAATGCTTTGTACAAACACACCCTGGAATGTAAACAAGCAATTTTCAGGTTTTATGTAATTGAAAAAATTAACAAGGGCAAAAGAGGGGGCATGTGGGAGGAATTAATTAAATATAGAGAACTGTGGTGGCAAGTTACTCTTGAAGCTAATAAAAGGCCAGGGTTAAATGAATATGTGTCACTTGCTCCACTTTTAAAATTACGGGCAGCTAAGCTATAGAAATTCAATTTTCTAATTCACTTGCCACTGAAACATTACAATAAGATAAGATAAGTTACAATATTTATTGTGCTGTTTTATATATATATTTATATGATGTATTGAAACTAATTTTAAATTATTTATGTTTTAAATTTTTATCTAATGTATAGTAATTATGCACACATTCCAACCTATATTTTAGGACATTTATCTTGGATGTAATATTTATGTTGTTATTTTAATATTCATGTCATAGCTTTAAATACTTCTGGTTTTAAATTAATTATTGGTTAATTGGCTTATGATGTCACTATTTCACATTATTTATTGAGTTGTTTTGAACTTGGCCCACATCTCATGAAGTAAGTGAAATGAAAACAAAGTGTTGAATATGTTTATGTTTTTATTTTCGTTGATTGTGGTAATAAACTGTGTTTTCTATTAACTGCGTTGAATATCCAGTGGCTTTATTGTTTCGCTGGTACGGGTTTCTTGGTTTTTACTTGAGCTGTTTTTAACTCGGTTTGCCTGCATTTGGATCTCCCTGAAATCTGATGATGGGGGATAAGTAATTCAGTGCTCAAAAGGTGAAAGTCACTGAAGAGTACATCCATTTCCAAAAGCAATCCATAGCCCAAGACTCCCTGATAGGCAGCTGGACTGAGGAAATTTCTTCAGATAGTTCCTTCTTTGTGGCTGCCACTACTACCATTGCATCTACCAGTGGACCTTTGTCCAATATTTCCAGTCTGCTGGTGCTGCTAGAATCTTATCAGATTTATTAGGGATGAGCTCCACCACATCAGAGTTTTCTGTGCCTGTTGTGCCATCAGTCAATAAGAGGATCAAAAGACAGTAACACCCTGGACAAAGATGAGCTAGATCCAAAGAATTTCAGGAACATGGACTCATCTGGAGAAGGGTTATCAGAGGACTATCCCCTTCTCTTCTTCATCAATTTGAGGATCTCACCAAAGGTGATGTCTTCGGAGGAGGATCTAGGAAACCTTCACCTTCATCCAAGTCTGTGTCTTCCATGACAGAATGTGAAGAAGAGTCTAAGTGCTTCCACATATATGTCTGTTTCCTGTGAACCAGTTTGGGGGGGGGGGTGGAAGGTTCAGAATCAGAGTGGGAACTTATGTAGGAAGTAGCCTGGGAAGCCTGTGGAACTGGCTGTCCCTGTCTGACAGGAAGATGAGAAGCAGAAGCTGACTCTAGCCAGGGTTCACATGGAATCAAACTGGATGTATGTGCCCTTCTCCTTGGCATCAAAAGGACAAGCTGAAAATCCTTGAATGCCCATGGTGCTATCGGCTCTGCCTGAACCTCGACCTTGAGGCAGACCTCTGTACCGAGCTTTTGAGAGCCAAGGAGTCAAGGAGAAGAGATGGCTCTGACAACTTCAATGTCAACTCATCCCCCTCTCTGGATCCAAACAAATAGGAGCCAAAAGAGGAAGGGAACCTGTCAAAGTCACTTGTACTACTGGCTCTGGCAAAGGTACTCCGGGACAGATCAAATCTGAGATAGCTGGGTCAGAGGGAGGGACCAGGACCAGATAAAGAATAGGATGAGTAGATGGGCCTGCACTCAGTATATTCCCAGATGATGGTACTGAAAGAACCCAGAATTGAATCAGGTTTCTGAGGAACTTCCTCATCATCTTGTTGACATCCTGTTTGGTCAGGCATCTCGATGATTGGATCAATTATGCCACCAAAGGAGATCTCAAAAACCTCTTTTCCTGAAGAACTAGTGAGTGGAATCTGGGGAGCACCAGGTCTGGGGAATATCAAGCCCAAGAATGTGACAGACAGACCCAAGCAACTGATGGTTCTGAATATTTCAGTATCTTAGTATCCAAACTGAATACAGTTGTCAGATTTGATGATCTCATGTGAGACTTTTCAGAGTCAGATTTTTCTTTTTCTTTTGACTTCTCTTTTTATCTTTTTGTTTCTTCATCTCAACTGCTTTATCTTTCTGCTATTCTTTCTATCTGCCCTTGAATTTGTTATCTTTGCCTGCTGGGGAGGAGGCCACTAAGGACATGGATGGCACAGCAGACCCTGTCTGTGGGAGAAGGAGGCCTTTAACTATCAGTTTCTCACTCCTGGTTTGAAGGGCCTAGGAGCTAAAGAATGAATAGGCCCAACATGGTGTGTCAAGGTGGGCAGCATCCAAACAACAGACACACAAGGGGTGTAGGTCCTAGGGAGAGAGAGCGTGTGCCCACACTTCGTACATTTCTTAAACCTCTGTTTATCAGCCATTGCTAGGAACTGTAAAGGTAAGAACACTGACACAAAACTACAAACTATCAAGTATAATGACAGTATCCCAATATATATAAATATGTATATATATATATATATATATATATATATATATATATATATATAAACAGCTATATACTAGAAAAAATGCCTATGCATAAATAACTATCCACCTAAGTGAAAACACAGCACACTCTATAAACTAATTTACCCTAAGATGCTATTCTAAAGAACTATTCTAAGATACCTAACATTAGCACTATAACCTCATTCTAACACAGTAGGGAAAAAAATGCAGCCTTAACAAACTAGACTAACTGCAGAGAAAAAAAATATCTCATTAGAGGAAGAAAAAGGATACAAATATACCAATCTTGGTGCCCATCATTGAGATTTGTGTTATTTAAATGGCAGAAAATGACGATACTCTTGTTTGAAAAAGTTTGGCATAGCCAAACGAAAGCGCTTATGATTATTGTTCATTTGCATTGCGAGTTTTATATTTAATAAGTTTGCATTTTAAATTTCCATAAATCTGAAGTGGAATAAACATTTCTTCAGCCTGTCCGGATTGTGTTTTTCGTATTTGGTTTACCTGTGCTCTCATTGTCTTGGCGTATTTTTTGAGCTACATGGATTCGGCTGAGGCGGAGACTGAAGCAACACAAGAGAACATGTTTGGGAATTTAACCTTACTTATACAGAAGTTAACGGACAGACTTGACCGATTAGAACAACGAAGTTTGTCTCAATGTTCTAATATTTCTCTTCATTCCAACCCTTTCACAGACATTCATGAATCGAATATCAACGGTCAACAAAATACCAGTCTTCCCATGGTAACAACTACTGAAGCAAGTGGAAGTGATGTTCATATTAGAGAACAACTGAATAAAACTTCTGATACCCTTTCATCAAGGAATAATGAGCTTTCTTCATGGCTAAACAATGACAGTGGGTTTGAACACATCACAAACTGTAATTCAGGTATGCCTAACACTTACCATGAAAAACTGTCTGAATTAGACCATGTTTTAATAAAAATCAAAAAGCTACAAATGGACAATAACTATTTTTCTGAATGTTTAAAGAAAAAAGTGGTCCATAAAGGTTTACGTGTTTGGCGTTTTCCAACTGGCCTTGTAGCAAATTCACCTCTTCACCTTGAATTAATTAAGCTCTTTGATAAATTTGGGGTTGATTACATGAATCTGGTTATCAACGATAATATCAAAATAATAGAAACTTTGTCAAAGAAAGCAAATGCACTGGATACTACAGTAAAAAACGACTCTGGTTTTACTATCAATGATTTTGATTATCAACGTATTTTTAAATCAACAGATGAAAAAATAAAATCTATCAAAGAAAGGAAACTTAAAAAGCTCACTAGAGACATTAATGCTTATGCCATGGGCACAGCCTACCCCCACCCCCAATTTCGCAGCAATGGGATTTTAAAACAACCAACACAGGTAATAGGAATGATTTTTCTGCTATTTTGAACAACAGTATGGAAGACAATGAAGCAGAAATAAATGACGATTTTTTTAGAGGCAAGCGCGTTTCCCCACCTCAGGAGGTTGGAACGGCTACAACAGCGCCAACAGATGGCTCAGTATTCCAAACAATCGAGAGGTTGGGAGTCTTCGAATCAACCACACATGCGGGGAACTTTTACCAGCGGGAGAAACAATTATTACAGGGGTCAGTGGAGAGGACACAAATGATGGTGTCCGAAGCATTAATTTGTCCTAAAATTTACAGTAATAAAATGAATGACTTTAAAGTTTATAACTATTCTGATTACGAATTTGACGACTGTATATGTGAATTGTTATCGAGAGGGCTTACTTTTATACCTAACAGGAAGATGAATGTTGTTTTATTGATTTAAAAATTATTGATTTAAAAATTTTTGTACAGAAACTAAATTTGAGCCTATTATTTCAGAACACTGAACACATCATCAACCCTTTTTACATTTCTAGTTCATATAATCCCCCACTACATCCAACTTTGGAGATATTCGAAAGAATTTCTGAACTAGATCTTCATGCAATTGACACTTTTGATACAAAAAATAAAAAATATAATCTAACTAAATCTGAGAGTAATAATTTGAACATGTTAATGGAAACAAAGGAAGTTAGACTTATTAAGCCAGATAAGGGTGGGGGTATGACTATATTCAATGTGAATGATTATAATGAAAAAATGGAAATTATACTTAACAGTAACACTTACACTAAGAGCTCCATTAATGAATTAAATGGAGTTTATAGATGTATTAGGGGTATTTTGTATGATTTGTTTATCGATGGAGACATTAATATTGATGAATTCAATTTTATGAATGTTGTTTACCCAAGGACTCCAGCTATGTTTGGAGTCCCAAAAATACACAAAGATATAAATAGACCACCTTTCAGACCCATCGTAGATGCACAGGGTTCTATTACTAATCCTACTGCAAAATATTTAGATAATAAATTGAAAACACTTATACAGAGTGAGGAGCATTTATGTAAAGACTCCTGGGATTTTTTTATCTACGATTGGAATGGCTAACTACAGTGATGATTATATTTTCATAACCATTGATGTCAAAGACTTGTATTCCGTTATACCGCATGAGTTAGGTATTGATTGGGTAAATTTTTATTTATTGAAAAAAGGAATAGTACAAAATAGTATTAATTTATATGATCAACTTTTCGACATAATTCTTAAGAATAATTTTATATTATTTAATAATAACTTATACTTACAGAGAGAAGGTGTATCTATGGGGTCTCCTTGCGGAGACCTCTATGCTAACATAGTAATGTGTGTATGGGAGGACAAATATATTTTTAAATCCCCTTTTTTTAGCTTGTGAAAAATTTACTTGCGATTTTTAGACGATATATTTATTTTGTGGAGTGAAGAAGAAGAAATGATCAATTAATTTTTAACTTATATAAATATGACTACTTCCTTTTTAAAATTTACAGCAGTAAAGAATAAAAAAGAGATAGTATAACTTATCTAGATGTTCTATTACAAAAAGACTACAACAAACAAGTTTATAGATCTAAAATATTCCGAAAGGAAACATACAGTAATAATTTTCTGCATTTCGATAGCTATCATCCCTACACACAAAAGAAAGCCGTTCTCAAAGGACAGTTCGTTAGAGCAGCAAGAATGGTTAGCAGTAGGGATGACTTCATATCTGAATGCCTTACTCTAAGTGCGATGTTTAAATGTAGAGGTTACCCAGTTCAGATGATAAACAATATTATGGATGAAGTAATAAAACATGATAGAGGTCATTTTAAACCTCTAATCAACTACACTTTTACTGTAGAAAATGATTCATTATTAATAAATACTGGTTTAGATGAATCATATAATTTAAATGACAGCGAAGTGAATTTAAACACTGCGCGTCCCAATAACAATAAAAATAACACTTTGAACAGAAAGGAGAAAATTGTTGTTAAAAATTTTAACAAAAGTTTTATTACTACATTCAACACTGATAGTCATTTTATACGAGATATTTTGATGAAGAACTGGAATTTACTAACTGCTGATCTTTCACTACACCACCACTTTAATTATATTTCATCAATAGTATATAAAAAAGGAAGAAATTTAAAAAAGTGTTTGGAAAGTTCCAGAACACTTAGACAAGGTAAAATGTACAAATGTGGTAGGTGTAAATACTGTTGTTATGTTTTAGAAACTACTTTTGTAAATATCAATGGAGTTGATCTTAGAATCAAGGGGAGATTCAATTGTAATACTGAAAAAATTGTATACTGCTCTATTTGCACCATCTGTTCCAATTTCTATATAGGAAAAACTGAAAGGAAATTAAAGGATCGCATGGGTGAACATGTTCGAACTATACGTGATGGCATAGAAATAAATGCTTTAGCAAAACATGTTAACACACATACATCACATTCATTTAAGTTTATCATTTTGGATACTTTACAATTGGACACAAGGGGAGGAGCATGGCAATCATTATTAGAAAAAAATGGAGTTACAATGGCAAATTAGACTTAATGCCCATAATTGGCCAGGACTCAATAGTGCTATTTCCATTGAAAACATTTTAAGATTAAAAGCTTTAGAAAGATAGTCTACATCTCAATAGTATTTATGCGCAGTCACGGACTTAAGAATATATTTATTTGTTTACTTATGCAATTACACACACATAAATATATATATATATATATATATATATATATATATATATATATATACATTTTTCTTAGGGTTGTAAATCACCAAAATTAAAAATCATAAAAATACAAACACTGTTATGATTTAATCATTAATTTATTATTATTTATACATACATATATATTTTTTATATATATACTCATATACTAAATGGGCATACCTTCGTTGAAGGTTGTACGTCAGGGTTGGTAACTCGGCACGTAAAAATCAACAATCATTAGCGGACCGGAGTTCCGCTGTGGTGACCCTTAACTGGGAAAAGCCGAAAGACACAACAACAACTCATATACTAATTTTATATTTTGTTAATATTTAAAGTATTTAAATTGATATAATAAATGGATAAAATGAATTGTATACACAACTTGTATTACAACTTACAATATTTTAAACAGTTAATGTTGTCCGTTCGTATATTTATACGTGCGTTTAATATGTACTATAAGTGGTTTGGCATTACACGACCACGAATTTTCTACCACATAGTACATATTTTTTAGGTTGTGATACATAAATAAGTTATATACATTTTAAATGTTACTAGATCATGGCATATTTATTCATTTAGCATAGGTATAAATATTCCCCCCATACACATATACATACGCTTTTTACAAATGTGAATGTATTACATAATGTTTCTTAACATTCATAGACTTTTAATTTCTAATTTATTATATATATTCATACTCAATTTTTTGCTTATGAATTGTCTGTTTTCAGAGGTTGGTTATGTTAAGGAATTCAGAACGGACTTATAGTTACAATGTATCATATCACTTTAAAGAATTTAGGACGGGTCAACAGCTACAATGTATTGCATCATTGAGATTTGTGTTATTTAAATGTCAAGAAATGACAATACTCTTGTTTGAAAAAGTTTGGCATAGCCAAATGAAAGCGCTTATCATTATTGTTCGTTTGCATTGCGAGTTTTATATTTAATAAGTTTGCATTTTAAATTTCTATAAATCTGAATTGGAATAAACATTTCTTCAGCCTGTCCGGATTGTGTTTTTCGTATTAAATCTTGGAGCCCTCAGAATCTTACTCAAATACTTGGCAGCAAACGAGATCTGAGGTATTGAGATGGAGCTCAAGGAATTATGGGTAGGGGAAGATTCAAATCCTTGGAACCAAAGACCTTCAGATTTGGTGCCAAGGTTGGATCCAGTCAGCTCCGACAAACCATAGCTGAATCAAATGAAAACAGACAACACTGGATCCAGTTATTCAACACATTTTAATTTATTAAAAAGAATTCTAAAATATTAAAATCATAAAGATTATGAGCAGTCTTATTATAACTAGTATAATTCAGACATCAGCAAGCCTGACGTAAGACAGCCCATATACCTTTGACGTCTTAGAACTAAGTGGTCTTGTTGAATCCTTGTCCATTGGATTTTGCAGTCTTACCTCTTTAACATTTCCTTAATTACAAAAACTACAGTAGAGTTAACCATCATCTGACCTTATTGCACTAATGTGGCCTCCTACTCATTTGTTTCATTTAAGTGACAACCCGACCCCATATGCAAAAATGGGAAAA
This sequence comes from Protopterus annectens, assembly GCF_019279795.1. Classification (NCBI taxonomy): domain Eukaryota; kingdom Metazoa; phylum Chordata; order Ceratodontiformes; family Protopteridae; genus Protopterus; species Protopterus annectens. The sequence goes on along the minus strand of NC_056744.1, from coordinate 1,629,007,850 downwards.
GGGGTTTTGGACGGATGGCTGGAATAATGTAAATTAACCATATAAACTGGTCATGTTAATTCCCATTGACTGTATTTTTTTTCATTCACACAAGCTGCACTGTACATTGCTGCTACAACTTTTTTTTATTATGTTAGGGGCAAGTGCCCTTTTGATTAAGGACACATCAATGGAACTGTCTATTTCCATCAAAACTCTAGTGCAGTGATAGACAGGTACTTTCCATCTGGGGATAATTGCATGATACAATCCCATTGATATGGAGAAGGAGTCCACTGTAGCATTTGTATGAGCCCAGAATCTTCTTCTTCTTCTTCTTTTGGCTTTTCCTGGTTAGGGGTCGCCACAGTGGAACTCCGGTCCGCTAATGATTGGCAGTCGATTTTTATGGTGCCTAGGTGCCAGCCTGATGCCCAACCTTCAACGAAGGCATGCCCATTCATGCATGTCTTTCGAATGCCACTTAACCGCGGGGAGGACATGCAGACTCCACACAGAAGGCGCTCCAGCCAAGAATCGAACAGGAGAACCTCTTGCTGTGAGGCAACAATGCTACCGCTGCACCAATGTGGCTTCCTATATGAGCCCAGAATACAGTTCCCGAATGTGAAGTTCAGTGAGAAACATTTTATCGTTATGCATTGTATATGCTGGTCTCGCTATCTGTTTTCTCTCTAGTTAACATTTAAAGATATGGAAAGCTCTTTTGTTATCCAGCCAAAACAAAAGTGCTTTATTCCAAGCCAGTTCTTGTTGCACAGAAGGACATAGCTCTGACTGTGGCCCAAGTGACCTAGGTTCAATCAGCAGTTGGGGTGACTGACAGAGCTGGCAGGGGAGGATGGTGTGCCCATCCTGGAGGGAGGTGGTGTAAATCCAGCTGCAGAATGAACTAGTCCACTTGGAGGAAGGGCTAGGCTGCAAAAAGGTGTGCCCTCTGGCAAAGATTAGGGTCACCATACCCCAAATGGTGGAAGCTTTCATGGTAGGAATGCAATAGTATGTACCATGTGGGAGGGCACTGTGAGCCTGCAGTGATGCAGTTTGCTCATCTTCCCACCCAGAGGTTAGGTTGGGGCTTTCATAAACATTCTCATAGCTGTGATGCCAGAGATGGCACGAGTAATCCTCCTGGGATGCCAGCAGGGACACATGTAACCTTCAAGGCTGCCTGAATGACTGCCCCTATAGACAGCTCTTGCTTGTGTCATTATACAGGATTTCCCATCACAGAAAAACAAATGGGACTGGGGAAAGCTTGATGGCCAGCAGGCATGGAGACAAAAATACATAAATAAAATAAAATAAAATAAAAAATGCTTTTCTTCCCAAACATTTCTATCTGATTTTTTAGTGTTATTGATAATGCAAAAAAATTCAAATAAAGTTGTATTCCATGACACCAAGCTTTCTATAAAGAAGCTAGCTGTAATTCTACAATTTCAAGTAAATACCAATTTTTTTGCACTTTTTGCCCCCACTGCCTGTTGATAACCAGCTTCATCCTTAGTCGATATGCCCACTTGTTCCCCATCACTAGAGTGAAAGTAACCAGAAGGGGCCATCATTCAGACAACTATCAAGGGTGGTCCAAGGATTTTTCTTAGTTTACTCCCAAGCTCTAACTGTACAGACCTGATGAGGCACTGGGCAAGGAAGTGCCAAAGTCTGTCCATGGAGGATGTCCCTTCACTTCCTCAGGGGCAGGGCATTCCCTCCAAGCTGTCCAGTCCTCCCCACATAGCATGAACTGTAATTTCCCCAGTCTCCAACAGGAAAACCAGACTGCCCGGTATGTTCCTGAGAGTTCACAAACCCCTCACTCTCCCCGGTAGAGAAGTAGGCCATTGTCCACCCCCCTCTCTGCCTGACTCCTCTAGTGATTGGGCTGCTAACTGAACCCCTCTCACCTGGGTTGCAGTTAAGCCACCATTCCTCAGCACCATGGAGCCAGCCTAAATACCAACATTTTAACACACATTCCCCTTGCCACAGACTTATGTCATTAGAATGAGATAAAAATGGCCTCCAAAATAAGCCATGATAGTCATAGTCATTCCAGTCCAGTAACAAAACCATACACATGCTGATCCCTTTATCTGCCAACCAACTCATAGGTTCATAGGGTGGTACTAGGCTATTGGCCCTAGGGCCTATACAAGCCTATCAATAACAATTCCATGGATATTTCTTCCCACAATATTTACTTTCCTGGACCCCTGTCTAGCAGGGTGACTGATGTGATCCCCAGGGTGAATTTCCTATCTCCCATCCAATCGTCAAGGTTCCTTTTGAAGAGGGCCAAGGAGGCACTCTGCTTGACATGTATGGGCAGTCTATTCCAGAGTATGGGGAATCTCTGGGTCAGGAACCTATCCCTCCAGCATGTTTTGTTCATTATGATGACAAGGTTTAGATCCCTGGAGCGTGTGGCTCTGTGGGATTGGGATTTTTTTAAGTGGAGCATGTCCAACAGCTCAGGGTTTGACATGGCCTTGTATGTTAAGCAGAGATCACCTCTAAGTAGACAATATGCCACAGAGTATAGCTGGAGTTTTTTTAGATGATCAGCATAGGGCATCTGCTTTACACCTGTGATTCTTTTAGTGAGGTATTTCTGCGGCCTTCCCAGCTGTTGCAGATGTTTTGTGAGGTACATACCAAATGGGGCATTGTACTCTATAATGGGTCTAATGATGGATAAGTACAGTGGGACAATGACCTCCTTTTTTCTGGATGAAAAGCCCTTAGTGATGAGGTGTGCCACATAGAAGGATTTCCTGACTGTTGTGGCAATGTGGTTATCAAAGGGGAGACCACTGTTCACCTGTGTCACTAAGTCTCTTATCACACTTTTGGTGTTTAGTGTACTGCCACCTATGTGGTAATTCATGGGTACAGGTTTTTTCCCAAAGGGGATAACTATACATTTCTTGGCATTAAGCTTGAGCCCATGGCTCTGGCACCAAGCATCTGTTTCTGTAAGGCCCTTTTGTAGAATATTCACATCATTTGGGGATTCAATAATGGCTCCCAGTTTGCAGTCATCTGCAAACTTTGTTAGCCAGAGTCCCTTAGTGTTGGCCTGTACTTCAGAGAAGTAGATGCCAAACAAGAGTGGTCCCAGGACTGAACTCTGAGGTACTCCAATTGTCACTTGTCTGGAGCTGTTTTGGAGTTGGCTACTTTTATAGTCTGGGTTCTGTCAGTAAGCCAGTTGGCAACCCATCGAGTGAAGTAGGGATTTATGCCCAGCTTAATATGTTTATCTATGATTCCAGAGTGGGGGATGGTGTCAAAGGCCTTGGCGAGGTCGATATAGGCTGTGTGGACTGCCTTACCCTTGTCCACAGCTCTGGAGACTGATTCGAAGAAGTCAATCAGGTTCAGGAGACAAGATCGGCCCTTCACGAACCCAAACTGTGTGGGGTCCATTGTTTGAAGGTTGCCAGTGTCTTTGTTTATAAGTCCCATGATAATGCTTTCCATGCCCTTGCAGATCAAGCTCGTCAGACTGATGGAACGGTAGTTGCTGGTATCCAAGGTGGATCCCCCCCCTTGTGGAGTGGGATAACTGTAGCTGTGTGCCACTCAGTGGCACGAAGCCTGAGGTGAGGTTATGATTAAACATGACATTTAGGTGAGGTGCCAGTTCATTTTGTAGTTCATGTTGTACACAGCTTGGGGTATCATCTGGTCCCATGGATGCTGTATTCTTAGCTTTGGAGAGTGTGGTTTCTACCTGTGTGGCCATGATTACCGGAATTTGGCAATCTTTTGGTATTGAGATGGGCCCTTTAGGGGGTGAGAGAGGGGGTGACGTTGGCACTAAATTGATCTGCCAGGATATTAGCAATATCCTTGGGATCAGTATATTTAATGCCATTCTGTTGTAGCTCAGAGCATATCTGAGCATTGCCATTTAGATTCTTAACATAACTATAGAATGCCTTGTGGTTGTCTTTGGAATCTTTGGCAATTTTATTTTCGTAACTAGCTTTGGAGGATTTTATGAGGGATCTCAGCTTCTTACTGGGGCTGGTAAGGGAGTTTTTTGCATCCTGGGATATTCCTCTTTTCTGCAACAGTTTCTTTCTTCTGTTGTATAGTTTGTTTATGGCAGGGGACCACCAGATTGGTTTCCTATTTTTGGAGGAGAGTGTCTTGGTTCTATTTGGGATGGCACGATTCATGCACCAGTCGATGTGCTCATACAGTGCCTTAGTGTAGGATTCAGCAGTCGAACTTTCAGCTCTGCCTGCATGGGTGTCATGAAGTTTGTCACTTCAGACTTGAGTATTATGAAGTTGGCTTTGGAGAAGTTTTTTACGGCGGTTTCCTTACTGGGGGGGGGGGTGGAATGTGGATGTCAAGGGTGATTTGCTTATGGTCAGACCTGACCAATGAGGGGGTGATCACTGGTGTGGAGCATCTATCTCCCATGTTGGTAATGACCAGGTCTAGGATATTGGAGCCACTGATGGGACAATGGATTAGTTGATCCAGGGCATTGGAATTTATGAATTCCAAGAACCGTTGGGAAAAGATGTTGGTACACAAGTAGTTTTCCCAGTTAAAGGCATGGTAGTTGAAATCACCCAGTATTAGCGTATTTGGTTGTATCTTAATATTTTCCAGTATGTTTAGAAAGGTGTAGTGAGAATCTTGGGGCATGGTGGGAGATCTGTAGCAAGCTGCAATTTGGATTGCAGTCTTACCTAGTGTTAGTTGCACCTGGAGAATTTCAGATGCATTGTGTTGGGCAACTAGCCTGGAGGTGTGAATATCCTTGGTGAATATGGACACTCCTCCACCTTTAGTGTTTTGGTTTTGGTTTGGTGGCCAAAAAGTGTGGTAAGAGTTGTAGGTTGGTATTGCAGGGGTGCTCTCTGGAGACTTGAACCAGGTCTCAGTTACTGCACAGATATCAATGTTCTCCATTTTTAGGAGTGCCTCAAGAGAGAGCATTCTGAGGTTTACACTTCTAGCATTCAGTAGCAGTATTTGTTACGGTGGTGGTTTTGTCCTTTGAACCTTGCCTAAAAAAGGCACTATAGGGGTGGCAAGAGCTTTAGCCAGTAACCTGAATCCCAGGGGTGACAGGTGCAGACCATCTCTGGCAAAGCATCGTGGTTTGTCGATCATGTCGTCCCAGGCAGACAGATACTGGATCCCCTTTGAATGACACAAGAAGCTTAGCCAATTGTTGAAGTCAATCATTTTGTCCTTATACTGTGGTATCCTTCTGGGTGAAGGCAGGATGCTACTCAGGACTAGGGTCATACCTGCCTGGGCCACATGATCAGAAAGATGTATAACTCATATATAAACAACACCTGGTATGATCTTACAAGGAAAATGCAACTGACCTTCCAAATTCTGTAAGCTTTATATATGACTGAGAACCTTGTGACCTACTGGGTTTCAAGAGGCTTGATTGCCATGACCCCATGTTGCTTTTTTATACTTCTCATACACACACACACACACACACACACACACACACACACACACACACACACACACACACACGCACGTATATTCAGGGGGTGTATGTGTGTGTGTATATATATATATATATATATATATATATATATATATATATATATATATATATATACACAAACACACACACACACACACACATACACACACACACCTGTGTGTGTGTGTGTGTGTGTGTGTGTGTGTGTGTGTGTGTGTGTGTGTGTGTGTGTGTGTGTGTACTATCATTGGTCAATCTGAGTTTTAGTTGACCTTTGTTTTGTTGACAATTGTGCAAGACTGTCAATTCCCCGGGTTGGGGAATATACCCTTTCCCTGGGAATTGTGCGATCTCAGAGTTAGTATTTATAGTTAGCAGAGAGGGTGTGAGGGGAACAGGGGTGCTTGCACCACTGCAAAAAAAAAAAAGGATGCTTTTTTATTTTGCACAGTCTAAAGTTAATCCATGGAGCATGTGCAGAAGCATATCGATGTTGTATTGTGGACCTTAAGGTGTTGATGATACAATCACTGACATTTGAATTGATCTGGATTTTTAAATCCTTAAAACCAAGAAAACAGAATCACAAACTGTATCTAATTTCAGCTGACACTTCAAAGTAATCAAGCACTTATAACTCATTTGGAAATTGAGACCTTATTCATATATAAAAAATATTAAATGGATGAGTACTTTCGCGCTTAACCTAGCTTCATCAAATGTAACTCCAGTTTACATGACATGCATTATTTATACATGCTTTAAGACATTGTTAACTGTCAATTCACTCAGACTGGGGTCATAAATGTATCTCACAGTCTGTTTGGCTAAGCTAATAGGATAGGATACATCTTATCTTTCATCCCTGCTCTGCATATCTATTCCTATTTTTTTAAACAAGAAGCATCTTTATTAAATTATTACTTATGACATAGGCAATCATACATTTATATAAATGAAAACAAACCATATTGACATAATCTTAGTTGCAAACATTATACATCACTTATAATCTACCCAATCACTGTATGTCAAACATTACATAGCTTATTTAAATCCTTCCTTCTTTTAAACCTAATTCCCCCCTGTATGTATTGTTCCTACAGCTCCCATTTTTTCCTATGTAATTTGCTCATACCCATTTTTAAAGATCCCAATTCTAGTTGTTTTATCTTTGTTACTATATTCACTACTTCTAGTACAGTTGGTTTAGACTTTGATTTCCATTTTCTAGTAATTGCTTTTTTGGCAGCCACCATAATTAGACTCAGCAAGGCCTTACTATGTCTAGGCAATTCTGATTCTGTATCATACGTTAGAAAAATCATTTCCCTAGTTACACCAGTTTGCTCACCTAGTATCTTTAATAGAGTAGTCTGCAGGAATCTTTAATGTCTTCCAATTCATTACACTCCCAGAAAATATGTTCCCAATTATCTCTTTCGTCCCCATCATACCTCCAACATTCGCTGTCTACCTGAGGAAAAATTCTCTGGAGTCTAATTGAAGTATAAAAATACTTCTGCAAACATTTCCAAGCAAAAATCCTAAATCTTCTAGATTTTGTTGCATATTTGGGAGACATACATATATCCCTCCTTTGTTAATTTGTGAATTGCTTATCCAGTCTTTCTTCCCAGTCCTTTCTAACCTCCTCTGGTTGATTCTTATAGTTATTATGCAATATTTTATATGCTTTACTAATTATTCCTTTTTAAACAGCAGCTTCTGTTCTAGATTCTACTAAAAACTTTACCAGTGCTGGTCTTTTGTTTAAGACCCTCCTATTTCTTTATCTTTACCAATACTCTAATATCAATCCTTGATAGGGAAGGCAATCTCTAACCTGCAGTCCAAATAAATTCTTGGCATCTTTCCATTCTATTACCTCTCCCTCTCTAGTTATTTGCCCCCAATACCTTGGTTCCTTTGCCAGTTTTCCCCAGTAAATTCCAGCCCCCTCTTGCCTATTGTTTGTATCTCTAATTGCAGTCATCCCTAACGGTAGAATCTCTTTCTCCATTCCTGTGTTGGTTTAGTTCTTAGAATACTTTCTGCTACTTTATGAATATAATATTCTGTACGATTGTTATTCTCCTTAAAGGTCTGCATCCCAAATCCCAGTCTCTCTTTGTTTCTTGAGCTTCCCCCATTTCATCATCATCCCTTTCCATTTTGAATTATAGGTTTCTGCTTGTGCTATGTATGGAAGCCTTAACTTTGTAGCTCTGAAATACCCATTCAAAGCTGGTAATAATCCCAACCTGTTTGTTCTACTGGAAGAATTATTTTATCCCACTTGACTCTTGTTTTCTTTCCCTCTCAGATAAAATTCTTCAACTCTTTATTAATCACTATCCACAACTTCTTCTCTGTTGATAAAAATATACCTGACCTATGTATAAGACTAAAGGGACTAAAAATATTTTAACTGCTTGTATATTACTATCCATATCCATATAACAGAATTTCCAATTTCTCAGTTTTTGTATTATCTTTTATTTAGTCTCTTCCCATATATCCATAGCTGCCACACCAACATAATTTTTAATCCATACTAAGTACTTCATTTTATCATCAACCTATAGATATAGATATCGCTGAACCAATTTTTGTGTGGGTACATAATTTACCACTATGTTTTAGCTTCATTAATTTTGTATCCCAAAAAGATTTGAAACTGTTTCAAAATGTTGCACAAAACTGAAATGTCATTTTCTGGTTTTAACAGGTATAAAATAATATAATCTACAAATAAAGCCAGCTTTTCTTGACTATCATACCAATTATGTCCTTGAATTTCTGAGTCCCTTATTTTCTTTGCCAATGTTTCTAAATAAAATGCAAATAACAAAGGGGAAAGAGGAGACCCATGTCTGGTTCCATATCTGTTCCTACTGGTAGCAAAAATGTTATAGCTTATGTGCAATATTTCTATTCTATGTAGCTAGCACCTAATTGCTACTGTCACCTTATATATCTATTCTCACTAGCTGTGCAAATCAATTAGTGCATCAATTTATCTGTGATACAAGAAGCAGATATCATTTGTCATATTAAAAATGGGCAAGAAGTACTAACAAATTCATGGCAACCAATCAAGTTATAACTTTTAAGCGTTATGCTGTTGTAGTCGTAATTGCAGCTAATCAGGAGCATGCTGTAAACTGTTTAGCTGCCCCAGTCGCTGGATGCATCTACCTTGTATCCTTTATGTCAGGTAATGTGCCAGGTCCACTTCAGTCGATCAAATGTTTACAAGTTTGAACCACATATGGCCGAGACCATATGTTCGAACTTGTAAAAGTTCGTTCGGACTGAATGGAGATCTCCGTACAGAGCAGAAAGGGAAGATATTAAATATATTACTTTACAGAAATCATTTCTCAGAAGTCCTGAATATACTATAAACCCTGTTTTCCAGTTCTCCCACATGTATCACATCAGAGCTCCCCTCTCCCTTTGTGCTGCTGAAGATATGTCTTTACTGTCATTTTTGCCGTTGTGCTTCTGTCTGGGATAAATCAAGAGAGAAAATAAATTGACAGGTTCCATTTTGTTAATTAGCTGATAATGATACCAGAGAAGTCAGACACTAGTATCTCTTCTCATCTTCTTTATCATATGCTTGTATTTCCATTTCTTTTTCATCTCCTGCCTGACACCCTTTTTGCTTGACTCACTGGATCCTGACCAACGGATGCATCAGCAAATACAAAATGTGAACCTGGTGTTTTTCTACAACTCTGTTATCCACACCCACAGTATTATCCAAAATGTTGAAATTAAATTGGGTATTCTGCCTGACTACAAGAGTTGCACTGTTACGTGGAAGCTGCAGCTCATATTTTCAGAAGGACCCCACCACCACCAACATCCAGAAAAAAGAAATATCAAACGTGCCCAGACTGATTTCATCATACTCGATTCTCTGCACCAGTACCACCAGCTACTGAGGTACCCAAGGTAAAACACCTGGCATTGCTACCCTTTATAACTTTAAATCTTCACTATCCAATTGTGAATTGAAACCAGATACATCCCTTCAGTCTATACTATTTTCTTGGTACCCTTCCTTTTCACTTATTTTAATATACCTCTAGTAGGATATGTTGATGATGCCAGGATAGCCCACAATCATTCAACTATCCATTAATGATCTGTATGAATGATGCATGGTTATTATAATAGAAAATATATTTCCCTCCAACCTGTGGTGGCCTCCAAGTTGTCTGTATTTATCAAGTACAGGGGGCCCAGGCCCTTGTATGGGGGGGAGGGGGGGGCTTTGCCTTCAGTAAAATGTTTTTTTTTAATCAAATTATTTTCAGATAGTTGATTTCTTCTGAAAAATGCATTCATTAATTCACCTTTGCTGAATCAAAGTATACCCAGCACACAGTTTATCTACCAATATGGCATCAGTATCAGCCACACTTGCTGCATCTCAGTCACCTTTTCCTATACACACTTGGCATGTTTTTAAGTTAATTTAATTTTCATTTAATTTATTTATTACTGGTACCGTCTTGCTTCTTCTCTTCACGTCACAGGACAATGGTCTTTTATAGTCTGTCAATGCTCCGTCAGTCTCAACAGGGCTGACTTTACCAATCTGCTTGTGGGCCTTTTGGTGCAACTGCCAACAAAATGCTTCCTGTTACTCTTCACCCTTTTCCTTCACCAAGGGTGTCAGCTGTTATCCCAGTGGTAACTCATTCTGAACTTCCTGCAAGCTACAAGAAAACAACTCAGCTACCCACCTAACTGCGTAGTTATTACTTTCATTTTGACTGTGCCAAAATCATATTTTATGCAGAACATATCCTATTGTCTCTTTTTCCTGTTTGAAAACCAACTTAATATACATCATAATTTTCACACTCCTGAAGTGATCCCCCACAGCATGCATAACTTAATAATAAGGGAGTACTGAGTATTCTGGCAAAGGATGCTGAAGTCATACCTAATGAGGGAGAACAAGAAGTGTAAGCATTACATCTTATTGGTCCTATTCCTGTTCAATGTCATAGATCATGAACAAAGAGTAACAGTCTAGCTAAAGCAACTGAATTCTCTGAAACTGCCTTCAATCTACTGACAGACTCGCTTCCAAACTGTATTAGGCAGTGCTCACACATTAATTGGCTTACAGCATGGCATCATTTTGAACAACTCTACTAGCTCACACATTAATTGGCTTAAAGCATGGTATCATGAGAAACAACTCTACTAGTCAATGTGAAAAACTGGAAAAGCAGTTGGGAAAATCGTGTCTGCCTATAAAAGCAGATTCTGATCTAATAACTTGCTTAGGAAGGGAGTCTGACAGTAGATTCAAAGCAGTTTCACAGAATTCCATTTCACAGAAAATGGTTTGAAAGCATTTCTGCTAATAGCGGAAAATTTACCTTTCTCCACTGTTGTTTGACCTTGGAGTAGGTATTTTTATGTTTGGAGGTATCCCCCCACATTGGGAGGGGGTGCAGGGAAGAAAAAAAATTACTTCAATTTTTCCCAAAACTGTTTTGGTGAAACATATTCAGTTTTTGATCTCCCAGGGGAAGGTGTCAATATATTGCCATGCTTCCCTTAGGAATCCCAAGTGCAAAATAATTTCTTAGGGAAGAAGGTATCATTATATTGTCATACTTCCCCTAGTAATCCCAAGTGCAAAATAATTTCTTTGGGAAGATGGCAACCGATAATTAGGGCTAATCCAATAATCGAAAGTTATGTTACAAAACAGGAGGGTGATATTTTGCCAGTCCCACAGTCAACATGTCTGGTGAAGAAAGTTTGCAATTAAAGGTTTCTGTTTAGAGAAGAAATCGATTAATTGACCAGATAGTAATGGCAGCAGGTAACAAGGATATCTTGTTAAAATATATTTATAAAACTAGTCAATCCAACACTCTTACTCTTGCATATTAGCAGTGCAAGCTGTGCACTGTGACCACTCCAAGAATTGATAATTTAATGCTTCTTGATCTGCAATAGTGTGGCTAAGTCAGTAATATATTAGTGCTTCTTGGTCTGTCTTGATGTGACTAAGTCAATAATATATATATTAGTGCTTCTTGGTCTGCATTAGTGTAGCTAAGTCAGTAATAAATTAGTGCTTCTTGGTGTGCCTTGCTGTGACTAAGCCAGTAATATATTAGTGCTTTTCACTCTGCCTTGATGTGACTAAGTGACTGTTTCTTGGTGTGCCTTGATGTGACTAAGTCAGTAATATATATATATATATTAGTGATTCTTGGTCTGCATTAGTGTGGCTAAGTCAGTAATAAATCAGTGCTTCTTGGTCTTCATTGGTTTGACTAAGTCAGTAATATATTTATGATACAAGTACTTAACAGTTTGTGCTTGGCTTGGAGCATCAACAGGGATGTAGCTTCTGAGTATTTTCAAAAGAAAAAACATATTTTTAGTTCTGTATGTGATAAGATGCTATTCCAAAAAGCATCCTTAACAATACAGTTAACAAGTTTCTTAAATTAGTTTTGAGCCAAGTTTGATTTCCATTTTTCATCTATCTGTCTGTATAGCTCTCTTTTTATCTAAATATCTATCTGTGTACCTATTTATCTGTCTGTCTTTCTGCCCATCCATCTATCTATATATCTATCTGTCAACTGTTCTATGTCTATCTATCTATCTGTCTGTTTGCTTTTTTGTTTACTTTTGTTAACCAAGTTAGTCCCACTATGTCTCTGGCCTGTTTTCATGAGATACAGAAGTTCCCAATCTGGGTACTATGACACCATGAGGTGTGGAGAAATGAACATAAAAACTAAGGATTTCTTTCTAACGTGCTCTTGTGGCACAGAGAGAAGACACACCAACTGTGACCCAGGTGACCCATATTCAATTAATGCTTTAGGAGATGAAGAATGCAGGTGATAGGGATGGAGGAGAGCAGATGATGTCTGTTCACCCATCCTAAGGGGAGGGAAGCATCTCTGGTCCATCACTTGGGTACTGCCTAATGGGACCTCTGTGTGTTGCACCCATGGAGACTAGACATACTAACAGTGTGCTGCCAAGTAGTGCATTGCACTTGCAGTCCCTGACAACGCATTCATGGATGCAAGCGTATTTATCCAGTGGTTGGGCAGCAATTGCAGTGCTCAAACAAGAAGCCAAACAAGAGATAAGAACTGTGGGGGGAATTAGGTCTGCCTGATTGCTTACTGAGCTGTTCCAAACTGTCAGATTCTAAAACCAAAATATTTTCATACAACATCCAGTGATGAGGTGTGCAGTGTATTAGCAGAGCTTCTTCTTCTTCCAGCTTTTCCCGGTTAGGGGTCGCCACAGCAGATCACCTGTCCATTCATGATTGGCAGTGGAGTTTTACGGTGTCAAGTTGCCAGCCCAGCGCCCAACCTTCCATAGAAGGCACACACATGCACACACTCATGCCTAGGGCCAATTTAGAGTGTCCAATCCACCTACAGCATGTCTTTGGGATGTGGGAGGAAACTGGAGCACCCAGAGGAAACCCACGTGACCACAGGGAGGACATGCAGACTCCGCACAGAAGGTACCCCAGCTGAGGATCGAACCGGAGAACCTCTTGCTGTGAGGCGGCAATGCTAACCGCTGCACCACCATGGCCACTCGCATTGTATTAGCAGATAAAAAGTAAAAAAAAAAAGTTCAGCAATGTACAACAGAGCATCTAAAGTCCAGTTGTTTCTCAGCCGCCCCCACCAGCCTAATTCAATTACTTTTACCAGAAAAGTACAGAGATCTTCAGCAAAATCAGTCAGATTCTCCAGCAAATTTCTGGCTTGCCTTAGAAGGTATAATGAAGGGAGGTATGAGGGGATATGATGGTTTTAAGTGAAAAACTAAATCAGATTAGATTTCTTAATAGTGGTTATAACTATGCATACTGAGTTATATCTAGTAGTAAATATATATATATATATATATATATATATATATATATATATATATATATATATATATATGCAACAGTGGTGCGGTTTTACTGTACAGGGCCATCTTAACAGCATTACTGGCTCCCGGGTAAAGCAGTGCACTGGGACCCCTACCTACCTACACAACCACTCACAGGATTAAAAATGAAAATGGCCGATAAAATAAAACATATATTTATTGACACCGCCAACAAAATCAGTGTTTAAACATTAAAAACATGCTAGAAAACAAAAATTTTAAGAGAAACACACCAAAGGTATGAGCCAAATATTCCAGAGGACAGTTGAGAGCTATGCACTGAACTCCCTAAAACACAAGTGGTGGTAGGGGTAGAGAATTCAGGCCCTTGTACCTAAGGTACAGTGTTTGCACACACACACACACACACACACACACACACACACACACACACACACACACACACACACACACACACACACACATTAGTGAGGGGCTAGTGTTTCCAAAACTATTACTGTCTGGCCTACCGTTGTTGTTCAGAGAGAGATGGAGTCCTGACTGCACCCCAGGTAAATGGGGTTTGATTAGCAGTTTGGGAATGCAGGAGGCAGTCAGGAAGGGAGATGAGTGAAGGGATGTCCCCTGCGTGTCTCTCCTGAGGGAAGGGATGGGTTACAGGTGCTCAATGATCAAACTGAGTAGCTGTGATTTTTCTTGTGGAGAATGGGGAACCACCACCAGTGCTTGAGGATGGGGGCAGGGCTGCTTGCTGGCAACACCTCTTGTTGAAGTCAGGGATGGCCAGCATGGAAGTGAGAGATGAACAGTGTGGCCAGCCAACTACATGTCCCCTTCCCTCATGTGAACCAAGCATGGCTGGAGACATGGGACTTAAATGAAAAACCCTTCAAACTACATCTGATGGCTGCTTACATGATGGCCCCTCTTTTTTAACACCTTTATTGAATTATTATTTGTAACACAGGCAAACTTACATTTTTATGAAAGTAATCAAACCATATTAACAAGTTCACATTTACAAATATTACACATCACAGACATCGCTATATATCTTAGAATCTAGGCAGCATTATATAAATTATTCAATCCCTGCCTTCTCTTAAACCTCATTCCTCCTCCAAAACATTTTCTGCATGTATTATTTCCAGCATTACCATTTTTTTCCTGTGTAATTTGCTTCTACCCTTTTCTAAAGATCCCACCTCCTGTTCTTTTATCTCTTCTACCGTATTCACTACTTCAGGTATATAGTTGGTTTAGATTTTGATTTCCATTTTCTAGTAAATTATTTTTTGGCAGCCACCAGAATTAAACTTAACAAGGGCTTACTATGTCTAGGTAATTCAGATCCTGTATACCAGCTCAAAAAATAATTTAATAATAAAATAATAATGTTATAGTTATACCCATTTGCTCTCCCAGTGTTCCCAACATAGTACACTGTAGTGAAATTTTCTTTAAAGTCTGCCAACTCATTATACTCCCAAAACATGTTTCTAGTTATCTCTTTCTTCCCTATCACACCACCACAATTTGCCATCTACCCAAGTAAAAATTATTTGGAGTCTGCTTGGGGTATAAAAGTATCTATCCAAACACTTTTAGGCAAAAATCCTAAATTTTCTAGACTTTGTTGCATATTTGGAAGGCATGTACATGTCCTCTCGTTGTTTCTTTGTGAACTGGATACCTAATCTCTCTTCCCAATCTTTTCTGACCTCTTCTGATTGATTCCTGTAGTTATTGTGCAATATTTTATATACATTACTAATTTTTTTAAACACCTTTATTGAATTATCACTTGTGACACAGGCAAATCTACATTTATACAAAAGTAATCAAATTGTATTAACAAGTTCATGTTTACAAAAAATATACTTCACATATATTGCTATATATCATATAACCTAATCAGCATTACATACATTTTTCAATTCCCGCCCTTTTTTAAACAAGAAAACTCTTTATTAAACCATTACTTACGACATAGGCAATCATACATTTATATAAATGAAAACAATCCACACCGACACAATCCTAGTTGCAAGCATTTTACAACACAAACCATGCTGATACATTCCCAGTTGCAAACATTATACATCACTTATAATCTACCCAATAATTTCAGACCAACATTACATAACTCATTTAAGTCC
>NC_056744.1:1628984774-1628987274 GCF_019279795.1 Protopterus annectens | reverse complement strand
CAGCCAGGTGACACTACAGTATCAGTTGGGTTAATGTGAGACAAGAACTGCAGTGCTTCATACTTCTTCAAATATTTTATCCATATTTTCAATCTAAACTTGAAACAGGATATGCTATCCCAAGCTATACAAATAGATGTTTGGCTCCACTGCCAGTTATCTGGGTTTGGATAGTGGCCCCAGCATTTTAGGGTGTAGCAGTTAACACAGAGGATTAAGAATGATCTGTTAACAAGCTGCTTCCTGCAGTCTAAGGTACGGGATTTGGTTCCTTCCACCTACATTTGCCTACAGTGTGACTCGGAGCAAGTCATTTGACCAGATAGTGCTCCAGGGTCACCCCTGAAAAGAAGTACGTACATCCAGAGGGCTTACTCAGTTAGCAAGTATATAAAAAAGAGGAACAGTGGAGATCAGAAAGCTGAAGATCATCTCTCTCCCGTCTTTTTTGCTGTGGAAGGACTTTAGTGACCAATTCCTATTTAGAACAGGAAGAAATCAGTGATTATTTTCCAAGGATGGGGGTGGGGGGTGGAGCAGACTCAGTAGTATGATGCAAAACAGTGGAAGGTAATGCAGCCCAGTAGCATCAATGAACATATATGCTTGGGACGGTAAGACACACACGTACATTGAGACACAATGTGATGGGGCTGCCTATTCTTCAACTCTGAACCTCTATGGGTATCCCAGTCCTAGAAGGATTGGTGCCCAGGAAACAAGTTGCATCCAATTGCATATGCAGGGGGAATAGAATAGGTGAATTAGGTGAGCAGAGATGTAGCACTAGAGTTCAGCAGTGGAGCTATACAAGAGGAAGAAAAAACTGGCAACAAAGTAAGTGATGTTAAACATTTTTAAAACACGTTGCCAGACGGCAGTCCCTTTCAGCAGATAGCAACAATAAATTAAAGCAACAAAAATTTCCTGCTGAACTATAGGTTTAGGGCTGATGGCAAGCAAAAAAATGCATGACAGCAAAACAGATGACATAATTTTTCTGTGGGGACAAAGACTTACAACTCCCTGAAGCAAGGAAATGTATCTTCTGCACCCCCTACTTAATATAACAAATTCTATTGATACTTCCCTATAGAGGTAATGGGAAAAACCCATGCACGTTTTACCTTTGTCTGTGTTTTTCAGCTATGTTAGTCTTGGCCAGTCAACTGACATTTGCTGATCTGCTGATCCAGACTCCTGTACCTTTTCTCTTTTTGACTTACTCTATTTCTAACCCTTCTGTTTGGGCATACACATATTGAAGCTCTTAACTTTGAGTCTGTTTGGTTGCTGCTACATGAGCTCCCAGCCCCCCCCCCCCCCCAATCCACTGAATCCTATCATTTTGATCATGGGGTGGCAGAATGTAGTGCACTTTGTTTCTTCCTAATGTCCTACTCCTTCCTTAATAATCCCAGTTCCCTGGATTGGCTCCACTGACAACCCCCCTCACCAACAGCCTTACTTTAGCTACTCAGATTGACATATTTCATCTTCTGTGATCTATTGTAGGGTTTTTCTTTTCTTTGGGTGCCAAATTCTCCTAATTTGATAAGTCATAAAGTTGCTGAAGAACTTCAGGTACTTGTTTAGGTTAGATGTTATTGTGTTCAGCAGTGTGAATTAAGGATACTTAGGTTACAACACCTCTACATTTCTGACAGACCGGCCTGAATATACCTTTTTTGCGTACATACTGCATTTAATTATGTTTCTTGGAGTAGAATATTATAATAGGCCTGAACTTCACCTTCTTGAACCAGCTAATAGCACTAATTTCAAGTACTGAGATTGTCAATAACAATAATGTCAATAATAATCTCTAACTTTCTAGTTAACAAATAATTAACTACATTTGATAATAAACAGAAATACTAAGACAATACAGAGATTAAGTAACTGATAGAGCTAAATGATATAAACTAAGGACTTTTCCTGCAGGGATGAGTGTCCATAAGAAGTGAACTGCAGGCATATGGGTTAATCTCACCACCTTGTGTGATAAGGCCGGCAGGAAATAACAGCTCCAGCTTTGTGAGTTTCATCTAAACATACAGAGCCTAACTGAGGGAAACAGCAAGTGATAGGATTCTGTCTCTGTATTGTTCTAGACAAGTTATTCTGAGTAAAAAGACACAGCTTTCTTGAAGGGTCCTGTAAGGTATGATAAAAGAAGGCTATAATGTAGTCATATTAACTGCTTAAGGATCACATGATCACAAGAAAAACTAATATGATGTAGGCAATGCTTCAGGGAAGAGATTTCTGGATATTTTATCAGTGTCAAGGAGTGCAATTTTAGTAGCTGTTAGAGACAGAAGGAGGACTAATGTTATGAATGACTATATATGTCCCGAGGTCAGTTCACAAGTAAAAGTAATTTGGAGAAACTAAACATAGACAATAAAACACAGCATTGAGATTTGCTGAAGCAACATAGCTTGGGAGTGGAGAATATTACTAAGACCTTTACTTTGAATAATGTGAATCGTAATGA
>NC_056744.1:1628829709-1628983307 GCF_019279795.1 Protopterus annectens | reverse complement strand
ATCTTCACCACTAACATCAACGTGATGTAACACATAAATAAAATGTAAAACTAGGATACTCACTACAAATACAGTTCAAGGTTTGAGGAATGATGTTCATGCATTTAAACACACTGCATCCAATATCACTTATTCTAAACTCAGTCTAGACTAAGTTACAGCTCCTTGTTCCACTACTGATTCATCTATTTTGTGTTAAGAATCAACTGTCCTCTATGTACAGAAGTGCATCCTAATATCACTCACAAACATGTCTTCTACCATCGACCAATCATGGTCTCTTTTACCACCTCCCATCTACATTTTAAATCCCAAAGCCTAACCTTATTTCTTGTAATACTGCACTGCCAGATCATATTATTCTTGCACTTTCTCTCTTCTAGTGCAACATATTCCTTAATCAGCAAGATGGATGCAGTGAGAAAATCCTTCAGATTTTCATAATGACCATCTCATTCACTAAACACCACTATCTTCTTCTGGGGCCTATACTGCATGATTCCAGTACATGGAGCTCCATGAAGAAATGTTCACCTATACAGGAAGGGAGGACCTGACTGGTGAAAGAACATATAGTAGTATGACCACAACTAAGGGACAGCAGCATACATAGTAGGACAGGATACTGGAGCAGAGACAGCAGCAAGTTAGAAAGCTAAAAGTGATAAGCATAAAAGCATACCAAGATGCTGACAGAAGACTTGTGGTCTGTTGAATGCATCCAACTGTTGCCTCTTCCCTTGCACCATTCTTTCCCTACTACATCTCAAGCATTTCTGAACCCCTCTAATTACTTACAATGGACTTGTATTTCAGGCAACACATTAGGTGTTAGGCATTCCATTATCCTACCATCCTCTCTGTGAAGTAGTATTTCCTTAATTGTTTTTTTAACTGTATTTATTAAGATTTCACAGTAACAATGACTGTAACACAGTAAAATGAAACAATAAAATAAAAAAGGGTAACAACTGATCATAAACAATAAGGAGAATAAAATAAGAAAAAACAAAACAGAGAAAACATTAATTATACACATTATATACATAAGTGAGTACTTAAAAGTAGCCTACCATTCCTAAGAAGACTGAACAAGACACAAAGTTAATATATATCACAGAAGATAGTAGAGTAGAACAAATGTCACTAAAAAACGTCAACAGCCTTCCCCAAGTCTGTGGAAAGGAATGCAGTATATTTGCTCATTTAAAAGTGTACATAACACAACCCAAGTGTTTGCACAAAACAACCTTCAGGCTTCCCAAACCTAATCAGTTTCGAGTCTTCCATTATGTTGCAGCTGTCAATTAAACTGGACATTCCAAGACCCAGAAAATGTCAAATATATCTTGCCTAAAATCATTTGGATACACCCCCAACAACCAGAAATCCCAACACGAGTTGATATTGCAGGAATATGCCTCCCTTAGTATATTGAAAAATTTGTTCCAACAAGCTTTAATAAAATGACAGTCCCAGAACATATGGAAATTATCTGCTGATTGCCCACATCCTCAGCAATTAGTATTCATAAATCCCCACTTTGTCTAGAGTCTGTTGGGTGTTAAGTATCACCTATAGATTATCCTCAGCTGCTGTTCTAAATACTTTGTTCATTTTCTTAATTTGAACTGGACCTGCCATACCTGAGACCACTGACATTGAGAGAACTGAATCCCCGCCTGCATGAACCATCTATTTTCTTTTAATTCCTTGATCTTCCCAGCCCTCTTAACCCGCAAATCTTTACATATAGTACTTATCAATCCTATTCTTCTCTTTCACCATTTGTGCCACTGCAGGGTATATTCAGCCTTGACAGCTGGGTGAATACATCTAGACCTAATCTGTGCAGTCTGGAAGTACTCGAACCAATCAGAGTCAGGAATGTTAAACTCCTGTTTAACCTTGTCTAGGCTTTTCAAAACGAAGTCTTGTAGGTTACTGAGTAGATGGGACCATCAACTGATCCGTTTTCCTGTCATCTATTGCTAAAGAAGATGCTAATTGACTTGTGTATTAAAGGATGCTGCCATATATAGTCATCGGGGCCTCTCCCCTAGGGCATTCCACTAACTCTTTTATAACAGCCTCATGCCATTGAATATTCCACTCTCGGGGTATCTTCACATCTGACAATGCATCCCTAGTCATTGTTATAATTCATTATAGTCTAGAGGTGGTCACATACCCCACTATACATGGAATACCCCACCCTCCATAACTTTTAGTTATGTACTTACCATAACTTTAGATGTTTGGGATCCATCTCGCCTACATTCAATACTGATGGGCTCGGAGCCGATCCCTCGGCTCCGACTCAGCACGCTATGCTATAGAGCGAGGCCTCTTATTGGCTGAGCTATTTCTTATCCCAGGATGCACCACCACTAATCCCCCAGATCTTGTTTGTCCGCATTCATGCACACACGCACAACTTGTTTATATAACATTGTAAGATGTTTCAAGATGAAACAACAGGATTCGGACCTTCTGATATCCTCTGATCTCCAAGGAAGGGGGAAGGAGGGTGGGTTATTGGGAATGTAGGCGAGATGGATCCCAAACATCTAAAGTTATGGTAAGTACATAACTAAAAGATGTTATGTGATCCTATCTCGCCTACATTCAATACTGATGGGACAGCGTCCCTAGCACCTAAATCCTGGGTGGCTCATTGGAAAACACTCCTGAGCACTGTGGAACCAAATGAAGCTCGTCCTCTAGATGCCACATCCAATTTGTAGTGGGAAATGAAAGTGTGCAGGGAAGACCATGTAGCCGCAGCACAAATGTCACTAATGGCAAGCTTAGAATGAAATGCTATCGAAGTAGCCATATCCCTTGTAGAATGAGCTTTGACAGAGGTGGTAAGCTCTTTGTTAGAATAAGAATAAGCTTGAGTAATACAGTCCCTGATCCATTTGGCAATAGTGACCTTTGTGACGGCTTTGCCCAATTTATTGTCTGCAAAGGATACAAACAACTGATCTGTTTTCCTTGTTTGTTTGGTCCTATCTAAATAAAAACGCAACTGCCTGTGGACATCTAATGTGTGGAATATGAATTCCGCTTTATTAGAATACTTCGGAAAGAAGACTGGAAGTTCTAATGATTGTTGTAGGCAGAAACTGGAACAAACTTTAGGTACAAAGGAAGGATTTGGCCTGAGAGATACTCTGTCTTTGTGAAAAACCAAGTACGGAGATTTTACAGACAAAGCTTGAAGCTCTGAAACCCTTCGGGCAGAAGTAATCGCCACCAGAAAGGCAGTCTTCCACGATAGAAATTTTAAATCACATGTCGCTGCCAGTTCGAAGGGGAAGGAAGTTAAGGCGCGTAACACCACATCGAGATCCCATGGAGGAGCAGGATGAGAAATCGGAGGTCTTAAAAGCGCAGTACCTTTCAAGAAGGTCTTACACAATCTGTTGCTCATTAAAGGTGGGTTTATAGATTCGTGAAAATTGGAAATAGCTGCCAATTGAACCTTGATGGTAGAGACAGAAGAGCCTTGATTGAAAAGAGAAGTTAGAAATTTCAGTACTTCTGATATGGGAATAGTGATGGGATCCAGGCCCCGGAGTTGAGCCCAAATAGCAAATCTTTTCCATTTGCTAGAATACAATTTCTTTGTAGCAGACTTGTGGGCCGAAGATAAGATGTGTACAACTTCTGGATCCAATGTATGACTCCTGACTATAGTCGGAAGAGGAGGAGCCAAGCCGTCAATTTTAAGGTATGTAGGGACTGGTGGAATAGTCCCAACTGATGAACCAAAAGGTCTGGGATCTGATCCAGGAACCATGGACCTTCCAGAGCATACTTCCGAAGATAGGGGAACCATACTTGACGAGGCCAGTAAGGAGCAACTAAGATCATTTTGCTCCCCAAGAGAGATGCCTTTTGGATCACCCTGGGAAGGAGAGGAACTGGGGGGAAGGCATAAAGCAAGCCGGTGGGCCAAGGACGGGCTAGTGCATCCATGGGGCTCTTCCCTGGAGCCGGGGTGAGGGAGAAGAACTTTTTGCACTTCGCATTCAGTGGAGTCGTGAAGAGGTCGCAACACGGAACTCCCCATTTGCTGAAAATCTGATTTGCAACTGTAATGTTCAGAGACCATTCGTGAGGAGAGAGGATGGTTCTGCTCAGTCTGTCGGCTATCACACTGGACTTGCCCGGGATATGAGTAGCCACTAGAAAGCGTTTGGTTGACACTGCCCATTCCCAAACTCTCATGGCCTCTCTGCAAAGAGGATAGGATCTGGTCCCTCCCTGTTTGTTCAGGTACCAGACAACTGACATGTTGTCTGAGTGAACGGCAATTACGCCCTGAGGGAGGTAATCGTGAAGGGCTTGAAGGGACAGAAGCACCGCCCTCATTTCTAGGATGTTGATATGAAGTAGGGTCTCTTCTGGGTGCCATTTGCCTTGGACTGACCTGCCCAGGGAATGCCCCCCCCACCCCATCTGGGAGGCATCCGTGGTCAAAGTGGCCGCAGGAGGAGGTGGAACAAAGGGTCGGCCCTGATCCAAATTGGAGGGCACTAGCCACCAGCGAAGGTCCCGTTTGCAGGTTTCCATGATCCATATGAGGTGACTGAGAGGGAGTTCCTGAAAGGACCACTGAGCTGAAAGAAGCCACTGGAGAATTCTCATGTGCAACCTTGCCAAGGGAACTAGAAGAACCGTGGCGGACATGGATCCCAATAGCTGCAGGACCATTCTGGCTGGGGCTTTGGATCTGGGAAGTAAGGCTCGAACTTGAGCCTGTATGGTTTGTATCCTGTCTGTAGGTAGATAGACCCGCATTCGGTTTGAGTCTATCTCTACCCCTATGAATCTTATGCGTTGAGATGGCAGCAACACAGACTTTGGCCAATTGAAGGTGATTCCAAGGGAATTGCCCAGTGATATAGTGGCTTGTAGGCTCCGCAATAGTAGATGCTTGGAGGTGGCAGTTAGGAGCCAGTCGTCTAGATACGGAAACACCTGGAATCCTAGACTTCTCAGGTGAGCAGTCACGACCGCCAAACATTTGGTGAACACCCCGGGGGCTGTGGTGAGACCAAAGGGCAGCACGCGGAACTGAAAATGACTGCCTCCTAGGCTGAAGCGCAGATGTCTCTGGGACGCTTGATGTACCATGATATGGTAATAAGCGTCCTTGAGATCTATGGAGCACATCCAAACACCTTTCTCCAGCAATGGGAGAATGGTTTGTAGGGTGACCATTCGGAACTTGGACTTTTTGACTGAACGGTTTAGAATGCTGAGATCCAAAATGGGTCTCAAGTCCCCGGTCTTTTTTGGCACCAAAAAGAATCTTGAGTAAGTCCCTAATCCGATCTGGTCTGCGGGGACCGGTTGGATGACTCCTTTTTGCAGCAGCTTTGAAACTTCTGAGGCTGCAGTTTCCCGTTGACTGGGTGGCGGGTCCGGGATTTTTTTGGACTGAGGTGGAGAGTGAGAGAAAGGGATGGTGTAACCTCCGGCGATAATTCAGAGCACCCATCGGTCCTGAGTGATACCTTCCCAGGCTTTTAGGTGCTTCAAAAAATGACCCCCGACTGGCTCCGGAGCTGCACAGTCAGGCAATCCCTCAGGGACTGTGAAAGGCTGAAGAGGCACGAAAGGACTCGCAGTCTCCAGTGTTGCGAGGGCCTCTGCCACCTCTCGGACGGCATCTTCCAGAAGAATTTCCCCCTCCCCTGCCTCTGGAAGGGGGATCGTCCTGCTGTGAGGGGTAAGACTTCTGAAATCTACGGAACCACATTTTCCCTCCTCTTTTAGCCTTGGGGTAAGGCCGAAAGGGAGTGGAAAATCATGCCCCTACGGCAGTCAAAGTCTTACCTTCTTGCTCGCAGCGGGTCAATGTGTCCTTTACCTTGGGTCCAAACAAGGAGGACCCATCAAAGGGGGCATCGGCAAAGGAAGACTTAAAGGCCTCTGCAAAATGACACAGGCGGAGCCAGGCTTGTCTCCGTAGAGCAATGCCTGTACCCGCCGCTCTACTCGCCCCTTCGGCCGCATAAGAAATGAGCCTCATGGACGAGTTTGAAATGGACGACAGTGTAGCCAGCTGAGAGCCAACCGTCTGGGCCAGCTCCTCAGGCAGGTTACCCAAGAGGGTATCGGAAAGTTCTTTAATCAGATCCCTCTGAAATCTGGTAAAGTGCGTGAGATAGTTCAAGGACCTTAATGTAAAGGCCGCTGAACTTAGGGTGCGCTTACCGTACCGATCCATGCTCCTAGACTCCTTATTAGGAGGATGGATGGACATCGAAGCCTCTGCTACATCTTGCTGGGTAGCAGATGTCTTTTTCCGGGGGTGCTGACAGGAACTTATTAGGACGAGCAGGCACCAGTTCCACAGAGTCTGGGTGTTCCCACGCCCTTTGACAGATCAAGTCCAAGAGCTTGTCGAAGGGCGGAGACACCCAGGAGGCGGAGGGCTGAGCCCCGAAGGCCTTAAGGAACACCGACTCATCAGCAGAAGGGGGTTTGGATTGCCAGCCGCCTCGTTGTTTAAGGGCTTCCAGGATGTCTGCAAAGGAGACATCATCTGAGGACGACTTAGGGGACCCCTCTGCATCATCGAGATCAGTGTCTGATGTAAGACTCATCAGGGGAGTCAACATGCTTCCTCTTGCACGATCTTTTCCTGGGGGGTTCCTCCGAAGATGTTTCAGAAGGACCTCCAGGAGGGGGGGAAACCCCAGTGGGGGTAACCTCAGGCCCCGGGGCTCGCTGTCTAGGGACAGGGGGACTGCCAAAGACCCAGTCTCGGTATGTAGGGAAGGAGCTGGGGAGACCGCGGAGGTAGCCAAAGATGATTTGGCTAACGCACTCCTCATAGCCCTGAAGGCGAGACCACCAGAATCCTGGGAGGGTCCCACCTCCGTGGCCACGACGGTAGACGGCACTCCCGCAGCCGATGCACCGAGAGGAAGGCTTGGGACCGAAAACATCAGTCCCGAAGCGTCCCCCCCAGGGCCAACAGAAGAAGTCCGCATACCGAACTCCGACTCTAGAGCTGGAGTTGGAGTAAGGGTCGGGCCCGACCCTAAAACCTCCATTGGTTCCACCAGCACCGGCTTCAACGGTGCCAAGGCTGTTGGAGGAGGAACCATAGTAGCAGGGTGGACCATCGGCTCCGAAGCCGAATGGGCTGGAGCCGAAACTAACTTTTGAAACACCGGAGACTGGAAGAGTCTTAGGAGCACCCTGTCGATGTCCGAATCAGACATCTTGGAGGATCTAGACGACACCGATCGGGTCCGAACTGATTTCTCCATCGGCTCCATAGGACTAGGGGACCGGCTCCGAATGGATTCTATTACTATCGGTTCCGAGGGAGATCTCAAAACAATTTCCCTCAGTGCAGATGAGGACTTCGGTGCCGAAGGGGAAGAGTCTGAGCCGGCAACCCTCATCAGCTCCAATATCAGTGGAGCCGATGAAGGTGACCCGCCTCTCGATGCCCCAATCCTCGGCTCCGAAACCAGAGGGGTCGAGACTGGAGGCATCGAGGCAGACCGTTCCGCCCTCGGCTCCGAAGTCCATGGAGCCGATGGAGAAGCCTGCCTAGGTTTTTTGGCAGTCGGTTCCGACAGACTGGTCGGAGCCGACGCTTTTTTCTTTTTTGAAGGAGAGGAAGAGGAAGATAAAGCCTCCTCGAAGGATGGCTTAATCAACCCTTTTAGTATTAATTTGTTCTTCCTCTCCTGGAGGACTCTTGATGAAAAGGCATGGCACACGCTACATGACTCTTGTAGGTGCTTGGTGCCTAAACAATAAACGCACGAGGAGTGGTCGTCCGTTATAGACATTTTATAACCACACCTCGTGCACTTTTTAAACCCAGAGGGTCTATGCTCTTTAGACATTGTAACAAACCTCTAAGAATAACAATATAGACAAAAAAAACTAGCAAGTTCTAAGTTTAAAATATAAAGTTTTTTTTTTTTTTTTTTTTTTTTAACAAACAATTAAGTACTAGAATGCACAAAACACAGTAAAGGAGGGTCAAGACCCTCTAACTCAAGCAGGTACTTGACACACAATAAAAAGCTAGTAATAGAAAATAGGGGAAGGCCCCTCTAACTTAAACGGGAAACCTTCCCTTAACGAAAAAACACAAATTCATCAACAGATTTGGCTAAACACACTTGTATCACAACAATAGCTGTTAAAACAGCTTTTGGGTTCAAAATAAGCAAATTCCTGACAGGAAAAGCCTGAATAAAACAGTACTTAGCCCAGCCAAGTTTGAGACCACGTCCTAGCTTGTAAGCGGCAAACGAGATCTGGGGGATTAGTGGTGGTGCATCCTGGGATAAGAAATAGCTCAGCCAATAAGAGGCCTCGCTCTATAGCATAGCGTGCTGAGTCGGAGCCGAGGGATCGGCTCCGAGCCCATCAGTATTGAATGTAGGCGAGATAGGATCACATAACATCATTTAGTTAGAAATGTAGAAGTGGAAATCCTGCATTGCTGGGGAGACCCTGAATTTCATCTAAATAGAGATGATTACCAGGAATTGGGATGTTCCTATATAGATAAAGAATATGGGGTATAATCATCACCTGGGTCACATGTATTCTCCCAGAAACAGTAGGGAATTTTAGTATTTTAGGTATAAAATACTTCACTTTATCCCTCAATACTCTCATATTTGTTCCTATGGTTAAGTGCTAGGTTATTACAGACAAGTAAACCTAAATAGTTAGTTTTTGAAACCACCAGGATACCTTGACTGTCCAGCCCATAGGCTGTTTGTCCATGTCTTATTATCATGGATTTATTTACATTGCACTCAAGATCTGATGCTAAACTGAAGTGTCTGATGATGTTCAGCACCTTAAGTAACACCTTTAGGAGGTTAAACGAAAGAACTAAAAATGAACACTTAAAGCATATCCCAGCTGCTCGGGTCAATGAAGGCAGTCCACAAAATATAGTACCACCAATAATTCCAAGCACGACTCAGGAAATGACTCCAAGTGAAATGAAATGAATAATTTTATTCCAAAACACGAACAGGACACAAAAACCAGATTGAGCGCTTTTGTCTCCACACCGGAGACCTCTTCAGAATCAACATTAAAAATTAAAAATTTGGCAGAACTTTTATACCACTACCAGCACACTAATTGGCATCAATAAAACAATTGAACAATTGTTTAATTACTACAATTCCTTAAAGGTGTATACAGACTAGTACCATATTGGAACATCTGCTCCACTTACTAGATACCTCACGAATAAATATCTATTACTGCTTGGCATTGTCAAATAATGTCTAAATATAAATAAGTAAATAAATAAGTGTATATGTAACCCTATAAGTATTAATATAGATACAAAATTAATAAATTAATAAATATTTAAAAACTAATATGAACATAGTAATTATAATATATGATATATAATAGTGTAAAATCTATGAAAAATCTGTAAAAATCTATAAAAATTATAAAATCTTGTCATAAAAATATGAATGTAAAAATATATAGACATAAATAAGTATGTATGAATATGAACCTTGTTTTATCTACCTTTGTATGCTTTTTTTGGGTCAAGTGCCAATAATTTTAAGGCTGGTAATATAGATGTATTATCATTAAGACCCTTGCCACCGCATGCATCTAGTTTTAGTTGCCATACCATCTCCCTATATGCAAGTCTTGTTTCCCAATCACCACCTCTATCTAGGGGTTCCACTATTTCCAGAACCCAGAACTTAAAATTAGCATTTGGGCATGCGAGTGAATGTCTATAAAGGGCATTGTTCTCATTTTTACAGTTTATATCCCTTATATGTTCATATATCCGCCTCCTTAAATGTCTTTCTGTTTTTCCTATGTAGTAACACCAACAGAATTTGCAATAAGCTACATATACTACCCCCTTGGTATAACTACTGTATACCTTAGCTTTTAAAATTGTTCTAAAACTAGGAAGTTTCAATGACTTCTCTCAAGCAATAAAGGGACATTGGGGACATCTACCACATCGAAACGTACCCCTTTTGTTGCTTGTATTACTATCCCTTTTATCAAAATCACATTCTTTACCCTTTTCCAAGATGTTTTTCAAGTTTTCATTTCTCCTATAACTATAGGTTAATTTATTTTGAAACACTGTCACTCTTGTGGGTATGGACCTAAACATGTCCCATGTGTCGTTAATACATTTCTTAAGCCACCCCATATTTTTAAAATAAGTTATTGTCATATATGGGATGGTCATAGTATTTCCAGTGTTTGTATCACCACTCATTTCCGTATTGTTAATATATGTATTTTCCTCCAAATTATTATCAAGTCCAAGCAATGGGGTATATTTAGTATCCCTTCTCTCTACCGCAAACTTTTTTATATTATCAATTAATACATGTGGGTACCCCCTTTCATAAAACATATTTTCCAGCATGCCTAACTCCTTCAAAAATGTATCATGTTCTGTTGTCATCCTAGAAATCCGAATCATCTGTCCCTTCACAACATTCTTTTTTAGTTGCATGGGATGATCACTCTCAGAATGGAGGTATACATTGGAAAAGTTCTTTTTCCGATAGATGGTGGACTTATACCTTTTTTTCTACCTTGTCTTTAAATATTTGTACATCAAGATAGTGCATTACTTCTTGATTAATTTCATGCGTAAATTTAAGAAATTAGGTACTTTGGTTAATATAATTAATAAATTCACTAATAGTATGTTCTGGACCTGTCCATAAAATAAATATGTCGTCCAAAAATCTATAATAACTATTAATGTGTTGAAAATATTCAGATACAAACACATAATTTCTCTCCCAGTAAAGCATAATAATATTGGCGTATATGGGGGCACATGCTGCCCCCATAGCTACACCTTCAACTTGGTGGTAGTAATCACCCCGAAAAAATATATAATTGTTCTTGAGTACCAATTCCATGTTTTCTAATATAATCCTAAATTCATCTGGTAGTAAAAAGTCCATTTCAGCAAGTATTTTTTCAAACCAGTCCAATCCAATAAAGTGGGGTATAACCATAAATAAGTCTTTGACATCAATGGTAATAAAAGTGGCTCTATCATCATAGGTCACTTTATTAATCTTCTTCAAAAAATCCCATGAATCAATTAAAATATGTTGATATTTCAAATGATAGCCTTTTAATTTCGTGTCTATGTATATTGCCAGAGGTTGTGTCTTAGAACCATGTGATGATACAATTGGCGTCATAGGAGGATCATATACGCTTTTATGTGTTTTGGGTATACCAAAAATTGTAGGAATCACAGGCTTCGTAACTTTCAAAAAGTCATGAAGCTCTCTGTCAATAAGCCCCTGTAACACATTGTCATCCAAAAAATAATCAATTTTCTGATATGAAATGTTTATTTCATTCTTAGAAGCAACAGTGTAACTGCTACTGTTGTTTAAAATATCCAACATTTTCCTGGTATAATCCCACTGGTCCATTAGGACCATACCCCCACCCTTGTCGGGTTTCATCACTCTAATTTTACCATTACTTCTAAGTTCATTAATTCTAATTTAATTAATTGTATAGGCTACACCAGAACGATACTCGTTCAAATCCCTTTTAAGCTTAGATATTTTTCTATTATAATTACGTGATGTTGTACTGTCTACAACCTGTATAGTTCTAAAATGTACAGTCTTGTATTCTTCTATTGAAAACAGTAAGTCATCAGAAATTTCTTTATACAATTTATCTATTTCTATCTTATTTGACTCCATTTTATTTTCATTGTTTTTCATAAGCACTCTAATAATAGACAGACGACAATCATTAAAAATATTACTAATATTTTTAAACAATTCATTGTCGGCTTCATAATTAATATTACTAGGAAATGTTGTTATCCTAAGCCCCTTCGGGACAATACTATCCTGAAGGCATTTATTAAAGTACCAGTTTTCTACTACAAGACCTCTATATCTAGTAAGCAATGTTTTAAAAGTCTTACATTTCTCTTTGTAAGTCGTATTGCTTCTTTGAACAGGGTCTGCTGCCTTGGTAGAATTATTAAACAAGCTGTTTAACCAACTATTAAAATCCATATTACGATATTTAGAAAAATCATTCCCCTTATGGAAAATACGATCATTGTGTCCAGTTCTGTTCAGGCTGTCCAAAGAACCCGCCATACATTCATTCACTCGCGTGGATCTCATCCTCGCCATATTGTTGTCGTCCCCAGCGTCTGACATCATCGCCACGTCTCCTAAACCTCTGGGACTATTTTGGCCACATGGGATATCAATGGCTGTCTCAGATGGTGTATTACTAATTTGTGAGTGACTTTGGATAACTTTGATAAGTTCACTCAACAGAGAGCTACTATCGGCCATCGTAAAAAGGTTAAATAATTGTAGCTCTTATAAATAAATGGAATACCGCTAATACAACCTTTTCTTTTGGAAAATATACACAGTGAGAATGAAAGGACTTCCATTATACATTCCTTGAATAATTTCAACATTTTTAATTATACTGATATAGAGATCAATGAGACATTTTTTTAATTATTTACAAAAGGGTTTACTTTTGTGCCACAAAAGATACCTACTATGGATAATATTCTACTGGATGTCAAATTACTTACAAGGAAGCTGAATTTTTCAGTTATTTTTAAAGAGGGGGGATTTTATAAAGGACAAGGGAATTTACAAAGAAGAAGTATTTACAATCCGCCACTGCAACATGACATTTTGAGTTTTGAGAATGTTCTTACCAATCAAATTAGAAGTAATTATTTTCAGAACTATAGGAGACAAGGTAGTAACCTAACAGAGGAGGAAAACCAGCTTATTAATGAACTTAGAAGTAATGGTAAAATTAGAGTGATGAAACCCGACAAGGGCGGGGGTATGGTCCTGATGGACCAGTGGGATTATACCAGGAAAATGTTGGATATTTTAAACAACAGTAACAGTTACACTGTTGCATCTAAGAATGAAATAAACATTTCATATCAGAAAATTGATTATTTTTTGGATGACAATTTGTTACAGGGGCTTATTGACAGAGAGCTTCATGACTTTTTGAAAGTTACGAAGCCTGTGATTCCTACAATTTTTGGTATACCCAAAACACATAAAAGCGTATAGGATCCTCCTATGAGGCCAGTTGTATCATCACATGGTTCTAAGACACAACCTCTGGCAATATACATAGACACGAAATTAAAAGGCTATCATTTAAAATATCAACATATTTTAATTGATTCATGGGATTTTTTGAAGAAGATTAATAAAGTGACCTATGATGATAGAGCCACTTTTATTACCATTGATGTCAAAGACTTATTTATGGTTATACCCCACTTTATTGGACTGGACTGGTTTGAAAAAATACTTGCTGAAATGGACTTTTTACTACCAGATGAATTTAGGATTATATTAGAAACATGGAATTTGTACTCATGAACAATTATATATTTTTTCGGGGTGATTACTACCACCAAGTTGAAGGTGTAGCTATGGGGGCAGCATGTGCCCCCATATACGCCAATATTATTATGCTTTACTGGGAGAGAAATTATGTGTTTGTATCTGAATATTTTCAACACATTAATAGTTATTATAGATTTTTTGATGACATATTTATTTTATGGACAGGTCCAGAACATACTATTAGTGAATTTATTAATTATATTAATCAAAGTACGTCATTTCTTAAATTTACGCATGAAAATAATCAAGAAGTAATGCACTATCTTGATGTACAAATATTTAAAGACAAGGTAGAAAAAAGGTATAAGTCCACCATCTATCGGAAAAATAACTTTTCCAATGCATACCTCCATTTTGAGAGTGATCATCCCATGCAACTAAAAAAGAATGTTGTGAAGGGACAGATGATACGGATTTCTAGGATGACAACAGAACACGATACATTTTTGAAGGAGTTAGGCATGCTGGAAAATATGTTTTATGAAAGGGGGTACCCACATGTATTAATTAATAATATAAAAAAGTTTGTGGTAGAGAGAAGGGATACTAAATATACCCCGTTGCTTGGACTTGATAATAATTTGGAGGAAAATACATATATTAACAATATGGAAATGAGTGGTGATACGAACACTGGAAATACTATGACCATCCTATATATGACAATAACTTATTGTAAAAATATGGGGTGGCTTAAGAAATGTATTAATGACACATGGGACATGTTTAGGTCCATACCCATAAGAGTGACAGTGTTTCAAAATAAATTAACCTACAGTTATAGGAGAAATGAAAACTTGAAAAACATCTTGGAAAAGGGTAAAGAAAGTGATTTTGATAAAAGGGATAGTAATACAAGCAACAAAAGGTGTATGTTTCGATGTGGTAGATGTCCCCAATGTCCCTTTATTGCTGGAGAGAATCATTGAAACTTCCTAGTTTTAGAACAATTTTAAAAGCTAAGGTATACAGTAGTTGTTATACCAAGGGGGTAGTATATGTAGCTTATTGCAAATTCTGTTGGTGTTACTACATAGGAAAAACAGAAAGACATTTAAGGAGGCGGATATATGAACACATAAGGGATATAAACCGTGAAAATGAAAACAATGCCCTTTATAGACATTCGCTCGTATGCCCAAATGCTAATTTTAAGTTCTGGGTTCTGGAAATAGTGGAACCCCTAGATAGAGGTGGTGAATGGGAAACAAGACTTGCATATAGGGAGATGGTATGGCAACTAAAACTAGATGCATGCGGTGGCAAGGGTCTTAATGATAATATATCTATCTTACCAGCCTTAAAATTATTGGCACTTGACCCAAAAAAAGCATACAAAGGTAGATAAAACAAGGTTCATATTCATACATACTTATTTACGTCTATATATTTTTACATTCATATTTTTGTGACAAGATTTTATAATTTTTATAGATTTTTACAGATTTTTCATAGATTTTACACTATTATATATCATATATTATAATTACTATGTTCATATTAGTTTTTAAATATTTATTAATTTATTAATTTTGTATATATATTAATACTTATAGGGTTACATATACACTTATTTATTTACTTATTTATATTTAGACATTATTTGACAATGCCAAGCAGTAATAGATATTTACGCATGCGGTATCTAGTAAGTGGAGCAGATGTTCCAATATGGTACTAGTCTGTATACACCTTTAAGGAATTGTAGTAATTAAACAATTGTTCAATTGTTTTATTGATGTCAATTAGTGTGCTGGTAGTGCTATAAAAATGCTGCCAAATTTTTAATTTTTAATGTTGATTCTGAGGAGGTCTCCAGTGTGGAGACGAAAGCGTTCAATCTGTTTTTTGTGTCCTGTTCGTGTTTTGGAATAAAATTATTCATTTCATTTCGCTTGGAGTCATTTCCTGAGTCGTGCTTGGAATTATTGGTGGTATTATATTTTGTGGACTGCCTTCATTGACCCGAGCAGCTGGGATATGCTTTAAGTGTTCACCTTTAGGAGGTTATTACTTAGCAGGATGCAGGCATCAGTACCCTCCCTTCTATCCTTCACAACTATTCTGAAAGACTTCCTAGCCAAAAGGTGGCTCAGCTTTTGCTCAAAACCAGGATAAACTGTATCCCTAAATGTGGACAAATACCTATTCATATCTTACACCTCCTTACTCTCCCTTCTTCACTCACTTCCTTACTTCTATCAATTTCTCTCTCCTGGCTTTCTCTCCAAATATACCATAAACATGTTTTTCCCTCACTTCATACTGAAATTCATATTTGTATTATACTAACTTACCTTTAATTTCTCTATAAACTGTCTAAAATGTCTCTGAATATTAAATCATTGTCATATAACTTGTATTTATTATTAACCAATGTTTTCATATTATGCCTAATTTGGTATAATTATTTAAACTGTAACTGTTTTTTTGTATTATTTTTAAAGACTGAAAAAATTATCTTTCTTAAAATGTTTTGTAATACTTTGGAGCTTTTCTCCCTGGGCCTCCACTAAAAATGTACTCCCACCCAGTCGAACATTTCCGGTAATCGAATGTCTATAAATAAATAAATAACAGAAATTTACTCTCAGTACCATCTTTTGGTTTTGATGATGCAGGATTAACCTAATTTGGAATGCCAATTCTTCCATTACTAATAAGAAAATAGCCAGTGAGAGGGGGCAACCCTGCTTAATTCCCATACCTATCTGTCCTGATTTATATAATCTACAATTAACCAGGAGTCAAAAGAGAGACTTGAATATAGGCTTTTAACCGACTTTATAAAAGTTGTTCCACACTGGTGAATTTCTAGAACCTGAAACAAAAACACCCATTCTATTGTATCAAATACTTTCTTAAAATAAAAGCACCTCCTTGGAACTACCTACTCTGCAGGATATAAGGAAGCTTCCCACTTCCCACCAAGCATCAGATACATTCTTACCGTGAATAAAGCCTAACTGACCTGGCCTCACTAAGTGAGTAAGCAATTGTTCTAACCTGTTCGCCAATGCTTTGGCCAAGATTTTTGGCATCTAGATTAATAAGGGAGATAGGTCTAAAATCCTCTAGGGATGGGATAGTCTTTCACCATAGGGAAATGAACAATCAATGCCTGGTTTTGACTTGAAGGTATTTCCTGGTCTAACACACATGAGTTAAAAACTTTGGTAAAAGTTGACCAGAGACTATTACCATCCCACCTGTAGACTTCAAAGGATAAGCCATCTAGGCCTGGCGCCTTTTTATATTTGAGTTGAATAGCTGCCTTATTCACTTCCTGACAAGTTATTAATTTATTGAAACTCTTTATATCTTATTTCTATTTGTATTTATTTTATTTTACATTTGTTAACCGGGAAAATCCAGCTAAACTGGGTCCATTTTCAGTGGAGGCCTGAGGAGAAAAGCTCCGAACATATAAGACAAGTAACAGTTACAAAACATATTACTTTAACAAGTTACAAATATAACATGATTGCAAACAAAAATTATACATACAGATTCTAATTTAGGTTAGAGTATAACAGTTATGCTGAATTACTAAATACTTGCTATGAGAAGACTAGTCAAATAATTTACATGATAGGGCATGTCAAGGTATTCTAAGGTGGTTAGCTCAGACTAGGATAGTTGACATAGTAAGATAAGGTGTAAGAAACATCAATCCATATAGTTTGAAGTAGGTTCAGTTTTGGTTAGAGAAGTCCAGTTACAGGAAGAAGGTGAATTAAGTTATACATGGGCAGATCCAAGTTTCCAGTAGATGTGATTTAAGAAGTTTTTTGAATTGGGTAACATTTGTGGCAGAGGTAATAGGGGTGGGGAGGTTCTGTAGGACTGGCCTGCAGATCATATGCAGCTAGGAGTTCCCATTGCCTCTGAGGGGAATAGAGGGAGGTATAAAAGGACTAAAGCTCTGTGGAAGTAACATCATCATCTGTGAGAGTTACTGATGTATTTAGGGAGAGTTGGTGCATGGTATTTCTACAGGTTTGCTGGTTGAAGAACCATAGTATGACTTTAGGGTCTGCCTTCTGCTTAATCCACCAGAACTGACCCCCTACATAATAGTTTTGCTTCCAACTTAGTAGTTTCCATTAGGTTAATTTCTATAGATAAGGCAGTAATTTTTTTTCTTAAGGTTATCATGATTTCCATTCTATATAATCAAATCTTGAGCCACTATAAGCTCTTTCTGTTCCTTCCATTGGGCTAAATCTCTTTTCCTTCTTTCCCCCTTCTTCCTCAAGAAACTTACCTCTCAAAGCTACCTTACAACCTTCCCACCATATTTTATTAAAGGTGGTGTCCTCAGTAGTATTCCTCAGTATGACATCAGCTATAATTGATTTTAGTAATAATTTATTTCTCTGATTATTCTAACAATAATGGGCCCATCTCCAGTGTTTATCAGAGTTTGAGTGGTTTCCACTATTAAAGATCTGCAGAACATGACTAGGACACTCTCTTTCACACCCCTGGCTTATGATCTGCAAGAAACCATGAGAAATCTTTAGATTTAAATGTGTTTGCTTCCCTTACTTTGAGTTTAATTTCATATAAAAAACTATTTGGATCCCCTCCCTTTTGATTTTTTTGTTGGATCCTAGTTCTTCTGATGGGGTGTGAACTATCTCTCACGTTCCATGAGAGTATTTTTAAATCGGTTGGTACAACCTTTGTGGAAAAACTTATCTTGTCCTTTTCTGGATCCCTACATGAAATTGCTGTGCAAAGATTATGTTAGCACAATCCAGTGTCCCCCCACCCGCTGGGCTGGAAATAAAATCCTTGGGTATCAGGGACACCTACATCGGGACCAGAAAACTCAAGTAGCTACATGAGAAAAAAATGAACTTCACAGCAATAGAAAACAAACTCCAGTGTCCCCTGCCACCAAATGAAGTCTGATACCATTTACAACTGATACTTAACTACTATAAAGTTTTCTGCAGACAGTAATACTAATAGTTCACAAATTTACTGTTATTATAGTTTACCAATCTTGAGCCAGTACAAGATTGTCCCATAACAATAGTCCGCCATCCCCTACACTGCAATCCAGTTTGGCCAATCCTTCAGCTGACCAGCATCTCTTATCTGCAGAATCAGAAAAAAACAGAAAAAATATCTTACCAGGCCTTGCCACTAGACTAGCTGTCTTTATCAGGGGATTTGCAGAACTCCAGTGATTTGTGGGAGTTCTTTTTTTTTTCTTTAAACATCTTTATTAAATTATTACTTAAGACATAGGCAGACGTACATTAGCAGAAAATAAAACTAACCATTTTAATATTTTGCCATTTAAATACAATATACATATATTTTCTTTGATGGTATCATCAGTCCAACATTAGAAAAAAAATTGCTGAATTCTTAACATCCCTTAAACCCCCTCCTCCTAAAAATTATTATGAATGTATTGTTCCCACAGTTTATATTTATTTCTATTTCATTTGCTCCTTCCCTTTTGTAAAGATCCCTCTTCCAGTTATTTTACCTCTTTTATAATATTCATTACCTCAAATACAGTTGGTGTAGACTTTGATTTCCATTTTCTAGTAATTACTTTTTTTTGGAAGCCAACAGAATTAAACTTAATAAGGCCTTACTATGTCTAGGCAATTCAGATCCTTCATTCCAGCTCAAAAGAATAATTTCCTTACTTACAGCCATTTGCTCACCCAATATTTCAGATAGAGTACTCTGTAGAGAATTTCTGAAATCTTCCAACTTATTACACTCCCAAAACACATGTTCCCAGTTATCTCTTTCTTCCCCATCACACCTCCAACATTTGCTATGTATTTTGGGTTGGTGTACAATCTTGCATAAGCGTCATAACTTTGCTTGCAAATACTGCCTTCAGAAACTTAATAATTGCAACATAATCCACCCAGGACATGAGAGACTGGAAATTATGCATCCATCTTTCCTTGGGCTAGCCCTGATCCCTATTTCAGTGGGTATTGAACCTGCTCTCCTCTGCCTGCTACCCACATTCACTTCGCCTTCCTCTGTTCTTTTTCAGCTATATTCATCAACCTCCTCACAAACTTTGTAGTATGGCAGTATGTATGCAAATTATATTTTCTTTTGTTTTCTAATGTATATAGTCTCATCTTTCTTAAATGTCTATTTATACTCTAGCATCACCATTACCTTTACCATTTTGCTCACCATTACACTGAGCACTTTTTAGCAGAGTCATTTTCCATTCTCTCTGTGGCCTCTAGAACTCTACACAACATTACAGATATTCTCATAGCAGTCCTCTATACAGTGAAATGATGACCATATCATCTTTAGATTAAAGTATCCATTCATAGCATTCCAGCATCCTACAGGTTAACTGTACTCCTTTTTTTTCACATTGCAAAGCATAATTCATCTTTGTGTTTATTGCCTCTAAATTATTTTTCTCCTCAGTCTTAGTAGCAATTTGTATTCTTGTTAGTTGATTCAATTTTCTTTTAATAACATATTGTTTATCATGTAGGATACTGGTCTCCTTTTGGCTGCAGTCTTGTGAGCTGTGCACCTGAGCTCTTGCTGGAAATAGATGTGGCCTGATTTTACTGGGTTTGACTCCTTTCTTCAGTGTCTTCAAACACCAGTGGAGTGTGTTTTAATTAGTGAAATTGTCATTTAACATACAGCAACAGAGTTTTTTTCTTTTCTTTTTTTTATTTTTATTTATTTATTTATTTATTTTTGCTAATTTCAGTGCATATTGCTAATGGGTACAACTTAGTTTGATAGTGTTTGGAGCAATCTTACAAGAGTGTAACTAGGGTGGGGTGAAGGGGGTAGATGCCCTGGACCAAGATGTTGGGGGAGCGAGTGAGAGAAATTAATCAATTGGTAGTGTAGTACTGGTATTAATTTCTGTAACGGCATTTCTGAATGTCAGTACATAAACTAATCCTGATGCTGCTTTTGTAGACTGTAGGACTGAAGAGCTTGATCAACTCACTTTGTATGTGGTGTAAATTTGGCAAGCTGCTTGCTGTAAATGCAGCAAGCAGTTGATACAATAATAGCAATAAAATGACAGGACTTTTTTTCTGCTCTTCAGCAGGAGCACTGAAGAACAGGGAGAACTAGGTACCAGGCTGCTTACAACAGGAGTGTTACACTGGAAAAGAAGGGACTTTTTCTGCTCCTCAGGAGCAGGAGTGCAGAAAATCAGGGAGAACAACAGACCTGGCTACTTACAAGAGTAGCACCAGATCAGGAAAGAAAGTCACTTTTTTTGCTCCTCAGCATATTTGAGGGGCACCAGATCAGGGAATGGCACCAGGTGCTAGATGAGTCAACTATGGTTCTGCCATTTTGGAATATGATTATCCTGTGAGATATCATAATTTGCTGATGTTCTGGAAATTCAAATTTCTGCTTGCCTAGTAGCAATTTTTTTATTGGTTCCAAGATGGCTGTACACTGAGTAGCAGCTTATTTCTAGCTCTCCAAGTGTGAAAACAGAAACTCAGCAGAGAAGGCCAGTAGACTAGTGCTTATGGGTAAATTTCAGTAACTTGCTTGTAAGTACACTGCCTGGATGCCAGGAATAAAGAAATACAGAAGACTTGGAAAAAATCAGCTACAAAAAGTGAGGAAGAAATACTGACTAGGGAGAGTTCTGCAGCTGTTCATCAAAAGTAATGCGACCTTCAGACATGACTTCTAATAACCTACAGGATGATATAAGACAACTGCATACAGACCTGGTTAAAATAAACAAAACACTGATAGAGTATATCAACACAAACAACAAAAGGCTGTTGCAAATGGAAGAAGCTTTAAACAGATATTCAGATGAGATGATAAAGCTGCAAAAATCAGAGGTCAAAATGAAGAAAAGGTTAGCTGAATATGAGAATGCTCAGAAAGAGATGTTTCAAAAAATAATAGAATTAGAGGACAGAGCACGTAGGGAAAACTTGAGGCTTTCAGTTATACCAGAGAAGCTGGAAGGAGCAGACTGCATTAAATTTATGAAAGCACAAATAAGCAACTGGACTGGTATTTTACAGCACAACTTATTAGTTGAACAGGCACATCATGTCTATGCCCCAAATCTAACTATAAGAAAACAACCTAGACCTTTAATAGTAGGGTTCCCATCCTACCAGCAGAAAGAGTTGATTTTCCCAAAACTGTGGTAGAAGGATAAAATACTAAAAGTAGGAGACAGCAGAGTGTTTGTGGAGAATGATTACTCATTGTACACCAGGCAAAAGAGAAGTAAATTCATCCCTCTATTCAGAGAATGTTGAGATGCAGGTGTGAGATTCAAACTGCTGTATCCAGCTGTCTTTGTGATATTGTTCCCTGGAGAGACAAAATCATTTTTTGATGAAGTGCATGCTAAGGAGGAAATATAAAAGTTTGTTCAACAAAAACTGAGCTGTGAAACAGAAGGAGATCTGACATTTTGTTTCTCTAGTAATAAAGACCACAGAGAGACTACACCTGTGAAACCTCTTCCAGTATTTCAGTGGAAACTGCTGGAGAGAAGGAAGGGAGCACAAGAGTTGACTAGAAGAATCAAGACTACATTGGAAATGAAGCAGAGACAGGATATGGGTGATGGAGAAGAACAGTAATAAAATCAGTAACTTAATGTAGGATTACAGTGCAATAATTATATTTGTAAAATATGACAGCACGAGAAAATCTGGAAAGATTGGACATCTTTAAATTTGTTTCCTGAGTGGAGGACTCTAAAGTATATGCCCTACTTCAAGTCATTAATGTTTGGAAAAATGCTTTGGGGAGGGGAAGAGAGGGGAGAACATTAACTGTAAGTAAAGAAAACACTTTCTTTTCTTAATAGTACTGTATCTGTGTTGCATGGTTTTCTTTGCATGCTAATTTTGAGTTTAATGGAGATTGTAAACAGCTGATTTTTATTTTTCTCCCCTCTTCTCTTTTTCTTCATGTGTAGTTTTAAGAAACATGGGTAATGTAAATATAAAAAAGGAAATAAGGAGCCTGGTTAAAGGGGCATGACAGGGTTCAAATAAATGTGCTTTATTATTCTTTCATGGGGAAATGATTGATTAAGGACCTTTGTTTTAAGACAGAGAGAAAGTAAATGAAAAAGAATATTGAATATTATAAAGTTTTTTTCTAGCACTTGCAAATATGCACACTAAGTAGCATTTCTGCAGCTGGTCTTCATGCCTCCATGAAGACAATCTGATAAAGAGAAATTGGAGACAGTCTGATGGAAGGAGATTGGCTGAGGGAAAAGAAGAAAAAAAGAACAGAAAAACTGACTAGGACATAATGTTAACAAAACAAAGCGTCAAAGTGCTGAGAGTGGGATAAAAATCATTTATTATATCACAGAAACAAATATATTTAGTTTAGCACTTTCACAGTTGCCTGCTTCTTCAGACCTTAATAGAAATAACAACAGTTACTAAAATTTCCTTTACATACTCCATACAACCAATAAAAACAAACATATTTAATGAGGCAAACTTCTTTTCTTTAAAATAGGGGCATAAGAGGGGCATATGCCTTAAAATCAATAATCCATTTTAGTTCAACACATTCTGTTTCGTTATGCAGGTCACCTTCTCTTACACAATCATGGATTATTGATTTTAAAGCATATGCCCCTCCAGGTCTGAATAGTGCCGTCTCTTTAAAACCTATTTTAAAGAAAAGAAGTTTGCCTCATTAAATATGTTTGTTTTTATTGGTTATATGGAGTATTTAAAGGAAATTTTAGTAACTGTTGTTATTTCTATTAAGGTCTGAAGAAGCAGGCAACTATGAAAGCGCTAACCTAAATATATTTGTTTCTGTGATATAATAAATTATTTTTATCCCACTCTCAGCACTTTGACACCTTGTTTTGTTTTCAAGTATATATATTTTTGGGTTTGCCAGGTCCCACTGCAATCTATTTGTTCTATAGGACATAATGTTCCCTGAAAACAATCAGGGGTTTTCCCAGTTGTGACAACTTTAAAGATAATACAAAACTAGTTAGACTTGAAGTAAAGTTCTCTCAGTTTTTTTAAATGCAATGGGGATACTAATATAAACAGGTGCTTTTGTTTTTTTTTTCTTGTTCACCCTTCTTCTCTCTTTTTCTTTGTTCAGTTTTGAGAAATGTAGGTACTGCAATGAAAAAAACACGAGGAGGGGAGGAGATGGAGGGAGAGCAGCAGGGTCTAGTTAAGAGAGTATGACATAAGAAAACTCAGTGTGCTTTTTCCCATGCTTGCATATGGAAATGATTGGTAAAAACCATAGGTGTTATCCAGTAACAGGTTTATTACAAAGCATGTAAATGAAAAATAATATTTAATATTGTACAGCTTTTTTTCTGATAAACAAGGTACCTTTAACAGTTTTGTGTCTGGTTTGCATATCACTAAAAGACAATTTGATAAAGAGAAATGGCTTGGAGAAAGTGTTTACTGAAAGCATTCAAGTGTTTTCTCAACTGGGAGAGGTATAAAGATATACAAAATCAAATATCAGCACAGGCTGTACCATGCGTCTTAGCATGACTAACCTTTCTTTTTGGTTAACTTTTGCCTGTCTGTGTAGCTATCAACTTAGAACTTATGTTCTTACTGGGAAGCAAAAACTTCAATATTTGAAAACAAATATAGTTTTGTGCATTATTGTTAAGTTCATGGGTTTGAGGAGGTTTTTTTGGGGGGTTGTTTGCTCTGTTTGAGAGCTTTCAAAAAAAAAGTTATGTAAGATGTGACATATGTGTAAATGGATATGACATGAATATAGCCGGCGTTAGGCACCCACGAAACCCGCAGCTGCAGGTAGCCCCCGATTATTTCCCTGCTAACGAGGGCCCCCTTGCAGCAGCTGTGGGTTTCTCCATCTCCTCAGTTTGTTGCTCCACACCTCTTGGATGTCTGCACAGCTAGCTGTTGTCACCGTGTGATCGCAAAATTTTGTTTCACTTTTGTTTCTCTTTTTTTGATTGGTCTGTAATATGCTCTCAATTGACCTACACAGCATATATTTAATAGTGACAGTATATGTTGCAGATGGCTTAAATAATGATTTATTTGATGTAGATCAGGGTTTGATTTGTTCCCTGTATGATTTGGAGCAAATCAGTTTAATCAGACCAAAGCTGTTAATAGTATTTTGTGTAACACCATGGATATACACTCCATGTCAGTATATAGTAGTTGTTTACAGTCAAACATATAGCAATCGATACTACAACAGCAGTGCGCCAGTAACAATTTAGCTGTTTAGAGACTCCATGCAACCCAACCTACAGATTATATGCAAGTTGCATATTTTGCTAACCATTTTATACCCCTGTACGTTATTCACTGATTTGGATTTCTGCATCAGAAACTACCAGACGGAGCTTGACTGGGAAAAAAGTATTTTGGATTTCTACAAAGGAACAAGTACCTAACCAAAGGTGGTCTTGCAGTACTTTTGAGAATAGGAATCTATGACTACCAATATATTGTTAGACTCTGGAGTATACTGTGCCTCTGTCCTCTTGCCCAGTTTAATCTTTTCTTCTAACTGTGTGCTTTTTATTGTAGTACAGATTAGCCTGGCAGCTACAATGAACATTTTGTTTACTTTCTACTGTTGCCTTCACTGTTCATATAACAGCACAAGATATCCCAGGTCCTTGAATTTCAGCAGAACTTTTGCATTAGCTGGTTAGACTTTGCACTTTGCAGCTAGCAGTATGCTGCCCTACTAAGCAGCACACATGTATTGCACCTGACACCTGAACGGTACCATGCTGCATACTTGGCAGCTTTAAGGGTTATGGGCTACAGTGTATAAAATGGTGTTGAAGCAATATAAACAAGAAAATGTTACAATGGTTTTGACCCTGTTTCCTAGGCAAAATTACTTTCTATTTAAATATATCTTTACTGAAACATTGTTGCCATGCAGTACTTTGAAAATGGAATCATAAATGTATATATATATATATATATATATATATATATATATATATATATATATATATATATATGTGTGTGTGTGTGTGTGTGTCTCTAACAATCATTATTTTTCACATTAATTTGTTTTCATAGCATCAAAGATT
This sequence comes from Protopterus annectens, assembly GCF_019279795.1. Lineage (NCBI taxonomy): Eukaryota > Metazoa > Chordata > Ceratodontiformes > Protopteridae > Protopterus > Protopterus annectens. Next base: position 1,628,957,738 of record NC_056744.1, on the reverse strand, counting down.
AGCACTAGACTAAATGCCCTTATGGACCATTTTAAGCCTAGCCAATTACCCCATGTGAGGAGGACTATTTTGATTATTAATACTGGTTTATCAATTACTGTTAATTTTGCTACTCATATGTTAATTTTAGAAGGATGAAACACTGCACTAAGGGGTGTAGCAAAATAGTACGCATGAGATAGGTTTCTCAACTAGCCAGTGGCTAATCAGCCTATAAGCTGTAACAAATAATAAAGACAAAGTGACTGGCAACTATTTAAATACAAATGTAGCAGACAGTTGTCACTGGGGAAGTTGTTTATTGTAGGTTATCACTTCTTTTTAAATGCTCCTTTAAAACAATTTAACCTAATACCATCAACAAAATCATGGAGTTAAAGGGTTCTGACTACTACTTTTGCACCAGTGCCTTCTTTTCCTGTCCCTGATCTTTTCTGCACGGTTAGTGGCTCAGCAAGTTGCAGAGTTGTCTGTGATGCTTGGGACATATCTCTGTGCTCAAGGATTTTGTTCAGCTCCAAATCTTAAGGGGGGGCGGTCAAAGATCCAAAATTGGAGACATTGTTTTTTAATATTACACTAATTCACTTAAAAAAATGTTAAGACAATAACTTTTGCATAACATGCATGTCTTAAACTGTAATGGCTGTAATTATTGATTGTCTGTAGTCCTCTGTGATTTTCCTGAAAGTCAAAAATTTTACAAGGGACAGGGCAAAACAATGGACATGCTGCAAAATCGAGTACAGTTGACAGGTATGTTTGGAAGATCAGAATGCTTCTCATACAAGCTTCTGGAATTCCTGTTGCTGTCCTGCTGTCTTGTGAATATGTTAAGCAGGTGTCCTGTTTACTTTGGTGGTTGTCACAGAGAATATCTAAAAACATTTTTGACCAGTCTTGCCACTCACATTTAGTCAACCACCGTCATCAGATGCAAAGTCTAAACGTATTACATATTTTAAAAGTAAGCAATGTCTTCAGGATTTGATCTGTAACTTTCAAAATTAGTTCTTGAGGCTTACCACTCAGCTGCTAGCATGCTTTCTCTGCAATGAAGAGCGTCAAGATATATGAGATGTTATCAGTCAGGCACTTCCAAGAACATGTTTGGTCCAAATAATGCACCTGCCTCCATGTAAGTCTGGTAAAATAGTAAACCCTTGGAAGAAATCATTATGCTATTTACTGGGGGGGGGGGTTGTTGACAAGCAATCACCAAGATGCAGGAATTAATTTTAAAAGTTACAAAACTGATCCTGAAGATAGAGCTGAAATTTTTAAAATACCTAACCTAGACAGTTGTTTATGATGAAACAATATGATGAGTGGATGTCCTTATCAGAAGCTTCCTTTTAAGATCATGGCACTTGTTGAAAGGGGGGTATTTATTAATTTATATTTCCGATAAAATTCAGACTATAGTCCATTACTCTGCATTAATATATTTTAAATTTCATCTGTGAAATTAACAGATCATATTCTTTAAAAACAGTTTCATTTCACTTAGCTCATAATTATTCCATTTTTAACAGAATGTTCATATACCCTGATAAACCTTTAAACAGACAAAAGTCTTTTTAATTGTTTAAATTATCAACAATCCATATATGCTGGCTATATTAAAATTCTTAAAGTACTCCATTCTAAGAACCTCTTCAGTTTTATCCCCAATTGTTCCAATCCTTCTACAGGTGAGAAACACGTGCTTTGTAATGTCCCCCCCACCACCAATATTTTAAATCTACATACTTGATCATTACATCTCTTATCGTCATCCCTTCCTTTACTGGCAGTTTTCTTGGAATTAATCTGAACTGAAAATCCACAGCCTTGCCTGCTTTATATATATGTGTATATACATAGATATATATATATATATATATATATATATATATATATATATATATATATCTTTTTCAGTCATTTCCCATTTTTCAAGCTCATAATTAATTCTTAATTCTCCCTCACTTTTTACTCTGCAAATGCAAAACTTCCTTTTTTTCTAACCTTTACTACAGACCTTGAATTATCCTTTAAGTAAATTTTCTTCTTTGTGTAATATATCCCCCCATTATATTAATTTCCATGGGCAAATCTATACTCCCTATTTTCCTGTTTTACACTCTTGTTCTTCCACTGATACCCATGTTTTCCATTAATTTCTCTTTAAAAGCACACCCCCACCACCACATAGCTGATGAATCATTACAGTCCCTGAAATTGTAACAAACAATATATAATTGTTTTGCCTTATTCAGTTCTTCTTCTTTAATATTTCTTTATCTATTTTGTATACACTTTTCCCCTTATGGTATGAAACTATTGTTGTCAGAAGTCCTTGTGTTCATTTAATTTAAGGTGAGTTCCAAGTATAAAATCCTTAACGTCTCTGCAGCTCTTCTTTATATTTGTTGTTGAGGAGTGTGGCCTTTACACTCCTTATTAAATATGACCAGCTCTATGGTTTCTATCCTTGAAGGAGAGAGATTTCTACTGCAGTAACCTGCTTCCTAAAGGAGTGCATTTTCACACTTAATACCCTCAAAGGCATTCATTAAACCTGGTGTGTATGTATGTTTGTGTATGTGTCTTTCGGCTTTTCCCGGTTAGGGGTCGCCACAGTGGAACTCTGGTCCGCTAATGATTGGCAGTTGATTTTTATGTACCGAGTTGCCAGCCCTGACGCACAACCTTCAATGAAGGTACGCCCATTCATGCATGTCTCCACGCAGAAGATGCTCTAGCTCAGAATCGAACCGGACAGCATCTTACTGTGAGGCGACAATGCTACCGCAGCACCACCACTGTGGTTCATTACACCTGGTGTGTACTACCCTTAAATTAGGAAGCACCATATCTCTTGGGTTTCGTTTTCCATTTTCTACTATCATGCATCTGAAGTTTTATGAAATTGCATAGGGAAAGCCTGGGCAATTTGAAACCATAGAGCAAACCGTAGAACTTTATATGTCTCACACCATTATCATTCAAGATGACGACAGGTCTGATTCTAAGCATAGTTTTTTGTTAGTCAACGTGTCTGGGATAAACATGACAGTAATAGGTTTATGGTTACCTACACCATCATCGAAACACAGAGGCACTTCAACTGCCATGGATTGTATTCATTATTACCATTCCAGCTACAAGATCTCACTGCAGAGCCCTGTGTCACACTGCACAGTCCAGCAGTTTCTATAGACCTTTAGGTAGAGGCTTGGCATCTTTGCCTTATCTCTTCCTAATCTCATCTATTTTTTCAAAATTTCATCTCAAGAGAGGTTGCCATCTGCCTGCTTGATTCTGCCTCCATCCCTCATTATCTCTTCCATGCCAGTACATTATCACTATACTACCTTATGATGACTAAAGTTAAACATTTATTCAGCACATCCATGTGCTTCTGTATTTACCCTAGCATTTGGCAACCCAGCCTCAGGTTTTTCCTTCTGTATTCCCCTTATAGCTATCCTTCAACACACACTAGGCCAATTTATTTCCTGAACAGACTTTGATTTGTTGTGACTTTGTTAAGACCTAAATTATGGAGACGTCATTGAAGGGAGGGTGTCAGCGAATGCAAAAACAGTGTTGGTATTTCTTGCTTCCATTTATGTGTAACTTTCCTTTATTTCTTACCATCCCTTATGCTTGTCTCTTTTCCCCATCAGTTCACTCACTTCCTTTTTGAACCATGCTAATTTTCCTGACCTTCCAGCATTATTTTTTTATCCTAATTTGTTAATTGGATTAGAGTGCTAATTTCTTGGACCATTTTCAGATTCAGCCCAGGAAGGACAACAAAGATGCAGATCAACAGATCAATCACTAGCATATTTGACACACAGTAAATATTTCCAATGAACAGTAAAAGATACACAAGGAACACAGTAAATAATGAATTGCTACAGTTGAAAATCACATACAGTTTATCTAAATTCTAGTAAAGTACTCAAGGCTGGATGACGCAATAACATATTTCCTCCTTTTCCTAATAAAATAGTCACTGATTTTGGTAACCATTCTTAATGAAGTCCAATATCACATCTGAATTAATTCCTTCCCATTGCCTTCCAATTGCAACTCCCCTACCAAAAAATGAATCTTTACAGAGTCCATCTCTTTGTTTGTAGACTGGCAACATGACAGTCACTTCACTTCAATTCAGCACTTAATTGCAAACTTGAAAGTGCAACTGTCATCTACAACATGGAAAAGTGACAGCTGTAACATTGCACGTTTTTGCAGTGCGTTTCCCTATCTTCCCCACACCCCAACTGTATGTGTATGTATATGTATACAGTCTCTGAATTAGTATATGAAAAACATTTTCACACTTTACAGTTTGCACTTGAGTGTTAAACTTAGTATCAGTTTTCTGTCTTGCTCCCCTGTAACCTACTAACCCCACAGCTGGAAACTTATGCTATAATATGTGTGGAGTTTTATCTGGTAGTCAGAGACTGAAGAAGTCCATATGTAAATAGACAAAATCACTCACTATGTGTGTAATAAAATGTTGGTTTGAAGGAAAACACAATGGATTTTGTTTTCTATATTTTTTTATTTTGTTTTCAAAGTCTGGTGCCAGTCTTTGTCTTGTGTGTCTGTGCTGTGAGTGGGAGTCAGTGTGGGTGTCTTTGTGTACTTCTGTGGACTGGATACCTTGATATAGTCCAGAGGCTTGTCGTAATGTAACAACATTGCTACTAAATGTCAATCAGTCATAAGTCAGTAATAGCTCTCAATCTCTTGTCGTAATGTAACAACATTGTTATTAAATATCAGTCAGTCATACGTCAGTAATAGCTCTCAATCTCTTGTCGTAATGTAGCAACGTTGCTACTAAATGTCAGGCAGTCATAAGTCAGTAATCGCTCTCAATCTCTTGGCACAAAAAATCTAGACAAAGCCAAAGATAATGAGGGAACAGCCTCAAGAATTGGGACAAATTTTAAATATTTTTCTTAGAAACTTAAAAAGTTGCTAGAATAAAAGGCATGTTACTATGCATTTTCTGAAGGATATGAAATCTGAAACTCAAATGAGTGTAATTATTTAATGAATTCAACCCTCACTGATTTGCCACAAAAAAATCCAGAAAACTACAAATTTTGAGGAACAGACCAACAAATGAGTCAAATCTGGACATTCTCTAAAAATCTGGGCAGTTGAAGAGTATGTAGTCAGTGTGTGTGCACCTCTGAGTGGCTACATTGCTCTGGTACAAGGGGTTGTCATAATGTAGCATTAGTATTAAATTCTGGTCAGTGTGTGTACCTTGGCACACCAGTTCTTAATGATCTGAATTTAGTAACACTATAGTGATCGTTAAATAGTGCTGGATTGATTTGACATGGAAGGGGTTGCAAAGGCAATGTGGTCACACCTTATATTCTCCTGAGTAGGGCCCCCAAATTGAAACTTGCTGGGGGCCCCCAAAATGCTAGCACCGGCCCTGGACATGAAACAACTGTATAAAAGACCAACCTGCCGAACAGTATATACATGTAACACAAAAGTTGGGACTAGACATTTAGCAAAACAGCAGTTATATATAAAAGGAATAGCTATATAAGAAAATTATGCTTTCTGTAATGTCTTTCAATCTGAATGGTCTTACAGATAAATATAAAAAAAGAATGAGTAGTGAACTATATTAAAAAATGCAGAGTGCAAATAGCTATGCTACAGGGGACCCACCTGGAAAGAACCTGGAAAGAACTGAACATGTGAATTTAATAAAGAAAGGTTTTCAGCATGGTTTTTCAGTGGAATATCTGGGGCAAATGAAAAGAGAAGTACTTATATTAATTGCAAGAGGAGCTCAAATAGTGATAGAAGAGGGGGATAAAAGATAATAATGGAATATACATAGTACTAAGGGGCTACTGGCTAGGAAGGAGGATTACACTGGCATGCATTTACATCCCCCCTAAAACTCCTATAATGCAGCTTAAGAAAATTCTGGAAGAAATAATCAGCTTTCAGCAAGGAATATTACTAATAGGTGGAGACAGGAATTTAGTTTGCAACAGTGAAGAAGTGTCTGGGGTCCTAGAAGGAAAAATATAACAAGGGAGGGTAAACTTTTGAAGAAATTTATCAAAATGTTTGGCATGGAATATGTGAATTCAGTACTACGAGCTCAGAGTGAATTTACATATTACTCAACAAGATACAAACTCAGGGCTAGGCTACATAGATTTTATATCTCACAGGAACATGTGCATTTAATTGAAGGTCTTGAAATGCACCCAATAACTATTTCAGATCATACACCAATAATAACCAAAATAAAAATGCAAGGTAATGAAATAAAAATGAGACACTGGCGCTTTCCCATCTATCAGTTGAAAAGAGAGGACTTTAAGGAATGGGTTGTGGAATTAATTCAGAAGCTACTAGAGAAGATGGAATTATCTTCTGAAAACATAGCTAAGGAGTGGGATAAAATTAAAGTGGAGTTTAAACTAGGTTGGAAATAAAAGAAAGGGTGATATGGTTAAACAGTAACAAGTATTATTTAGAGGGACTGACAAATGCTAAAATATTGCAAAATAGGGGGAAATCTCTCAGAACAAGAAAAGGAGCAACTGCAGAATGCTAAACAGAAAATAAGGGATTACCTAGATAATATGCACGAGTTTAGAAAGATTGCTGTTAAGCAACTGTTTTTTGATAATAATTCTAGAGCACAAAAACTTTTAGCACAACTCAGGCAACAGAAAGTGGAAAAGGCAGTCACCAAGCTTAGGGAGCCTATAACAAGGAAGATAACAAGGGACCCTGTAGGAGTATTAGAAATATTTTGGAAATGTTATGAAATTTGTATAAAGCAGAGGAATATGGAAATCAAGAAAAGGTACAAATGGAAATGTTTACGGAAGAATTAAATATGTCAAAGTTAGAGGTTGATGAGGTTCAATTATTAACAGTTAGGATAGGAAGAGATGAGATAAAAATGGCTGTGTATAACCACTCTACAAGAAAGTCCCCAGGAATAGATGGTATTCCTGTGGAAGTTTGGAAGTTAGGGAAAAAACTGATAAAGACCCGGAAGGTTATGTTTAACAGTACTTTAAGAGGAGAAGAAGTACCATCATCCTGGAAGAAGGTGGTGGTAATGATAATACCTAAAGAGAGTACAGATCCATTGGATCCAGATTCATACAGGCCCATTTCAATACTAAACCATGATTATAAAGTGTTTATGTCTATAATGACTAAAAGAATGGCAAACATGATACCAAAATTGATAGATATGGATCAGTATGGTTTTGTGGAGGGAGGCAAATCTTTGACAATATTAACAAAACACTGATGATCCAGAAGGAAGCAGAATGTAAGAAAGTACCACTTTTATTGGTGGGTCTTGATGCACAGAAAGCATTTGACTGGGACTTCATAAGCAGGACAATGGAAGCATTTGCTTTCCCTGATACAATTATAATGTTGATTAGAAGAATATATGATGGATTGGAGGTGTGAATTAAAGTAGGTGGGGTCCTCTTTGATAATTTCTGCTTGAGTAGAGGAACCAGGTAGGGTTGTCCACTTTCCCCTTTGTTGTTTGCATTATATTTAGAACTATTGGCAAAGAAAACGAGGGACTCAGAAATTCAAGGATATAATTGGCATGGTAGTCAGGAAAAGCTGTCTCTGTTTGCAGATGATAATATTTTATACATGACAAAACCAGAAAGGGACATTACAGTGTTGTGAAACATTTTAAGACAGTTTCAAAATCTTCTCAGGATACAAAATTAATGAAGCTAAAACAAAGGCAATAGCGGTAAATTATGTACCCACACACGGTTTGGTCCAACAATATCCATATTTATGGGGACATGATAAAATTAAGTATTTAGGAGTATGGATTATAAATGACTCTGTGGTGACAGCTAAGGATAAGGAAGAGACTAAACAGAAGATAATACAAGAATTGAGAAACTGGAGATTTTGTTATATGGATATGGAAACTAAGATACAAGCCACTAAAATGTTTATAGTCCCTTTAGTCTTATACACAGGTCAGGCATACTTTTATCAACCAGAGGAGAAGTTGTGGATCGCAATTAAAAAAGAGTTGAAGGATTTTATCTGGGAAGTGAAGACAGCAAGGGTTAAGTGGAATACGCTGATACTACCAATAGAACATGGCGGACTAGGATTACCTAACTTGAGGGGGTATTTTAGAGCAACACAGTTAAGGCTCTTATGCATAGCACAAGCAGAAAATTATAATTCAAAGTAGACAGAAATGATGCTTAAGTACTAAGCAGCACAAACCAGGAAATAATATCAGGATTCACAGCAATAGGGCAACACACAGAAGTACCACAGAAGTCACAGGAAAATAAAGTTAAATTTAAGTTGAATTTAATGAAGCGCTTTTCGTCTGTGGTGTACACAGACTTCCTCAGACAAAAAGTATTACAAACTACATTTAACTGAACAGCAGCTTAAATATCCAGCAGTATTAAGTCAAAGGTTCAATTAACCAATCAGGCACACCTTGAACCATGAATAAAAATTTAAAGTTAAAACGCAAGCTCACAGGACTTGAGTTCAATCACTCACATTATATTAAAATTAAAAATAAAACTAGACAATCATAAAATCAGCCATTTGTTAGCCTATCATCTAAATAAACACTAGCCACTACCTGATATAAACAAGTACAAAACACAAAACAGTTAGAGTGTGTTACAAACTCATAAAAAAAGACTATCTAACCAGGTTCTTAAGTTTAAGAAGGCTGCTAATAGAGCAGCCTTCATTGAGACCTGGTAGAGCATAGGCATTTAATCTAATTTGCCATCGCAATTCAGACGCCTCTAATAATAGGTGTACAGGGGCTCCTCTAATAGTGTCATGCATTTGTTCTATAACCATAAACTTAAAATGGTGGTCTTTATGCTGGATGATATGTTTAGCAAGAGCATTTTCATCTTTCGCTTTGTTAATTGCATATTGATGTTCGTAGATCCGATCTTTAAATCTACGCCGGTTTTACCTACATAAAACCTGTGCATTTTGGCATAATGCCACATAGACCACCATTTTAGAATTACAAGTGCATCTGCATCTAATGTCGTATCTAATATTATCAATGTCAAATCGGTTTGATTCAAGAATGTGACGACATTGATTGCAGTTTTGACATTTGAACATCCCAGGAGTACGGTACTCTGCGCTCAGGTTGTTCCAACAACATTTTCATATTTTTACCCCTTCTATATGTAACCTCAGGTTTAACTCCCAGTTTGTTCAAAATTGCAAGGTTGGAACGGAACAAGTTCCAGTTCTTAGTAATGATGTCCATAATAGACCTACTACTTGGACAATATGTAAGAATTAATCTAGTGTTATTATTATGTATAGGAGTAGTTCCACCTATACATTCTAACCTAGACTCGCCAACCCGAAGAACTGATGTTCAGTATAGGTTTGTAAAACCCACTGGATCTTTTGTTAATCACCTCATTGACTAAGTTGTCTAATAAGTTAAGCGGATAGCCTCTATGAAGGAACATATTCTTAAGTAAGTCACATTCCCTAAGAAAGTCATCATCCAGGCTCACCATCCGGGCTGCTCGTACGAGCTGACCCTTAGCCACAGACCTTTTTTGGTAGCTAGGATGGCAGCTACTAAAATGAAGAAAAGAATTAGAGTAGGTAGGCTTTCTATATATGCTGGCCACATATTTATTCAAGATGTCATTTTTCGCCAACCATACGTCTAAATAGGCTATTGCCTCAGTGTTGAAGGAAGAGGTAAAAACTAAAAAGTCAGTGGAGTTATTAAGTAAATTTAATAATAACAGGCTATCAGCTTCTTCACCCTCTAATAAAATAAAGATGTCATCCAGGTAACGGGTGTAGTACTTGATCTTAGACACTACTACCGACTCATTGTTTAATATGTTCTCCCTTTCCCAGTGTGACATCACTATGTTGGCCAAGCTGGCTCCGCAAGGGGACCCCATAGCCACCCCAGTTTTTTGTAGATAGAAATTCTCTCCTAATAAAAAATAGTTGTTATAAAGGATCAAGTCCAACAGTTCAATCACAAGGGATATTTCATGGGGCGGGGCACCCTTACTCTTAAGGAAGAAGGCCACCTAGTCCAAAGCTATCTGCAAAGGTATACAAGTGTATAAATCCTTGACATCTATTGTCAGGAAATTGTACTCTCTACTGAATGGAATGTTGTTTAACTTATCAAGAAAAGACCAAGAGTCTTTACAGATTTGCTCTTCATCCTCAAGGTACTTCTGCAGGATAGTATCAACCAGCTTGGCACAAGGATATGTAGGAGAGCCGCGCCCATCAACGAGTGGGTGCATAGGTGGATTAACAAGGTCCTTGTGGATCTTGGGTATACCAAAGATACAAGGGTACCTGGGAAATAATGTGATAAGGTATTTGTGTTGACCTTGGTTAAGTCTACCCTCAAAAAACATTTCGTCCAAGGAGCTCTTAATTTTATGATATGCGTGGTTTACCTCAGACCTTGAACTAATCATATACGCATCATTAGACAATAGGCCCAACATCCTGTCAAAGTAGTCTAATTGATCAAAGACTACAACCCCACCACCTTTATCGGGTTTACAGATTCTTAAGGAATGTAACTTAACATATTCCAACAGGGTCATTTCAGACTTCCCTAAATCGTTGGTACATTTACTTAAATGCAAATTACTATGTCTTAAATCAAGTTCACAAGTGGATTCAAACGCTTGTACTAATGGGTGCAGAGGTGGGTTAAACATGCTAGGGACAAACATATCAGATGGAGTATCATGACTGAAACCACGAGTTTCAAACAGCAGGTTAAAGTTCAATTTACGAGCAAACATCTTAATATCGATGATGGTGTTCACTAAATCGAACTTCTGTTGAGGTACATAGGTGTATCCCTTAGATAAAAGGTCGGCCAGTTCATCAGGGATCAGCACGTTGGAGTAATTAAAGATATTAAAATCTCCAAGTTGATTGGTAGAAATAACTGGGCCCATATGTTGGTTAATGGGGGGAACCACAGTATCAGTCTCTACATCCTGCAGGTTATCAGTAATAGGCAAAGGTGAAACCACACAAGGAACCTCGTTTACCACACAAGCCGAGGCTTCAGTAAGGCCAGGAGGCAGAGGTAGAGCCAGGTGATAGGTACTCCTGGTATCTACTGCCTCTGAAAAAACTGTTCCTGTTGCTTCCCCTTAAAAGATTGCTGCAAGTTGTTCCTTTGCTTAGGGATGGCACCCTGTTTGTTGGTGGAAAAGTGTACCTGTTGCTGACCCATTGCCGTAGTGTGAGGACCGTGCTGTTGTTTACGGTTCATAAGTCTCTCACTCCTTCTGACCCCTTGGTCAACAGGGGTATCCCCAAATGTATCAAGGTCCCTGATGTTATCCGATGCTGACTCACCTCTACAGTTTGTGGTGGGAGGATCCCCACTACTACCATTAGGATTCCAAGCTTGTGATGGCAGGGGTGGATAAGCCACCCCTAACTGGTATGCTTTTAAATCGCGCTCAAGTTTCTTGATTTTGTTGAATTTTAGTTTAGACAGGTACTGGTCGATGCTGGTAAAACATCTATTATAATCATATTTGTACCTGCTAAATTCTACATGGGTTTTAATCGAGTTATCCAACACAGTAATTTCATCATTTAACTGTGTCACCCATGCAGAGTAATGCTTGATCATAAGCTTTAAGAGGTCCTGGCCTTGTTGGTCAAATAAATTAATCAATTCCTTATGGAATTCTGAATTCAACACCAACCCTGTCGGGTATTGAAAATGCCTTAAGCCTTTAGGAATGACATTGCAAGCTATACATTCATTAAAATATGAAATTTCAAGTTTCAGTTTTTAAGTTTCAATAAGAGTTTATCAAAAGTTTTAGTTTGTCAGCTAAATCATTACTGTTTACCTCATGGCCATCAGTAGAGTTGTCGGCATCCTACGGGTTGCTTTATCGCCATATCCTGTAAACACGAAATCCTCGGATAACCAATTGCCCAAAACTGGGGCCCCATCAAGAAGACCACTTGGAAGAGTCCGACTGGCATCTGCTATACATTCGGTAGGCTCAACCTGACTCTGTAAACGGCTAGGAAAACCTCCGGTTAATAGTGGCTCTGTCCTAGCTAAACTTTCGTTTAGTATAGGTGGATTTACTGTTCGTGCTACTTGCACTGAATTAGAAGTAATTGCCGGTTGCACTGTATCAGGTGTAGTTACCGGAGCCAGCCTAATGCTGGCTGCCGTTGGTGATTTAGACGTAGTGGCCAAACCTGGCCGTAGCAAAGGGTTTAAAAACTCTCTGCCATTCGCTGAATTCAAGCTGCCGAAATCAGTGTTCCCATTAAGGGAAGGAACCATAGCAGAGGGGTTCGCTGGTTGAACAGCGCCACCTGGCGCATTCTCCATTGCAGACGGTTGAAAGCTGTTAACAAAAGGCAGAAAAAGATTCTTCATGTCCTGTTGTTGTGTGTCTAGCTTGTCGAGCCTCGCACACAGCGATTCCATTCTTTCAAATAGAGACTCAAATAAATTATCCTGTGCAACTGTAGAAAGAGTAGCTGGTGCTGGAAGGGCACTATTACAGCTCTTCAATAATGCTGGAGTAGCATTCGGAGAGAACCCATCATTGCTGTCAGATCCAGAAGCCATGAAACAACCAAGTACTAAGCAGCACAAACCAGGAAATAATATCAGGATTCACAGCAATAGGGCAACACACAGAAGTACCACAGAAGTCACAGGAAAATAAAGTTAAATTTAAGTTGAATTTAATGAAGCGCTTTTCGTCTGTGGTGTACACAGACTTCCTCAGACAAAAGTATTACAAACTACATTTAACTGAACAGCAGCTTAAATATCCAGCAGTATTAAGTCAAAGGTTCAATTAACCAATCAGGCACACCTTGAACCATGAATAAAAATTTAAAGTTAAAGCATAAGCTCACAGGACTTGAGTTCAATCACTCACATTATATTAAAATTAAAATAAAACTAGACAATCATAAAATCAGCCAGTTGTTAGCCTATCATCTAAATAAACACTAGCCACTACCTGATATAAACAAGTACAAAACACAAAACAGTTAGAGTGTTACAAACTCATAAAGGCAAAAGGCTATCTAACCAGGTTCTTAAGTTTAAGAAGGCTGCTAATAGAGCAGCCTTCATTGAGACCTGGTAGAGCATAGGCATTTAATCTAATTTGCCATCGCAATTCAGACCTCTAATAATAGGTGTACAGGGGCTCCTCTAATAGTGTCATGCATTTGTTCTATAACCATAAACTTAAAATGGTGGTCTTTATGCTGGATGATATGTTTAGCAAGAGCATTTTCATCTTCGCTTTGTTAATTGCATATTGATGTTCAGATCCGATCTTTAAATCACGCCGGTTTTACCTACATAAAAACCTGTGCATTTTGGCATAATGCCACATAGACCACCATTTTAGAATTACAAGTGCATCTGCATCTAATGTATCTAATATTATCAATGTCAAATCGGTTTGATTCAAGAATGTGACATTGATTGCAGTTTTGACATTTGAACATCCCAGAGCACGGTACTCTGCTGCTCAGGTTGTTCAACAACATTTTCATATTTTTACCCTTCTATATGTAACCTCAGGTTTAACTCCCAGTTTGTTCAAAATTGCAAGGTTGGAACGGAACAAGTTCCAGTTCTTAGTAATGATGTCCATAATAGACCTACTACTTGGACAATATGTAAGAATTAATCTAGTGTTATTATGTATAGGAGTAGTTCCACCTATACATTCTAACCTAGACTGCCAACCGAAGAACTGATGTTCAGTATAGGTTTGTAAAACCCACTGGATCTTTTGTTAATCACCTCATTGACTAAGTGGTCTAATAAGTTAAGCGGATAGCCTCTATGAAGGAACATATTCTTAAGTAAGTCACATTCCCTAAGAAAGTCATCGTCCAGGCTCACCATCCGGGCTGCTCGAGCTGACCCCTTAGCCACAGACCTTTTTTGGTAGCTAGGATGGCAGCTACTAAAATGAAGAAAAGAATTAGAGTAGGTAGGCTTTCTAGATATGCTGGCCACATATTTATTCAAGATGTCATTTTTCGCCAACCATACGTCTAAATAGGCTATTGCCTCAGTGTTGAAGGAAGAGGTAAAACTAAAAGTCAGTGGAGTTATTAAGTAAATTTAATAATAACAGGCTATCAGCTTCTTCACCCTCTAATAAAATAAAGATGTCATCCAGGTAATGGGTGTAGTACTTGATCTTAGACACTACTACCGACTCATTGTTTAATATGTTCTCCTTTCCCAGTATGACATCACTATGTTGGCCAAGCTGGCTCAAGGGACCCCATAGCCACCCCAGTTTTTGTAGATAGAAATTCTCCTAATAAAAATAGTTGTTATAAAGGATCAAGTCCAACAGTTCAATCACAAGGGATATTTCATGGGCGGGCACCCTTACTCTTAAGGAAGAAGGCCACCCAGTCCAAAGCTATCTGCAAAGGTATACAAGTGTATAAATCCTTGACATCTATTGTCAGGAAATTGTACTCTCTACTGAATGGAATGTTGTTTAACTTATCAAGAAAAGACCAAGAGTCTTTACAGATTTGCTCTTCATCCTCAAGGTACTTCTGCAGGATAGTATCAACCAGCTTGGCACAAGGATATAGGAGAGCGCCCATCAACGAGTGGGCATAGGTGATTAACAAGGTCCTTGTGGATCTTGGGTATACCAAAGATACAAGGGTACCTGGGAAATAATGTGGTAAGGTATTTGTGTTGACCTTGGTTAAGTCTACCCTCAAAAAACATTTCGTCCAAGGAGCTCTTAATTTTATGATATGCGTGGTTTACCTCAGACCTTGAACTAATCATATACGCATCATTAGACAATAGGCCCAACATCCTGTCAAAGTAGTCTAATTGATCAAAGACTACAACCCCACCACCTTTATCGGGTTTACAGATTCTTAAGGAATGTAACTTAACATATTCCAACAGGGTGAGTCAGCATCGGATAACATCAGGGACCTTGATACATTTGGGGATACCCCTGTTGACCAAGGGGTCAGAAGGAGTGAGAGACTTATGAACCGTAAACAACAGCACGGTCCTCACACTACGGCAATGGGTCAGCAACAGGTACACTTTTCCACCAACAAACAGGGTGCCATCCCTAAGCAAAGGAACAACTTGCAGCAATCTTTTAAGGGGAAGCAACAGAAACAGTTTTTTCAGAGGCAGTAGATACCAGGAGTACCTATCACCTGGCTCTACCTCTGCCTCCTGGCCTTACTGAAGCCTCGGCTTGTGTGGTAAACGAGGTTCCTTGTGTGGTTTCACCTTTGCCTATTACTGATAACCTGCAGGATGTAGAGACTGATACTGTGGTTCCCCCCATTAACCAACGATGGGCCCAGTTATTTCTACCAATCAACTTGGAGATTTCAATATCTTTAATTACTCCAACGTGCTGATCCCTGATGAACTGGCCGACCTTTTATCTAAGGGATACACCTATGTACCTCAACAGAAGTTCGATTTAGTGAACACCATCATCGATATTAAGATGTTTGCTCGTAAATTGAACTTTAACCTGCTGTTTGA
Source organism: Protopterus annectens (assembly GCF_019279795.1). Classification (NCBI taxonomy): domain Eukaryota; kingdom Metazoa; phylum Chordata; order Ceratodontiformes; family Protopteridae; genus Protopterus; species Protopterus annectens. The sequence continues at coordinate 1,628,942,089 of NC_056744.1, read as the reverse complement.
AACTCGTGGTTTCAGTCATGATACTCCATCTGATATGTTTGTCCCTAGCATGTTTAACCCACCTCTGCACCCATTAGTACAAGCGTTTGAATCCACTTGTGAACTTGATTTAAGACATAGTAATTTGCATTTAAGTAAATGTACCAACGATTTAGGGAAGTCTGAAATGACCCTGTTGGAATATGTTAAGTTACATTCCTTAAGAATCTGTAAACCCGATAAAGGTGGTGGGGTTGTAGTCTTTGATCAATTAGACTACTTTGACAGGATGTTGGGCCTATTGTCTAATGATGCTAATATGATTAGTTCAAGGTCTGAGGTAAACCACGCATATCATAAAATTAAGAGCTCCTTGGACGAAATGTTTTTTGAGGGTAGACTTAACCAAGGTCAACACAAATACCTTACCACATTATTTCCCAGGTACCCTTGTATCTTTGGTATACCCAAGATCCACAAGGACCTTGTTAATCCACCTATGCCCACTCGTTGATGGGCTGCCTCCTACATATCCTTGTGCCAAGCTGGTTGATACTATCCTGCAGAAGTACCTTGAGGATGAAGAGCAAATCTGTAAAGACTCTTGGTCTTTTCTTGATAAGTTAAACAACATTCCATTCAGTAGAGAGTACAATTTCCTGACAACAGATGTCAAGGATTTATACACTTGTATACCTTTGCAGATAGCTTTGGACTGGGTGGCCTTCTTCCTTAAGAGTAAGGGTGCCCCGCCCCATGAAATATCCCTTGTGATTGAACTGTTGGACTTGATCCTTTATAACAACTATTTTTTATTAGGAGAGAATTTCTATCTACAAAAAACTGGGGTGGCTATGGGGTCCCCTTGAGCCAGCTTGGCCAACATAGTGATGTCATACTGGGAAAGGGAGAACATATTAAACAATGAGTTGGTAGTAGTGTCTAAGATCAAGTACTACACCCGTTACCTGGATGACATCTTTATTTTATTAGAGGGTGAAGAAGCTGATAGCCTGTTATTATTAAATTTACTTAATAACTCCACTGACTTTTTAGTTTTTACCTCTTCCTTCAACACTGAGGCAATAGCCTATTTAGACGTATGGTTGGCGAAAAATGACATCTTGAATAAATATGTGGCCAGCATATATAGAAAGCCTACCTACTCTAATTCTTTTCTTCATTTTAGTAGCTGCCATCCTAGCTACCAAAAAGGTCTGTGGCTAAGGGTCAGCTCATTGAGCAGCCCGGATGGTGAGCCTGGATGATGACTTTCTTAGGGAATGTGACTTACTTAAGAATATGTTCCTTCATAGAGGCTATCCGCTTAACTTATTAGACAACTTAGTCAATGAGGTGATTAACAAAAGATCCAGTGGGTTTTACAAACCTATACTGAACATCAGTTCTTCCGGTTGGCGAGTCTAGGTTAGAATGTATAGGTGGAACTACTCCTATACATAATAATAACACTAGATTAATTCTTACATATTGTCCAAGTAGTAGGTCTATTATGGACATCATTACTAAGAACTGGAACTTGTTCCGTCCAACCTTGCAATTTTGAACAAACTGGGAGTTAAACCTGAGGTTACATATAGAAGGGGTAAAATATGAAAATGTTGTTGGAACAACCTGAGCGGCAGAGTAACCATACTTTTGGGATGTTCAAATGTCAAAACTGCAATCAATGTCGACACATTCTTGAATCAAACCGATTTGACATTGATAATATTAGATACGACATTAGATGCAGATGCACTTGTAATTCTAAAATGGTGGTCTATGTGGCATTATGCCAAAATGCACAGGTTTTATGTAGGTAAAACCGTAGATTTAAAGATCGGATCTACGAACATCAATATGCCATTAACAAAGCGAAGATGAAAATGCTCTTGCTAAACATATCATCCAGCATAAAGACCACCATTTTAAGTTTATGGTTATAGAACAAATGCATGACACTATTAGAGGAGCCCCTGTACACCTATTATTAGAGGCGTCTGAATTGCGATGGCAAATTAGATTAAATGCCTATGCTCTACCAGGTCTCAATGAAGGCTGCTCTATTAGCAGCCTTCTTAAACTTAAGAACCTGGTTAGATAGTCTTTTGCCTTTATGAGTTTGTAACACACTCTAACTGTTTTGTGTTTTGTACTTGTTTATATCAGGTAGTGGCTAGTGTTTATTTAGATGATAGGCTAACAACTGGCTGATTTTATGATTGTCTAGTTTTATTTTTAATTTTAATATAATGTGAGTGATTGAACTCAAGTCCTGTGAGCTTGCGTTTTAACTTTAAATTTTTATTCATGGTTCAAGGTGTGCCTGATTGGTTAATTGAACCTTTGACTTAATACTGCTGGATATTTAAGCTGCTGTTCAGTTAAATGTAGTTTGTAATACTTTTTGTCTGAGGAAGTCTGTGTACACCACAGACGAAAAGCGCTTCATTAAATTCAACTTAAATTTAACTTTATTTTCCTGTGACTTCTGTGGTACTTCTGTGTGTTGCCCTATTGCTGTGAATCCAGAAATGATGCTTACACAGGAAGGAAGCTCAAGAAATAAGGAGAGATTAGGCTTTTGAATGCAGACTCTTAAGGAGAACAACCAAAATTATACAGAGTATTATATTCATAAAATAGCAGGGAGTATTCTAAGAACCAAACCAGCACAAGAATGGAGAAAAGAGATTTTGCCGATAGGGATGACTGTAGTCAGGGATACAGATAATAGGAAAGAGGGGTCTGGAATGTATTGGACTGCAGGTTAGAGACTGCCTTCCCTATCACAGATTGATATCAGAGTACAGACAAAGAGAAAGAAACAGGGGGCTCCTAAATAAAAGACTAGCTCTGGTAGAGTTTTTAATAGAATCTAGAACAGAAGCTGTCATTAAAAAAGGAATAATTAGTAAAGCATATAAAATATTGCATGATAAGTATAAGAATCAATCAGAGAAGCTTAGAAAGGATTGGGAAGAGAGAATGAATAAGAAATTCACAAAGAAAGACTGGGAGGAATATATGTATTCTCCCAAATATGTAACAAGTTTAGAAGATTTAGGATCATTGTCTGGAAGTGTTTACATGTGTATTTGTATACCCCAAGCAGACTCCAAAGAGTTTTTCTCAGGTAGATATCAAATGTTGGAGGTGTGATGGGCAAGAAAGAGGTAGCTAAGAGCATATTTTTTGGGACTGTAATGAGCTGGCAGACTTTATGGATTCCCTGCAGACCGCTCTGTTGGAGATGCTGGTTGAGCAGATTGGACTGAACGGGGAGATGATTTTTTTTTGAGTTATGCTACAGAATCGGAATTGCCTAGATATAGTAATACCTTGCTGAGTCTAATTATGGTGGCTGCCAAATAAGCAATTACTAGAAAATGGAAATCAAAGTCTAGACCAACTTTACTAGAAGAAGTGAATATAGTAACAGAGATAACACAACTGGAGCTGGGATCTTTAGAAAAGGGAGGGAGCAAACTACATAGGAAAAATGGGAATTGTGGGAACAATATATGCAGGGCAGGAATGAGGTTTAAGAGGCAGGATTTGAATGAGTCATAAAATGCTTAACTGACAATGACTGGATGGTTTATAAGTGATGTATAATGTTTGCAACTACAGCTGTTTCAATGGTATCTGTGATGTAAACTGTTTGCAACTAAAATTGTATCATTTTGTATGTTTTTCATTTATATAAATGTAAGATTGCCTTTGTCATATGTGAAAATTTAATAAAGATGTTTGGAAAAAAAAATTTTTTTTGATTGGCTGTTTCAGTTTTCTTTTTACATATATCACACTGATTTGCATGTCTCAGCAACATGCAACTATAGATGATGCAGTGCAGTAGCTGGTTAGCACTTTTCAAAAGACATCCTTAGTGATTGGATGACTTCGTACAGTTTATGAGGAAAAACAACAACTCAAGTTGTACAAGGTATTTTAATAACAAGACTCCAAATTCTCAGTACAAAACTCCAGATTAAGCACTTTTATTCCACAAGGGAACTTCATCAGAATAACACAATCCAAAATTCAAAGCACTTAAAAAGTGTCATCAATTAACATACACTTCCAGCAATAGGTTAATTGAACGATTACAAATAATTACATATTAAAATGTGGTCTAAGGTATCTTAAAACCAAACTCAGTAGAATAATAGAATAATAAATTAACAATATAAAACTGGACATAAAACTTATGTCTACAAACAACAATACATCTTCCAGTGGGTACCCAAGTATTCCAGGAAAAACAAATTATCAGCCAAAGTTTTACTTTAAATCTCTCTTCCTTAAAGCAGAGATAATGGAACAGTGTTCATTTAACTCTGGGGGTGAACAAGCATCCACCCTAAGCTGCCACATAAGTTCACAAAACTCAAGGCTGTTTTCCCAGACACCATCTCTCTCAAAGTGTTTAAACTGTTCCAGCACCCACAATTTGAAACAGTAATCTGCACATACCAAAGTGTGTTTAAAAAGAGCATTAGTGTGTTTCTTTCTACTGATTTCATAAAAATGCTCATAGATCCTCGGTTTCAGCTTTCTTTCTGTTTTGCCAATGTAAAATGCAAAACAGACTGAGCAAAATGCCAAATAAACAACCCCCTTGTCTGGCAGTTAAAATACCCTTTGGCTTTCAAAATCCCACCAAGGTGATGAAAATCAAGTTCTTCCGTATCAGCAATGAAAGAACATTGGGGTCACATACCACACTTGTGTGTGCCTCTCCTCCCTGTCCCAATAGTACTGCTATTAACCCTTTCAAAATTTTTTTTAGGTTGTAACCCTTTCTCAAACAAAATTTTACATCCCTGGAAAAAATGTCCAAAGTATTGGGCATACTGGCAAAAAGATGTCCCAGTAAGTCATGATAATATTTTTCATAACGTGGGTGTCTCCATGAAAATCCATCACAAAGTATATTTCCCTACCTTGGTGAGGCTCACCACCTCCCACCTACCTGTCAAGATCCACATTCATTGTTGACAAAGCAGCATCCATTGTTTGTGAACAACCCACTGGGTTTGCAATGAATAAAATAGGTTTATATCTAACACCCCATCCTTCCAAATTTACATCTCTAATGGAACTCACCACCGATTCTGGATAACAGCTTCTAACAAAGAGGTCTTCAATGTATTCAATGTATTCCAACTCAGATATTAAGCCATCCTTAAGGGTGGTCATGCGGGCAGCCCATCTGCCCTTTGACAATATTTCTCTTTTGGAAGTAAGGGTGTTCACTTTTAAAGTATAGGTATGAGTTAGAAAAATGTTTTTTCCTGTATAACCGAGAAACATATCTATTCATACTCAATTCCTTCGGGATTCATTTTCTCCCACATTGGATGTAAATTCCAGAAAATTGGTAGTTTTGTTAATATATTCTAAAAAATTTTTTAATAGTATCCCATGGGCCCTTCCATACAATAAATATGTCGTCCAGGCATTGAAAATAGCTTCTAATGTACTGGTAGAATGATAAAGTAAACACATAATGTTGTTCCCAGTATAAAATAACTATATTGGCAAATATGGGGGCACAATAGGCCCCCATAGCCACCCCACCTGCTATTAAAATACCTTGTACAACTTGAGTTGTTGTTTTTCCTCGTAACCAGTGTGCCTGACTGAGGGAATTGTGGAATCTGAGTTTTGGATTTTGCTCTCAGCATTTTTCACCCTGTGGTTACCATGACTTCATACAGTGTTTAGCCAGGGGCTAGTGTGCACATTGAACATTTCAGCATAAGCTGCTTTTTTGAATGTTTGTTGCAGTTGTGCGACGTTATCAGTTAGTAGTCAAGCATTTCATTGCTACCGTATTGCCGCAGATTGAGGGTGCTAGTGCTAGGCCAGTATTAGTTATGTGCTAAGCTCCTCAGTGTTACTGCATTGTTACCAGTTTAGCACAGATTCTTTATTGCTGTAATAGCTGTATTTAGTGTGTGCACACCTGCATTAAATTAGAAGTTATGTACCTACCATAACGTTCCATGTTAATTGTCTTCTCTCGCCTTCTTTCTTGCTGGATGGGTTCGGAGCCGATCCTCGGCTCCGACTCGGCACTTGCTTTAGCTTAGGAACTCCTTTTACCAGCTCGAGGCAACCCTATATCCCATGATGCAAGGCGGAACTACCTCAGATCTCGTTTGGTAGCTAACCTACCCTGCTAAAGACTATCCTAACATCATTAGGAACACAAGTTCCTAATAGAAGTCCTCATACAAAGGATCCGGAGGAAAAAACCTAATAGGAACCCTTCAAGATCTGTCCAGGCCAGGGGGAAGGAGGGAGGGACGCAAGAAAGAAGGCGAGAGAAGACAACAAACATGGAACGTTATGGTAGGTACATAACTTCTAAATGTTAAGTTGTCAATCTCGCCTTCATTCTTGCTGGATGGGACCGCGTCCCTAGCACCTGTATCCCGGGTGGCTCAATGGAACAGACTCGTGAGAACTGTGGAACCAAAACTGGCCCTATCTCTGGAGGCCAAGTCCAACTTGTAATGAGAGACAAAGGTATGGGGCGTAGCCCAAGTAGCTGCTGCACAAATGGTATCAATGGGTAGTCTATCCTGAAAAGCTGCAGAAGTGGATAGACTCCTGGTTGAGTGTGCTTTTGGCTTAGAAGATAGCTGTTTGCCCCTGAGAGAGTACACATAGGAAATAGTGGAAGTCAACCATCTGGATAAGGTCACTTTAGATACTGGAAGACCTATCCTGTTTTCTGCATAGGAGACAAATAATTGGTCCAATTTTCTGAATTGTTTAGTTCTATGCAAATAGTACCTGAGCTGACGATGGACATCCAAAAAATGCAGTTTCTGTTCAGCTCTGTTGGAATAGTTTGGGAAAAAGACTGGTAGGTCTATAGATTGGTTAATGTTGGTTTGGGATACGACTTTGGGGAGAAAGGAAGGGTTAGTTCTTAATGATACCCTGTCCTTATGAAAAACCAAATAAGGGGAACGAATGCAGAGAGCTTGAATCTCGGAAACACTTCTTGCAGAAGTGACAGCCAGTAAAAATATAGTTTTCCAGGTCAATAACTTCAAAGAACATGAAGCAGACGGTTCGAAGGGAGGTAGTATCAAGGATGCCAACATTAAGTTTAGATCCCATTGTGGAGGAGGATGCTTTATAGGTGGTTTTAGGAGGAAAACTCCTCTCAGAAAGGCCTTGCATAACCTATGAGACATAATGTTATTGCCATGCAGGCCAACATGATACTTAGAAATAGCAGCCAGTTGTACTTTGACTGTAGATGACGAGGATCCTGAATGAAAAACCTCCGCCAGGAAATCTAAAACCGAATGTACAGGAGCAGTAAAGGGGTCAATATTTCTGGAATTCGCCCAAATAGAAAAACGTCGCCACTTGCTAGCATAAACAGTCCTAGTGGACGACTTCAAGGAAGAGACTAAAATGTCTCTGACTGAGTCCAAATCATCGGTAGCCTGGCTAGGGTAGGAAGTGGAGCAACCAAGCAGTGAGGTTGAGAGAATGAATGGCCCGGTGCTGCTGACCCGATTGGTGGATCAAGAGATCCGAACTGGGTCCAGATGCCAGGGCTGCACCAGAAGGTGACGATGCAGAGACGGAAACCAAATTTGTCGAGGCCAATATGGGGCAATGAGGATCAACTTGGCTCTCAAAACGGTGGCTTTCTGAATGACTTGTGGAATCAAGGGAAAAGGAGGAAAAGTGTACAGAAGTCCCCGGGGCCAATCCTGGGTTAGAGAGTCTCTCTGAGGTTGGCCTGGAAGGGGAAAGAGAGTGAAGAAATCGGGGCACTTGTTGTTTTGAGGAGTAGCAAAAAGATCGCAACAAGGAGTGCCCCACTTCAGAAAAATCTGATCCACTACAGATTGAGAGACCACTCGTGAGGCATCAGAATGGATCTGCTCAGCCTGTCCGCTAATAGGTTGGACCTGCCGGGGATGTGCGTTGCTATCAGAAACCGCTGAGAAGAGATCGCCCACTGCCAAAGTCTGAGAGCTTCTCGACATAACGGATAGGACCTGGTCCCGCCCTGCTTGTTGATGTACCAGACTACGGACATGTTGTCCATCTGTACTGCAATAGTCCCCGTGGGAAGAAAGTCGTTGAGGGCTTGCAACGTTAAAAGCACTGCTCTCATCTCCAGGACATTTATGTGCAGATGGTATTCTATGGGTTGCCACGTCCCGTGGACCATCCTGCCTGATAATGCCCCCCCCACCCGATCAGAGAGGCATCCATAGTGACTGTGGCAACTGGAGGAGGGGGAATAAAGGGTCGGCCCTGATGAAGAAGAGGGGAAGATATCCACCAGTTCAGATGAGCTCGGCACGACTGTGTTACCAAGATTTCGTGCCTCATCGGGAGACTGTGGTACGACCACTGCGTGAATAGCATCCACTGCAGAAGACGCATGTGGAAGCGAGCCAGTGGTAGAAGAACAATGGCCACAGCCATAAGACCTAGAACCTTCAGTATAAATCTGGCTTTGATCTTGTTGCTTTGCAAAAGAAGCCGAGCAATTTTTGGATGTCCAGAATTCTTTGATCTGTTAGTCTGGCTAACATTTTGACGGTGTTTAATTCGAAACCTATAAAGGTGATAGATTGGCAAGGCAGCAGAGAAGATTTTTCGAAGTTTACTGAAATTCCCAAACTCCTGCAAAGCTGTAGAGTGTAGTCTCTGGACTGAAGAAGCTGACACTTGGTGGTGGCGGAGAGGAGCCAGTCATCCAAATAGGGAAACACCTGGAATCCTCGACGTCTCAGATGAGCTGTGACCACTGCCATGCATTTGGTAAACACTCTGGGGGCTGAAGTGAGGCCAAAGGGCAGGGCTCTGAATTGGTAATGACTGGTCCCTAGCCGAAAGTGGAGAAACCTTCTGGAGCGTCTGTGAATCTTTATGTGATAGTACGCATCCTGAAGGTCTATAGAGCACATCCAGTTGTCCTTGCCCAGAAAGGGCAGAATGGACTGAAGCGTGACCATCCGGAATCTTGCCTTCTTGACAAATCTGTTCAGATTGCTCAGGTCTAATATTGGTCTCCAATCTCCCGTCCTTTTGGGGACCAAAAAGAATCTGGAGTAGACGCCGGATCCTACCTGGTCTGCTGGCACAGTCTGGACGGCTCTTTTTTCTAGGAGCTTTGAAACCTCCTGTTCTGCCAAATCCCTTTGACCGGGTGAGATGTCCGGAAGGGATTGTAGAGGTATGGGAAACCTTTCGAAGGGGATTTTGTAACCCTCGGATATAATCGACTGTACCCACATCTCTTGAGATAGGGATTGCCAGGCTACTGGGTACAGCGAAATCCTTCCCCCGACTGCCTCCAAGGGTGGACAGTCGGGCAACACCTCAGGGATGCTGAAAGGGCTTCTCAGGAAGAGACTCCCTGTTGCCCTGGTTCTGAGGACCCCCCCTGCCTCTAGGGCGGCGTCTATTATTGTTACCCCTCTGCCTCTGGGGTAAACTGACCACGTGTGTCCGTGTAGCTCCTTGGGCTTTACGGAACCACATCTTCCCCCTTCTGACCCTTGGGGTATGGTCTAGAAGGAGTGGAAAACTGGACTCCAACGGCAGAAAGAGTTTTACCGTCCTGCTCACACCTGGTCAAGGTATCCTTCACCTGAGGTCCCAACAAAGCCGAACCATCAAAGGGGTATTAGTGAAGGACGCCTTAAAGGGGTCCATAAAATTACAAAGCCGCATCCAGGCTTGGCGTCTAAGAGCAACTCCTGTGCCTGCGGCCCTGCTCGCTCCATCGGCCGCATAGGATATGAGCCGCATGGAGGAGTTAGATATGGAATTCAGGACAGCAAGCTGCGAGGCAATCTTTTCCTGAGCCCCAGCAGCAGAAGGATCCTGGACTACTTCTCCCAGTTCCTTGAGAACATCTCGTTGAAGCCTGGTGAAGTGACAAAGATAATTCAGCGAACGCATAGCAAAGGTCGCTGAAGAAAACATCCACTTTCCATACCTGTCCATGGTCCTAGAGTCCTTATTAGGAGGATGGACAGGTACTGAAGGATCCGCCAGTTCCTTCTTAGTGGCAGCCGCCACCACCATAGCATCCACCGGGACACCCTTGGAAAGGAACTGTTTGTCCGAAGGGGCCGTAATGAATTTGGATGGTCTTCTGGGGACAGGTTCCACAGAATCTGGAGCCGCCACGCCTTACGAGCCACTACCTGCATAAGTGGGTCGAAAGGCGGAGACACCCAGGAGGTGGAGGGTCGGGATCCAAAAGCCTCCAGGTATACCGACTCATCCTCGGAGGGGTCAATGGAGGGCCAATTCCCCCTCTGTTTGAGGAGCTCAAGGATGTCTGAAAAGGAGACATCCTCAGAGGGGGACCGTGGGGAACCCTCCGACTCATCTAAGTTGGTATCAGATGTAGTAGACTCAGGAGTCTGTGTGTTTCCTCTTACACGTCCTCTTCCGAGGGGGGTTCCCCTGCAGGATCAGGAGAAACCTCGGAAGAGGAGGAAATTCCCAGTGGGGAAACCTGGGGCGATGGATCCCTGGGCCTGTGAGCAAGAGGTTGGCAAGAGGCATCTACAGGCACTGAAGAGGGAGGAGCTAGAGGATGGACCGTTGACCAGGCTCAGAGGCCAGGACACTCCTCATCACCTCAAAGGCTCCTCTCCCTGGGAGGCGGAACACACCGCTCGAAGAAACAGGAATGGCCGGCTCCAAGAGAGAGAAGGCTCGAGGCCGATGTCGGCGCCGAGCTTACCAAAGCCGAAGCCCGAGAGGGAGAGCGGGTCGGACAAGGGTCCGATGCCACTAGCCCCTCGGGCCGACAGTGGAAACCCGACGACCGGATCCCTCCAAGGAAGGTCTCAAGGAGGAGATCGGAGCCGAGGACGACGGAGCCGAAGGATGTATCGGCACCGGCATTGAAACAGTCGCTGTCCCGAGAAGCTCCGGCTCCGAACTGCGGTGTGGAGTCGGAGGAGGAAGTTCAAGGATTGGGGCTATAGCCGAAGTCTGTTGAGACGGGCTATGGAGCATTTGGGCCAGTGCCTGAGATTTCAACAGCCTGCTTACCACCCTCTCTAAATCGTGGTCAGACAGCCTGGAAGATCTCGAAGATCGGCTCCGATGGCTCCGCTCCGATAAAAGAGGAGACCCCGGAGCCGAGTGGATACTCAGTATAGAAGGGGACCGAGATCTCTTACGGGTCGAAGCCATCGGAGCAGAAGTCCCTTGAACTCCAGATGGAGCCGAGGATATCTCGGCTCCGATGCTGGATAAAGTGTCGGCTCCAGCCGGAGCCGACAAGGCGACAGTAGTCAGGGTATCGGAGCCGGTCGGCGCCGAACCCACTACTTGAACAGAAGATGTATCGGCTCCAGCCGGAGCCGATGTCGGCTCCGACGGAGCCGCAGCCACCGGAGGAGGCTTGGACACTGTAGCCTGAGCCTTCGGTGGTTTAGGAGGTTTTCCTGACCTTAATTTAGGAGGAGAACCTTCTGGCTTAAGTAAGCCTCGGAGGATGAGCTTATTCCTCCTTTCCTGCAGGACTCTCTGGCTAAAAGCATGACACAAAGCACAGGAGTCCTGCAGGTGCAAAGGCCCCAGGCAATAAACACAAGAAGTGTGACCGTCTGTCAGAGACATTTTCTGACAGCACTGGTCACACTTCTTGAAGCCTGAGACCTTGCCTTCCTTTGACATCCTAGGAGGATGGAAACACAAACAATCCCAACAAACACACAAATTAATCCCTTACACAAACACACAGGAAGGGAATAACCAATGGGGAATTAGGCCTGACTAAAAAAACTTTAGATTAAAGATTATAAAAGTTTGAAAACAAGGGAATAGGGTGGGCTGTAACTAACTACAGACTAAACTGACACTAAAAGGGAAAAATAAACCCCTAACTACTCTTTTTCTTATTTCACAAAGAAAAACTTACCTCAGCTGGCAAAGGAGACCTCTTTCGCTAAGCGGCAAACGAGATCTGAGGTAGTTCCGCCTTGCATCATGGAATATAGGGTTGCCTCGAGCTGGTAAAAGGAGTTCCTAAGCTAAAGCAAGTGCCGAGTCGGAGCCGAGGATCAGCTCCAAACCCATCCAGCAAGAATGAAGGCGAGATTGACAACTTAACATCCACTCTTAGCTGCATAGAATTAATTTGCCTTCATTTAGCTTAGTTTTTCTTCTACACCACACACCTGACCAGGCTATGAACAGTATATATTTAACACTTAGACAAAACTAAATCCAAGACACACCTGAGCAAAACAGAATGTACCCCTGTGTGCATCCCCTATGTCAGCTTTATAGCAATCGGTAATCTCAGGCAGTGGAGGTGCTGCCATATGCTCAAAGACAGTGATTTTCTACTTAACTTAATAATTCAGTCTGTGACAAGTGCAGTCTGAAGACATCTCCCTCTCACTGAATAAGATGGCCTATGGACACAATTTACTACCCACATCTCATCACAACCATACTAAACTGATTTATACTAAGGCTATAAATAAGTCATCACTGAGGCCTCCTAGGAGTAACAGCAATAGATCTCAACAGATATCCACCATCACATTAGTATCATGCTCACATATTGCAAACAGTCACCAGGAGGTAGACCACAAACCATCTAATACTGCATATTCCTTAAGTAAAATAGTATTGTCTTAGTAATTGGTGACTCTATTGTCAGGCATACTGACTAAACACTCAGAAGACTGAATAAAGATAAGTTTTATTTAGTTATTTTTCTGGTGACCATAAATGTGACATCACAAAGGCTCTAGTGTTCTTTTCAATGGACAAATATGATTAAGACCGAGTGGTAATCTGTGTGGGTGTGAATTTTTGCAGGCACATTACCTGAGAGACATGAAGAGAAACATGTTGGATCTCATCATACATGTGTCCAGTGCAGGAAAGTCACTGGAACTGAGTGGAATCCTTCCTTTTCTCAGAATACCTGTATGCAAAAAATATGATTCACTTCAACAATTGGCTTAGTAGTTGGCATCATCATAGAGGGGTCTGCATGTGTTAACATGGGACAAAATGACTGACTATCCCAACTTGGTTCATCAAGGATGGCCAGCACCTCTCTTTCCATACTAGTTAATGATCTGCTGCCCTGGACTTCCAAGATAGCTGCACACTGATCAGCAGCTTAATTTCAGCTCTCCCAGTGTGAAAAAAAGAAACGGAAAAATAAGAGCCAGTGATACTGTCAACTTGAGTAGAATTCAGTAACTGGCCTATAAGTACAGTGGATATAAAAAGTTTACACACCCCTGTTAAAATGCGAGGTTTTTGTGATATAAAAAAATGAGACCACAATAAATCATTTCAAAACATTTCCCACCTTTAATGTGACCTGTAACCTGTACAATTCAATTGAAAAACAAACAAATCTGTTAGGGGAAAAATATAAAAAAATAAAAGAAACGTACAATACGCTGGTTGCATAAGTATGCACACCCTTAAACTAATACTTTGTTGTGTGTGCACACCCTTAAACTAATACTTTGTTGAAGCACCTTTTGACTTAATTACAACAGTCTTCTTGAGTACACACCTGCCATCAATTAAAGAGACTCTGATTAACCCCAAATAAAGTTCAGCTGTCCTAGTAGGATTTTCCTGACATTTACTTAGTTGCCTGTTACAGCAAAAGCCATGATTCGCAGAGAGCGTACAAAGCATCAAAGGGATCTCATTGTTGAAAGGTATCAGTCAGGAGAAGGGTACAAAAAAATGCCCACAGCATTGGATATACCATGGAACACAGTGAAGACAGTCATCAAAAAGTGGAGAAAATATGGGACAACAGTGACGTTGCAAAGAACTGGACGTCCCTCCAAAACTGATGAAAAGACAAGATGAAAACTAGTCAGGGAGGCTGCCAAGAGACCTACAGCAACACTGAAGGAGCTGCAGGAATTTCTGGCAAGTACTAGTTGTGTACTACATGTGACAACAATATCCCATATTCTCCATATGTCTGGACTATGGGGTAGGGTTGCAAGACAGAAGCCTTTTCTTACACAGGAAAACATCCAGGCCCATCTAAAATTTGCACAACAATACATCAAGTCTCCCAAAAGCACGTGGGAAAATGTGTTATGGTCTGATGAGACCAAGGTTGAACTTTTTGGCCACAATTCCAAAAGGTATGTTTGGCGCAAAAACACTACACATCACCAAAAGAACACCATCCCCACAGTGAAGCATGCTTTGGGGTTGCTTTTCTTCAGCTGGAAGTGGGGCTTTAGTCAAGCTGGAGGGAATTATGAACAGTTCCAAATACCAGTCACTTTTGTCCCAAAAGCTTCAGCGTCTGCTAGAAAGCTGAAGATGAAGAGGAATTTTATCTTTCAACATGACATTGACCCCAAGCATACATCCAAGTCAACAAAAGAATGTCTTCACCAGAAGAAAATTAAAGTTTTGGAATGGCCCAGCCAGAGCCCAGGCCTAAATTCAATAGAAAATCTGTGGGGTTATCCGAAAAGGGCTGTGCACAAGAGATACCCTCGCAATCTGACAGATTTGGAGCACTTTTGCAAGGAAGAGTGGGCAAATATTGCCAAGTCAAGATGTGCCATGGTGATAGACTCTTACCCAAGAGGACTGAATGCTGTAATTAAATCAAAAGGTGCTTCAATGATATATTACTTTAAGGGTGTGCACACTTATGCAACCAGCGTATTGTACTTTTTAATTTTTTTTATATTTTTTTCCACTAACAGATTTGTTTGTTTTTCAATTGAATTGTACAGGTTATAGGTCACATTAAAGGTGGGAAACATTTTGAAATGATTTATTGTGGTCTCATTTGTTATATCACAAAAACCTGGCATTTTAACAGGGGTGTGTGCACTTTTTATATCCACTGTACGCTGCCTGAATGCCAGCAAAGAAAAAGTCTGAGAACATGAAAGAAAATCAACCAGAAAGTGTGAAGAAAAAACATTGGGTGGGTAGAATCCTGCAGGTGTTTAGCAAAAAGCAGTTCAAGATTCAGCCCCAGTAGAAGAGATGGCTTCTAGTGATTTAGAAGAAAAAAAAATCTGATGTGCTCAGAGGTAACTAAAATAAATGAAACATTCAATGAGTATATAAACTAAAATAACAAAAAGGCTGGAAAAGTAGATGAAGCTTTAACTGGCTGTTCAGCCAACCTGATAAAACTAGAAAAATCCGAAGGTTGAAATGAAGAAAAGGCTGGCTGTGTATGAGACTTTTTAAGAAAAGCTGTTTCAAAAAATGGTACATTTAGAAGACAGCCTGCAGAGAAAACCTAAGATCTTCTGCTGTACCAGAGAAACTGGAAGGAGCAGACTGCATTAATTTTATAAAAGTACAAATAAGCAATTGGACTGGTATTCCACAGCACAATATGCTAATTGAAAGGGCACATCAAGTGCATGCTTAACATGTGGCCGTGAGAAAACAGCCAGAACCTGTATTGGTAAAGATACAATCATACCAACAGAAAAATTTGATCCTGAAAAAATTGGTAGAAGGGAAAATTATTAAAAATTGGAGACAGCAGAGTATTTGTGGAAAATGATTACTCACTGTACACCAGGCAGAAGGAAATCAAATTTATCCCAGCAATGAGGGTATGTCAAGAGGCAAGTGTAAGATTCAAACTGCTGTATCTATCTGTCTTCAGAATATTTTTTCCTGAAGGATCAGACATTTTTGATGCAGAACAGGCCAAGGAGGAAATATAAAAGTTTATCCAACAAAAAGGTGAGCCAGCAAAAAGAAGGGAACTGTTTTTCTCAATCTTCTGACAATAAAGATCATTGAGAGACTTTGCCAGTAAAACATTTTCCAATGTTCCAAAGGAAAATGTTTGAGAGACAGAAAAAAGCACAGGAGTTGACTAGAAGAATCAGGTGTACATTGGACTTGAGGCAGAGTCTAATGTTGGGAGATGAGATTAACAGGAAGACCAGTAACACTAAAATTAGTAAATAGATAGGACATTACAAAGCAGCAATCACATTTGTGAATTATGGCTTTACAAGAAAAAGTGGCACAGAAAGCCTGGACTTTCATGACTTTGTTAAACTTGTGGATGGACTAGAAAGCATATATCCCACTTTATGTCATTATTGTTTAGAAGTACACTAAAAAATAAAAAATAACTGTAAGTAAAACAATTGCTTTATTAATATGTGTATAAAACATTTAATGATATAAAATGTCTGCTATATATAGTAAAACAGTTTTGTATAGACAGGGGTATTTTAAATGTGGGAGAGTATCTTCAGTGACTGTTGTATATATTAAAGGTATTAAAGTAAACAAGTATCTTTTTAGATGTAATAAATACAGGCTTTACAGTATAATAAAGCAAAGCAAGGATAGACAAAAACATGTTTAATGTTAATATGCTGTGATCTTGTGCTGCTGGGGTTGGGGTGTAAAAGTGCACTGATAATATATGTAGAATTAAGATATTTTCTCTTATTTTTAAAAGGGTGAATGTCTAGATCAATACTCTTGGCGTAAACTATTAACAAGCATTTTTTTGTAAGACATAAGGCTTGAAGAATAAGACAAAATGATGAAAGCCATGGCAAAATGCCATGTTTCTTACAGCTGCAATGATATTCACTTTTTTCCCCATTTAGCAAATGTTCAGTGGGAGTAAAGAAGTCTGTACATTCTGTTCTGAGTGAAAATTATAAAGATTCATTGCTGACTACTTTTACATGGAGATGAGCAATCTGCAGATGCAAGCAATTAATCCCAAGAGTTCTGAGCATTCTTTGCTGATGGAAAAGCAAAGTTTAAAGGTAAAATGGCAAGTTCAGTGAAAAGTAAACTTTGAAATGATGGAAAGTGAATAAGAGATAGCAGCCTTAATACTTTAATGCATTTAATAAAACAAGGTACAATTTAGTTTTATTTAAAGATAGCCAGTGAACTTTGTCTTGTGTGTAAAAGTTGCTGCTTTCTGAAAGCATACAAGCTGTTTTTTCACACATGTGAGGGGAACATAGATAAAAAAGGACAGACAGCAATCAGTGTAAGTGGGAATGTAGTCTGTATCATGCACTTTAGGGACAAGTGTTCCTATCTGGAAGGGTTAAACTTAATTGTTGAAGATTTACATAGTTTTGTATGTTTGTGCTAAGCTAATAATGGATGGGTGTGTTTTCAAAATGTATTTTTTGTGGGTTTTTATCACTGTGTGCATGCAACATGAAAGATGGAAATACACATAAAAAACTGACATATAATGGGAGAGAACAAAAGCTTATCATAATGGCTATGCTATCCATATTATCTTGGACAAAAATGGCATTACAGGTATATACAAAATATTGAATTATATTAAGAAATATAGAGTGCAAACAGCAATGCTGCAGGAAATGCATAAGAAATTAGTATGTGAATTTGATAAAGAAAGGATTTCAAAATTGATATTCAGCAGAATATCAGAGACAGAGGAAAAAAAGAAGTTATGTACTCACCATAATGTTCCATCTGAGTAGGTAACTTAATTTGTCTGCAACCTGTGGGTATCAGATCCAATTCGGATCCGAGCCGGCAGCTTTCCAAGCTAAAAGATCTGAGCTCCAAGCTCCTCCCTCTACCCATAATGCACTGCCATCTCCCTCTAACCCTCAGATCGAGTTTGCCAGAAAAAAAAAGGCAATAGAAATTCTATAACCTAGGAAAGGATTACAATATGTTCCAGTGATGTCAAGTGAACAAGGTCATATCCTGATCTTTTGATAACAAACTAAGGGTCCGGGGGATGGAGGGAGGGTTGGTTGCAGACAAATGAAGTTACCTACTCAGATGGAAAGTTATGGTGAGTACATAACTTCTTTATCTGAAGTAGTTAACTTCATTTGCTCAGCAACCTGTGGGACAGAGTCCCCAGCTACCAGCAACTTGGGAGGCCCTTATGGAAGGATATTCTGGAGCACTGCGGAGCCAAACGATGCACGTCCTCTGGATATTAAATCCAGTTTATAGTGTGTAATAAAGGTATGAGAGGAAGCCCAAGTAGCTGATGAACAAATGTCATCCAAAGAAACCCTTGACCAGAAAGCAGCAGAAGTAGCCATAGATCGGGTAGAATGGGCTCGCACTCTCAGGGGCTCAGGATGACCAGAACATTTGTATGCTAGGAGAATGCACTGGGAAATCCATCTGGCTAAGGTTACTTTAGTGACTGGTTTCCCCAGACAGGATTTTGCAAAGGAAACCAAAGTTGATCAGATTTTCGAAGATCTGCTGTTCTGTTTAAGTAAAAACGTAACTGTCTGTGAACATCCAGACAACGAAGTCTGTATTCTCCTTTGTTTTGGAAATTTGGAAAGAAGACAGGTAGATTGATGGACTGGTTGATGTTGGCTTCTGAAGCCACTTTGGGCAGAAAAGAGGGATTAGTCCTGAGGGAGACCCTGTCTTTATGAAAGATGATGTATGGAGGCTTGCTGCAAAGAGCGTGAAGCTCTGATATCCTTCTAGCAGAAGTAATGGCAATCAGGAAGGCCGTCTTCCAAGATACATATTTTAAGTTGACTGAAGCCGCGGGTTCAAAAGGAGGCCCAGTCAGAGCTTGAAGAAATAGGGTAAGATCCCATGGAGGCACTGCATCTTTAATAGGGGTCTTAACAAAAAGGTTCCTTTTATGAATGTTTTGCATATCTTGAAGGATGCTAGGGGCCCTGAACTGTTTCCAACGTGGTAGTGGGAAATAGCTGCCAACTGAACTTTAATAGTAGAAGCACTAGCTCCTTGATCAAAGGTATGACAGAGAAAGTCTAGAACTGCTGGGACAGGAGCTGTGAAGGGGTCCAAGTTCCTATGCTCCGCCCAGACAGAGAAATGTTTCCATTTACTCTTGTAGATTTTCCTGGTAGACGGTTTATGGACGGCCACCAGGATGGCCTTAACCGAGGAAGATATACCGGGAGCCCTAACCATTAGGGGAACAGGATCAACCAAGCTGAGAGCTTGAGGTAGTCCAGGTAGGGGGTCTTCAATCCTAAAGGATGAGAGATCAGATCCGGATTGGGATCTAAGATCCAGGGAGGATGTACTAGATGAGACCACAGGTAAGGGAACCAGGTTTGACGAGGCCAGAATGGGGCTATGAGGATAACTCTGCTCCCCAACCGATGAGCTTTCTGCAAGAATTTTGTCATCAATGGAAGAGGAGGATAAGCATACAGAAGACCGGATGGCCAAGCATGAACTAGAGCATCTCTGGGGGCTTCCCTTGGTGGGGGAATCAGAGCGAAGAACTCACTGCACTTTGTGTTCGAAGGCAAGGCGAAGAGATCACAGCAAGGTTGACCCCATTGGAGGAATAATTGTTTCACTACTGCTGTATTCAGAGACCACTCATAAGGTGAGAGGATCGTCCGACTCAACTTGTTCCTCCAAGATGTTTGACCGACCCGGGATGTGCGTTGCTATGAGAAAGTGGTTGGTGGATATCGCCCATTCCCATACTCTCATTGCCTCCCTGCAAAGTGGAGAGGATCTGGTTCCCCCCTGTTTGTTTATGTACCAGACTACTGACATGTTGTCTGTTTGAAGTGCAATAGTTCCTGGAGGGAGAAGGGGATGGAGAGCCTGCAATGCTAGAAGTACCGCCCTCATCTCCAGGACATTGATATGTAGTGAGGTCTCTGTGAAAGTCCACGTGCCTTGGACGGATCTGCCCATGCTATGCCCCCCCCCCCACACGAGGAGAGATGCGTCCATGGTCACCGTGACTTGGGGAGGGGGTATAACAAAGGGGCGGCCTTCTCGAAGATCTTTGGAATGGAGCCACCAAAGAAGCAACTCCCTGCAAATCCTGCTGAGGGGAATAGGAGTAGACAGGGGGTGAAAAAGAATGGACCATTGAACTTGTAATGTCCATTGAAGGATTCTCATCTTCAGGCGAGTGAAGGGCGACAGATTGATGGCCGCTGCCATGGATCCCAGGGCCCTCAGGACTAGTTACGCTGGGGGAGCTGATGATTGAAAGAGGTCTGTCCACTGTTCGAAAGACTCTGGATTGAGTAGTGTCTATCCTGGCCCCTATGAATTCCAAAATTTGAGTAGGTTGAAGGGAGGATTTCTGGTGGTTTATTGTGATCCCTAGGTGACGGGCTAGGTGTAAAAATTAGTCCCTGCCTGAGCAGAGTTGATGCCTGGTGGGGGCGGTTAGGAGCCAGTCGTCCAGGTACGGAAAGACCTGTATTCCCTGAAGCCTCAGGTGGGCCCCTACAACTGCCTTGACCTTGGTGAACACCCTGGGGGCTGTGGTGAGACCAAAGGGTAGGACCCTGAACTGATAATGGCTGGCTCCCAGCCAAAAGCGGAGGAACCTTCTGGATCATCTGTCCATCAGAATGTGGTAGTATGCATCCTTGAGGTCTATCGAGCACATCCAATCATTCTCCTGCAAAAGAGGGAGAATGGATTGAACAGTGACCATCCGGAATTTTTCTTTGGCGACTGACAGGTTCAGTGTTGACAGGTTGAGAATGGGTCGTAAGTCCCCCGTCTTTTTTGGCACTAAAAAGAACCTGCAGTAAAAGCCTGATCTGGATTGTTCAGGGGGGGGATGCACTAGATAGCTCTTTTTCTTAGCAGCCCTCGAATTTCTAATGCTGCTGCCTCCCTCTGATCAGGTGGAACATCGGGGAGTTTTGTTGATCAGGGAGGGTGAGATAGGAAAGGAATTGAACAGCCTCAGGATATGATTCGGAGCACCCGGCGATCTGTTGTAATGGACTCCCATTTCACTAGGTATTCCGAGAAGCTCCCCCCGACTGCCTCCAGAGAGGAGCAGTCAGGCAACCCCTCAGGGCTGCTGTGCGGGTCGATCAGAAAAAGGTTCTCTTGACCCAAAGTTCTTCGGACCCCCTCTGCCCCTGGGCCGGCATCCACCCTGTCCTCCTCTGCCTCTGAAGGACAAGGGATCCGGAGCGAAATGGGATTGTTGAGCTTTCCGGAACCACATCTTCTTCTGTCCTCTTTGGTTCCTGGAGTAGGACCTCTGAGGAGCCGAGAAGTGGATCCTGACAGCAGACAATGTCTTCCCGTCTTTCTCGCTCTGGAGGAGTGTATCGCGGATGGTTTTGCCAAAGAGCGTAGAACCGTCAAAAGGGGCGTTCGCAAAGGATGCCTTGAAGGGTTCCGCAAAATCGCAGAGATGGAGCCAGGCCTGTCTATGTAAGACAACGCCCATTTCGCTAGCTCTAGCCGCTCCCTCCATAGCATGGGAGATAAGCCGCATAGATGTGTTGGTGATTGACTTGAGAGTAGCCATTCGAGCCGAGAAGGTCTGCTTGTCCTCGGCTGACATGGACTCTGGGGGTGACCCAGCGTACTCCTTAATTAGGTCCCACTGGAGCCGAATCACGTGTGCCATATAATTCAGTGACCTTACAGAGAAGTTTGCTGAAGAGAACATCTGCTTTCCCAAACGGTCCATCATCCGAGACTCCTTGTCTGGAGGATGCACTGAGGAACTCTCCTGTATTAATTCCTTTTTAGTGGCAGCCGCCACCACCATGGCATCCACTGAGGCACCCTTGCTTCAAACTGTCCTGTCCGTGGGAGGGCTGAGGATCCTGTCCAGTCTCTTGGGTATTGACTTGACAGTGTCCGGTTCCTTCCATGCCCTGGTAGTTATGAGGTCTACCAGGGGGTTGGCGGGAGGGGACACCCAAGAGGTAGATGGGCCTAAGTCAAATGCCTCCAGAAACACAGACTCATCTGAGGAAGGTTTTTGGGCAGACCACCCCCTCTAATGCGTAACATTTCCATAATGTCTCTGAAGGAAACGTCTTCGGGAGGGTGACCTTGGGGAACCTTCCCCTTCCTCTAAGTCTGTGTCCTCCGTGAGGGACTCGGGTGAGTCCAAGTGCCTCCTCTTGCACTTCCACTTATGAGAGACCTCTTCGGGGGGGCTGTCTGAGGAGGCCTCACCAACAATGTCCTGTTCCTCCAGGGGAACTATCTAGGACGTAGGCGCAGGCTGTCCCTGGGGCCGGATGATGGAGGACAGGCCCGTCCGAGAGGGAATGGTGGGTGGATCCATAGCAAGAGCCTGGGGCCTCGAATCCCTTGAAAGAACCCTCTCCACGACGTCGAACGCCGAGGGAGAACTGCTTTCTCTTGGATCCGAAAGCAGTCTCCTCGGATCCGGCGAGTGGATCAGCGCCAGAGATGATCCGATCGGATCTAAAAGAGCAGTGCACTCCGACCTCAATGAAGCTGAAGACCCACTAACTCCTCCAGATCCGATGCTCAACCCACGGCTCTGAGAGCTCGGATCCGATAAAGGATCCAACAGACTCGAGGGTATAGTCGGCGCCAAAGTAGAAACCACTGTTGGCGCCATCATCACCCCGACTCCAAAGCTAGATGGATCCGACGGCTCCGAAACCCGAAGGCGGGTCTGAGAAGGAGCAATAGAGGTGAAAAAAGGGGTCGAGCTCCCCCCTGGAGGGGGGGCAAGAGAACTCCCATCTGCATCTGGGCCTGCAGAAATCAACGCATCATCCAGTCCATGTCAGCGTCGGATAAACTTCTTGTAGATCTGGACAAAGCCGCCGAGGCCGGCCGGGAAGGCCGCCTAGACAACCTCGAAGGTGACCAGGTTTCTTCCTCCGGGTCCGGGGAGAAAAGTGGAGAACAAAGCCAGGAGGGGGAAGACCTGGAGACCTTGAGGGGAGAGGCAAGCTGCTTGGATGGCTGGCCTGAAGGGACAGATTCGGGCCGCCTCTTGTGGCTGCGGTGCCTATCCTTTTCCCTCTCTCTCTCTCCCTCTTGTCTCTCTTTCTACCGTCCCTTTCCTCCTGGGCCAAAGAGGGAGGTTGAGTCCCAGCCAGGGGATTGGAAGCGGTAAGTGGGGCAGCCGCAGCTGGCGCCACAGAGGAGGAGGAGGAGGAGGTCGAAGTGGAATCCGGGGGCAAAAGGCCCGCAAGGATTAACTTCGTCCTCCTATCCCTCAAAGCCCTGGGGTTGAAGGCTGCACAAATAGTGCAGCCCGAAGAGAGGTGATCAGCCCCCAGGCAAATAATGCACCAAGTGTAGCCATCCGCTGGGGACAGCTTATGGGCACACTCGGAGCATTTGGAAAACACAGCTTTGAGGCCTTCGGACATTCTAGAAAGGAAAAAAGGCCCACACTCACACACCTTCACACACAGGCAGGGGAGGAAAAAAAGCTAAAAATAGAGAAGAGAGTTTTGTTAAAATTAGCTAAATTTACTAAAAGAGTTATAAGGGATTCAGTCACACAAAGGTATAGAAACTTTTGACAGGAAATATATATAAAAAAAGCCTAAACTCACGATACCACTATTGGAGCTCTTTCTAATAAGCTTATAGAAGCCGCGGCAAACGAGATCTGAGGGTTAGAGGGAGATGGCAGGGCATTATGGGTAGGGGGAGGAGCTTGGAGCTTGGATCTTTTAGCTTGGAAAGCTGCCGGCTCGGATCTGAATCGGATCCGATACCCACAGGTTGCTGAGCAAATGAAGTTAACTACTTCAGATGGAGAGTTATTTTACTGATTAAAAGAGGGGGTCCAATAGTGATAGAAGGGGGTAAAGACAGTAATGGCAGACTTGTGGTAGTAAGGGGCTATTGGCAAGACAGGAGGATCATGCTGGCATGTATTTATATTCTACAAAAAATACTATTATGGAGCTTAAGAATTTTTTTGAGAGAAATAAGCTTTCAGTTGGAAATATTACTCATATGTGGGAACTAAAACTTGATTTGCAAAAGTGGGTATGTATCAGGGGGGCTTAAAAGGGAAAATGTAATAAAAGAGGGTAGATTTCTGAAGAAATCAATGCAAAATGTGAATTCAGTAGTTGGAACATGGACAAAATGTACATATTATTCTGAAAGGTACAATAACTGGGCTAGCCTAGATAGAAATTATATTTCAAAGCAACACGTGCATTTGACTGAAAGCTTCAGCACACATGAAATAACTATTTCAGATCATGCAATAATAAAAAGTTATATAAAAAAATAGGTAATGAAGTAATAATGAGACAATGGTGCTTTCCCACCTACCTGCTAAAAAGAAAGAGGAATTTAAGAAATAAGTAGTGGAAATTAGTCAAGAGATATTAAGGAAGATAGAAATATCTTCAGACGTTATCGCTAATAAATGGAACAAAATGAAAATGCAGCTTAAAAATAGGGCAGAAATAAAAGAAAGATAGATGGTTATGAAGTAATAGGAATTACTTAAAGGAATTGACAAAGGTTAAAGTATTGTAGAATAAGTGGAATCTCAAAGAACAAGAACAACAAATGCAGAGTACTAAAAATAAAATAAAGGAATATCTGGATAGGATGCATGACTTTAGAAAGATTGCTGTTAAGCAACTATTTTTGATAATAGCTCCAAAGTACAAAAGGTTTTAGCACAATGACTTAGGCAACTGAAAGTAGAAAGGGTTGTCAGCAAACTTACGGAGCCTGTAACAAGAAAAATAACTAGAGATCCTGTAGAGGTATTATACATTTTTGGAAATACTATGAAAATATGTACAAAGTAGAGAAATGTGGAAATAAAGAGCACAAATTGAAATATTTATGGAAGACTTAATAATAAGAAGGTTAGGAGCAGATGAGGCTTAACAACTAACAATTACAACAGGAGGAGATTAGTTAAAAATGGTGATGTATAATCAATCTTTAGGAAAGTCTACAGGAACAGATGGTATTCCTGTGGACGTTTGGAATTTAGGAGGTAAGAAAATGATAAGGATCTGGAAGATTTTGTGTAACAGTATTTTAAAAGGAGGGGAAGTACCAACATCTTGGTAAAAAGATGCAGTGGCTGTAATACCTAAAGACGGTAAAGACCCATGAGACCCACGTTCATATAAATCCTTTTCAATTTCAAACCATAATTATAAGTGCTTATGTCTAGACTAGCTAAAAGGATGCAAGGTTGGTGCAAAATTGATAAATCTAGATCAATGTAGTTTTGTGGAGGGGAGGCAAACATTTAACAAAATTAATAGAACAATGATGATCCACAGGCAAGCAGAATGTAAGTAAACACCACTGTTGTTAGTGGGTCTAGATGCAGAGAAAGCATTTGATAGCATAAGATGGGATTTTATAAGTAGGGCAATGAAAGCATTTACATTTCCTGATACAATAATAAAGTTAATTAGGAGGATGTATGAAGGCTTGGAAGCAAGAATTAAAGTAGGAGGGTCCCACTCTGATGAGCTATGTTTGATCAGAGGAACCAGGCAGGAATTTCCTCTGTCCCTGTGTTATTTGCTTTACATTTAGAGCTACTGGCAAAGAAAACATTTAGTTATGTACTCACCATAACTTCAGATGTTTGGGATCCATCTCGCCTACATTCTGACTGATGGGTTCGGAGCCGATCCCTCGGCTCCGACTGCACTTATGCCAAAGAGCGAAGTCTCTTATTGGCTGAGCTTACTATATCCCAGGATGCACCACTACCAGTCCCCCAGATCTAGTTTGTCCGCATACATGCACACATGCACGCCTTGCTTATATAACATCGTCAGATGAAACAAGATAAACAGTAGAACTCAAAACCGTTCAATCTCTTCTGATCTCCAAGGCAGGGGGAAGGAGGGTGGGTTTTAGGAATGTAGGCGAGATGGATCCCAAACATCTGAAGTTATGGTGAGTACATAACTAAAAGATGTTATGTGATCCTATCTCGCCTACATTCTGACTGATGGGACAGCGTCCTAGCACCTGAATCCTGGGTGGCTCACTGGAAAACACTCCTGAGTACCGTGGAACCAAATGAAGCTCGTCCTCTAGATGCCACATCCAATTTGTAGTGGGAAATGAAAGTGTGCGGATTGGACCAAGTAGCCGCAGCACAAATTTCGTATATAGCGATCTAGGAATGATAAGCTAGAGAAGGAGCCATAGCCCTGGTAGAATGAGCTTTGATGGATGTTGTAAGTTGCTTATTGAAGAAGAATAAGCCTGAGTTATACAATCTCTGATCCATTTGGAGATAGTAGCTTTTGTGATGGTTTGGCCCAATTTATTATCTGAGAAGGACACAAACAACTGGTCTGACTTACGAAGTTGCTGAGTCCTGTCTAAATAGAAGCGTAATTGCCTGTGAACATCCAATTTATGGAGAGTGTATTCTGCTTCATTGGAGAATTTTGGGAAGAAAACTGGTAGCTCCAGAGATTGTTGGAGACAGAAACTAGAACAGACCTTTGGGACAAAGGATGGATTTGGCCTAAGTGAAACTCTATCCTTGTGGAAAATCAAGTACGGTGGCTTAATAGACAGGGCTTGAAGCTCTGACACCCTTCTTGCAGAAGTAATTGCAACTAAGAAGGCAGTTTTCCAAGACAGATATTTTAACTCACATGTAGCAGCCGGTTCGAAAGGTTAAGATGTTAATGCGAAGCACCAAATCAAGATCACGGAGGTGCAGGATGAAAAATTGGGGTCTTAATAGGCTCGCACCTTTAATGAAAGTTTTGCATAGTCTGTTGCTCATCAAAGGAGGATCCATGGATTCGTGGAATTTAGAGATAGCCGCTAGTTGGACTTTAATAGTTGAGACAGAAGATCCTTGATTAAACAGGGATGTTAAGAATTTCAAAACCTCTGGGACAGGAGCAGAGATAGGGTCTAAGCCCTTGAGTTGAGCCCAGATAGCAAACCTCTTCCACTTACTGAGGTACAATTTGTTAGTGGTGGGTTTGTGGGCGAAGATAAAATGTGAACAACTTCCGGGTCTAATGTGTGCTTTCTAACTAAAGTCGGAAGTGGAGGAGCCAAGCTGTCAATTTCAAAGATTGAAGGGACTGATGCCGATGTCCCAACTGATGGATTAGCAAGTCGAATTAGGTCTAAAGTCCACGGATCGTCCACATGCTTCTTCAGGTAAGGAAACCATACCTGACGAGGCCAGTATGGGGCAATCAGTATCATTGAGGACCCCAATTGAGAAGCTTTTGAATAACTTTGGGGAGAAGTGGAATTGGAGGAAAGGCATAAAGTAGCCCTGTTGGCCAAGGTTGTGCTAGAGCATCCATAGCTGGTACCCCTGATGTGGGATCAAGGGTAGTACCTTGGAAGAAGAGGTAGAGGAGGAAAGATACACACAAGGGAAGGTTCTTCCAACTGACAGACATCACTTTCCAAGTTGTGGTGAGAAAAAACTTTGTGCAATACTGTGGCAGCTGGTGGTTTAGTGGAGAGGCTTACAAATCTCATGTCTGGAGTCTCCACCCAAGACACTGTCAATTTTGAAATACATGAAAGATCATGAAGAACTTTGATCCACTCCATGAGTTGTCACCTTAACACATCTGGTTCTGTGCTTCCTGGCAGAAACCTTGCCTGAAGAGTTGTTAGAGTGCAGTTGCTCACTGCAAGTGATCTCCCATGCTTCCATAGAATATTGCATAGGGGGATAGAATGTGTTCCCCACTGCTTGTTGTGTTGTTGAGTTGAAGTTGTGTTGTCCCTTAACACCCAACAAGGAAGAAAGTAAGAAGTTGAAAGCCATTGCAGCATTGTACAAGTTATTGTGCTAAGCTGCCTGAGCTTCATGTTGATATGTAGCTGCAGTGATCTGTATCAGGCCAGGCCATCTTTGTATCCCGAGTCCATGTAGCAAAGTCCCCCAAAATGATGTCCAATCTCTGACTACTCACAAAAATCTGACTAAGCCTTTCACAGGTCACAGAGAGTCCCTTGATTTGAAAATTTTTCACAAGGCCCAGTCAAAATTTGAATGCAAGTGTCCATTATTATTTGTGTTGTGTCCTCCAAATGCCTGGTGCATATGTGTCATACATTTTGAGAGATACCATTAGCTAGCTCCCAGAATACAAGGCATTGGGAAGAGCGCAGAATAAAGATGCCACTTGCTCCTAATGCTGTACTGAGTCTTTAACCGCCATGCAGGACTGATGAGATAATTAATGGAAGTAAAGTGATAATTTCTGTTCTTTGAAAAGGAAAGGCCTCACCATCCTGCTATGCTATATTCAGTCTCACACACAAGCACATGTCTTGAGAGGGTACTAGAATAACATGTTCCAGATTTGAATACCTTCCTATCTTTCCTTAGCACTGCTGTAACACATCCTGCAAGTAAAAGTACTTCCTTTTCCAAGCTGTGAAGCAAATGAAGCAGGCAGTAAGTCCAAGCAGAAATAGATTTGAATTCCTTGAAAGCAAAGAGTAGAGCCAACTGGAAACAGAAAGGTCTGAGAGATATAGATGTATGATAGATATAAACCTAGATTGTACAGCGAACTGATCCAGCTGAATTTCAGCTCGAAACACTCCTGAGATTCTGCAGCTAAGCCTTATAGGCACATGAAGGTAAAGGTTCTATGAGGGTCTGGGCCAACATTGAACACTTGGGAATGTCCAGAAGAATTATGGAGGAGAGAGGTCAACATCTTCTGGTTTAGACGCGGAGAGATGAGAGTTGAGGAGAGATAAATCCCCTATTGGTCTAGGAGGACCTTCTGAGGTACCCAGAAAACAATAAAAATCCTAGGCCCTCTCTGATACAGGGACAGGCTGAATGGCAAGCCTTCTGAGGTAATTGGCTGTTGCCTTTGAGCCAAATTTTTCTTTGTGGAGGAGGAGCGTCTGGCATGCAAGCCTTTGAGCATTATGGAAATAAAATAATTAAATCTGGTGAATGACAAAAGACACCCATTTCCTCTGAAAGGAGCTGGCTAGGGAACAGAAAAAGAGGACAGAAGACGGTCAAGGGCTGCCCTGCAGAATCTCTGGCAGCCACCCTGGCCTTTCAAGGTCATTGGGTCTGTTTAAAGGACTGACCCCTGCCCCTGCTACCTTAGACTGGGAATCATAAGGAAGAAGAACCTTTGGCACTTGGTGTTTAGTGGAGTTGCAAATAGGTCGCAGCGTCCCCATCTCCTGAAAACCTGAGCTGCTACTGTGTGGTTTAGAGACCACTCGTGAGGAGAGAGAATTGTCCTGCTCAATTTGTCTGCCAATATATTTGACCTTCCGGGATGTGGGTCGCTACCAAGAAGCGGTTGGTAGCTACAGCCCATTCCCACACTCTCATGGCCTCTCTGCAAAGGGTACGATCTGGTCCCTCCTTGTTTGTTCAGATACCAGACCACCGACATGTTGTCTGTGTGGATGGCGATGATGCCCTGAGGAAGAAACTCGTGTAAGGCCTGTAGGGATAGAAGTACAGCCCTCATCTCCAACACGTTGATGTGGAGAAGAGCTTCGTCTGGAAGCCAGGAGCCCTGAACTAGCCTGCCCAGACAATGCCCCCCCCACCCTATCTGGGAGGCATCTGTCGTCAGGGTAACCACTGGAGAGGGAAGAACAAAGGGTTTCCTTGATCCAAATTGGATGTCTGAAGCCACCAGCGAAGGTCCCTTTGCATATTTCCGTAATCATGATGTGATGATTGAGGGAAGATCCTGAAAGGACCATTGTGTTGACAATAGCCACTGAAGAATCCTCATGTGCAATCTTGCCAGAGGAACTAAAAGAACCGTGGCAGACATTGAGCCTAGAACTTGTAGAACCATCCTGGCTGGGGCTTTGGATCTCGAGATTAGAGCTTGAACTTGGCCCTGTAAAGTTTGGATCCTTTCGGCAGGAAGAAAGACGCATCAATCTTGAGTCTATCTCTGCTCCTATGAACCTTATGCGTTGAGAGGGCAGCAAGACAGACTTTGACCAATTGAATGTAATCCCCAGGGTAACACCCAGGAGATGGTGGCTTTGAGGTTGTCCATTAGTAGATGCCTGGTGGTGGCAGTCAGGAGCCAGTCGTCCAGATAGGGAAACACTTGGAATCCAAGACTTCTCAGGTGAGCCGTCACTACTGCCAAACACTTGGTGAACACCCTGGGGGCTGTGGTGAGACCAAAGGGCAGAGCGCAAAATTGGTAATGACTGACTCCCAGGCTGAAGCGCAAATACCTCCTGGACGCCTGATGTATCGGTATGTGATAATAGGCGTCCTTGAGGTCTATGGAGCACATCCAAACATCCTTCTCCAACAGTGGGAGAATGGATTGTAACGTGACCATTCGGAATTTGGATTTCGTGGACGGATTGGTTCAGTCTGCTGAGATCCAATATTGGTCTCAGGTCCCCTGTCTTTTTTGGCACTAAAAAGAACCTGGAGTAATTTCCTGATCCGATCTGGTCTGTGGGGACGGTTGGATGACTCCTTTTCTAGCAGCTTTAAAGCTTCTGCGGCTGCCATTTCCCTTTGACTGGGTGGTGGGTCCGGGATTCTTTTGGACGGTGGGGGCGAGTATGTGAATGGGATGGTGTAACGTCCGGCAATGATCGAAGCACCCATCTGTCCTGAGTGATTGACTCCCAGGCTTTTAGGTGCTTGGCAAAGCGACACCCGACTGGCTCGAGCAGCACAGCCGGGCAATCCCTCATGGCGTGTGGGAGGCTGAAGAGCCACGAAAGGACTCAGCGGTCTCCAGAATTGCGGGGCCCTCTGCCGCCTCTGGGACGGTGTCTCCCTGAAAAATTTCCCGTCCTCTGCCTCTGGAAGGGAATCTTCCTGCTGTTGAGAGAAAAACTTTCGAGATTTGCGGAACCACATTTTCCCCCTCCTTTAGCCTTGGGGTAAGGCTGAAGGAGTGGAATAACGGGCACCTCTGGCAGATAAAGTTTTTCCCTCTTGCTCACAGCGGGTAAGGGTGTCTTTAACCTTGGGTCCAAACAAGGAGGACCCATCAAAGGGAGCGTCGTGAAGGAAGACTTGAAGGCCTCCGAACTGACACAAGCGGAGCCAGGCTTGTCTCCGTGAGAGCCACGCCTGTGCCTGCGCTCTACCGCCCCTTGGCCGCATAGGAAATGAGCCTCATGGACGAGTTAGAAATTGGCGTAAGGATAGCCAACTGAGAGCTAACCGACTGGGCTAGCTGCTCAGGTAGGTTACCGAGAGGAATCTGACAACTCCTTGACCAGATCCCTCTGAAGCCTGGTAAAATGTGCCAAATAATTCAGAGACCTTAACGTAAAGGCCGCTGAAGTCAGGGTGCGCTTCCGTACCTGT
This sequence comes from Protopterus annectens, assembly GCF_019279795.1. NCBI lineage: Eukaryota > Metazoa > Chordata > Ceratodontiformes > Protopteridae > Protopterus > Protopterus annectens. The sequence goes on along the minus strand of NC_056744.1, from coordinate 1,628,911,026 downwards.
CCATACTCCTAGACTCCTTATTAGGAGGATGGACGGACGTTGAAGCCTCTGCCACGTCCTGTTGTGTAGCAGATGCCACCACCATGGCATCTACAGCCAGGCCTTTAGTGAGGAACTCCTTCTCGGGGAGCAGACAAAATTTATTTGGACGAAGGGACTGGTTCCACGGTATCTGGATGTTCCCACGCCCGACAAACTAAATCCAGAAGCTCGTCGAAGGCGGAGACACCCAGGAGGCGGAGGGCTGAGCCCCAAAGGCCTTGAGGAGCACTGACTCGTCAGCAGAGGGGTTTGGATATCCAGCCGCCTCGTTGTTTGAGGATCTCTAAGATGTCTGCAAATGAGACATCATCCGAGGGCGACTTCGGGGACCCCTCTGCATCATCCAGATCAGTGTCTGAAGTAATAGACTCGGGGAGTCCACGTGCTTCCTCTTGCGATCTCTTCCTTGGGGTTCCTCCGAAGACAACTCAGAAGAACCCTCAGGAGGAGGAACCCCACTGGGGTAACCTCAGGCCCGGGCTCCGCTGACTACGGACAGGGGAACTGCCAAAGACCCAGTCTCCACGCCTAGGGAAGGTGCTGGTAAAGCCGGGAGATGGCGAAGAGGACTTGGCCAAGGCACTCCTCATGGCTCTGAAAGCCGGACCCCAGAATCCTGGGAGTGTCCGGTCCCCGAGCCGTGATAGCCGGCGGAAGTCCCGCAGAAGCACCGAGGGAGGCTCGGAACCAGCATAGGTCCCGAAACATCACCCCGGGTCCAGCCGAAGAAGTCCAGCGTACCAAACTCGGACCCGAAGGCCGGGTTGGAGTAAGGGTCGGAGCCGACCCTGAGATCTCCACCGGCTCCAACAGCACCTGCTCCACGGAGCGAAGCAGTCGGAGGAGGAATGGCAATGGGGTGGGCCAAGGTCATCGGTTCGAAGCCAACTGGGTCGGAACCGAAACAAATTTTGGAAGACTGGGGACTGGAACAGTCTTTGGAGCACCCTGTCTATATCAGAATCTGACATCCTCGAAGACCGAGAGGAAACAGAGCGGGTTGAGGCGGCCTCTCCAACGGCCCCAAAGGGCTAGGGGACCGGCTCGAGGCGACTCGATGAGTATCGGCCGAGGAATACACACCAGATTCCATCGGTGCCAAGGTGGACTTCGCCGAGGAGGAAGTGTCTGGCGGGCGACCCTTGTCGGCTCCGAGAGCAGTGGAGCCGGCGAAGGTGACCCGCCTCTCGATGCCCCAGCCATCGGCTCGAAGCCAGAGGAGTCGATACTGGTGGCATCGAGGCAGACGTTCGACCTCGGCTCCGAAGTCCTTGGAGCCGAAGGAGAGGCCTGCCTATGTTTCTTAGCGGTCGGATCCGGCGGACTGGTCGGAACCGGCGCCCTTTCTTTGGCGGAGAAGGAGAGGAAGCCAAGGCTTCTTCAAAGAAGGTTTAATTAATCCCTTAAGAATTAATTTATTTTTCCTCTCCTGGAGGACCCTTGAGGAAAAAGCGTGACATACGCTACATGATTCCTGTAAATGTTTTGCCCTAAGCAATACACACAGAAGCAGTGATCGTCCGTGATGGACATTTTGAAACTACATTTTACACATTTTTTAAAGCCCGAAGGCCTAGGATTCTGAGACATTATGGGGAGAATTTCAGTAATCTGACTGGAAAAAAATACAATTACTGGAGACACCCCTAAGTATAGGCTTACAGTTATCACTCGCTAATGACAGGGGACTTTGAAAACCCTGTAAGAACAAACAGCTACAAAGAATTTAAAGCCTGTTTACTATATGTAGATATAGAAGGGTTGATTAACCGGGAAGGCCCTAGATGAAGGGGGGCCTGTCAAACTCAACCCAATCACACAGCAAAATTCTACAACAAATCCAACCAATCACACAACAAATGGTAAGAATAGCTGTTAAAACAGCTTTTTTGAGAGAAAAACAGCAAAAACTGACAGAAAGTTAGTTAAAAATACTACTCAGCTCAGCCAGCTCGAGACCACGTCTTCGCAGGTTAGCGGCAAATGAGATCTGGGGGACTGGTAGTGGTGCATCCTGGGATATAGTAAGCTCAGCCAATAAGAGACTTCGCTCTTTGGCATAAGCGTGCCGAGTCGGAGCCGAGGGATCGGCTCCGAACCCATCAGTCAGAATGTAGGCGAGATAGGATCACATAACATTAAGGGACTCAGAAATGCAATGATATTATTGGTATGGGTATCAAAAAAAGTTGGCCTTATTTGCAGATGATATTATTTTGTACCTGATAAATCCAGAAAAGTGTTGTGGAACATTCTACAACAGTTTCAAGTCTTTTGGGGATAAAAATGTAATTAAGATGATACAAAAACTATATACCAGCACATGAAATGGTTCAGCAATTCCCATATTTATGGGGGCACACTAAAATTAAGTCTTTAGGAGTATGGGTTAAAAGGATTGTGCTATGTCAGCTTAGGATATGTGGGAAGAGACTAAAAGGATAATACAAAAAGGGAGAAATGGGAAGTTTGTGTTTATGGATAGCAAGATACAGGCAATGAAAGACCCCCTCTTGTAGAGTTTTTTACTTGAATCTAGAACAGCAGTTACTGTTAAAAAGGATAATTAGGAGGGCATATAAAATATTGCATGATAACTATTGGAATCAATCAGAGAAGGGTAGGAAAGATTGGGAAGAAAGTCTGGATAAGCAATTCACAAGGAAACAATGGATGAACATATGTATGGCTCCCAAATAAGCAATAAAGTCTAGAATATTTAGGATGTCAGCAAAGATATTTTATATACCAAGCAGACTTCAACATTTTTTCCTTGAATAGATAGCAGATGTTGGAGGTGTGATGGCAAACGAAGAGGTAATGGGGAGCATGTTTCTTGGGAGTGTGATGAGTTGGCAGATTTTAAAAATTCCCTACTGAGTACTCTGTAAGAAATATTGGGGGAACAAAGGCTTTAACTAAGGAAATGATTCCTTTGAGCTGGAATACAGTATCTGAATTGCATAAGCATAGTAAGGGTTTATCGAGTTTAATTCTGTTGGCTGCCACAAAAGCAATTACCAGAAAATGGAAATCAAAATCTAAACCTACTGTATTTGAAGTACTAAATATTGTAAAGAAGATAAAAGAACTGGAAGAGGGGTATTTAGAAAAGGGAAGGAGCATAGTACATAGAAAAAAAATGGAATTTGTGGGAACAATACATGCAGAATAATGTTCATGACTGAGGTTTAAGGGAAGGCAGGAACTGAGTGATTTATGTAATGTTGGACTAAAACACAGTTATTATAAAGAAAGAAAGCATGTAACGTATAGTGTGTGGAAATGGAAAAAAATGTTGATATGGTTTGTTTTCTTTTCTGTTAATGTATGTGTGCCCATGACTTAAGTGATAATTTAATAAATGTATTTAAATAAAAAAGACCAAACTGGATAGGGGAAGTATGCATCGGTGTAATAGACTGCATATACACTGGATTACTGACCAACTATTTTTTTAAACAAGAAACATCATTATTAAATTATCACTCATGACCTAGGCAATCATACATTTATATAAATGAAAACAAAGCATATTGATGTAATCTTAGTTGCAAGCATTGTATATCACAAACCATACTAACATAATTTGAGTTGCAAATATTGTATATCACTTACAATCTACCCAATCATTGTCCATCACACATTATATAGCTCATTTAAATCCTGCCTTCTTTTAAACCTTATTGCTCTCATGTATGTACTATTCTCACAATTCCCATTTTTTCTATGTAATTTCCTCCTACCCTTTTTTAAAGATCCCAGTTCCAGTTATTTTATCTCTGTTACTATATTCACTACTTCTAGTGCAGTTAGTTTAGACTTTGATTTACATTTTCTAGTGTTAAATAAAATTAAGAATTCAATACACAGGAGGTTCAGATTCAAAAGTTTACTAGTGTACATCAGGAGGCAAAAAACCATACAAGTACAGAATTTTGTCTGACATGAAACAGGAAGCACACAATCTTATATATAGGTTTAACATTTAAGCTATGCCCACCTTACTGACGTGATATGTCACAGGGCATCTACATCACTTTAGCTTACAATTCTTCATTCATTAGGTCTTGCTGATGCTGTATATTTTAAAAAACTTTTCCTTTAGATACAATACGGCCTTGCTATCCAGCTGGTCAGTCATAATGTCTTTCTGTAAAGTTACTTGTTCAAGGTTTCATATCAGTTCGAATACAATAGCAGCTTCAGTCTTTTAATGCATGTCTTTGTTCTCTATTACACTTCCTCACACAGCTGCGTGATATCTAAGTAACACATATACAAGGCCATCTCATTCCAACAGGAAAGAGCAGAAGATTTCATTATTTCACACATTTAATTTCCTGACCCAGCAGATAATCACTTGTGAAAAGCATAAACATTAAAACTTGCTAAGCTAGCATTCTGTCAGGGTCAGGGATCAGCTTTTGCTTCAAGCCACACTGCAGTTTCAAAACTACTTCACATTTAGACATGAATTAATTTTACTACTATATGATTAATAGAATAAAATGCATTATATACTACTTTGCTTTTAAACTAGCATTTCTCATGTATTCAAATACACATTTTCCTAACATTTTCCCCCTATTAATACTTTTTATTCTATTTTGAAGTATGCATAGTGTCATTTCATCTCCTAGCATTTTCCGCTCAGGATTTTCAGCTAGGTGAGTCATTTAATCTATACTTCAGAAAAAGCGTCATCTGAAATCAATCTTTCAATTTCAATATCTTGGTAGAAAGTTTCAGTAACAGATACATCAACAAAATCTTTGATTAATCTTTTCATGCAGGGAATTCCACAGCAAACACATGCTCCTATTAGGAGTATACCCACACAAATGGCAATTAGAATGTTCATTAGGATGGAACCCCACCCCCCAAATAGATTCTGGAAAAAGTCCGTCAGTGGGTTTGGGCCTGGTTCAGTCATGGCTGATACTTGCTGAATTACCTCTAGGTGATTATTTATCTCGTGACGATTGTCAGGAATAAAAGCACAGCATTCTTCTTTGATAAGCATGCAGGTACCACCTCTCGCCGCTAGGGTGAAGTCAAGAGCCATCCGATTTTGTAGCACAACAGTTCTCATTGCATTCAGTTCATCAGTCACCAATTCTAGGGCAGAAAAAGTTGCATTACTCATTACTTCGAGAAGTTTCGACAACTTCCTCAGCTCCCAGATCGATTTGACTGCTCCATAAGCTGGGAGTATTCCTGCCCAGGATATAACACTGTCACTCAAGTCCATATGTCAATTCACTTTTGTCTTTTACTGAATTATGGTCTTTCCAACCAGCTTCGATCTTCCCAACTGGATTCACAGGTTTCTTAACTGGACCTTCGGATTTTCGAGCTGTTTCCCTTACGTTTCGTATCTTACCCAAAGTTAATTCTGCAGTATGTCTTATTGTCGGAACCAAGTAACCCAAAAAACAACTGCCGGACCAATTCTCAGGTAACCATTTATATGCCTTTTTCCCACAAATAAAATAACAGTTTTCTACTTTAGTACTAATACGCATCAGCCCTGCATGAAACATTTTTTGATCTATAACTGACAATTGTTTAAACAAAACTGGATTTTTTTGAATGTCACTCATAGTTGTTTTCAATGAGTTTAAATACGAGTCATAATTAGTATTGCAAAAAGTATTGCCATTACCATTCTTAATATAACATCGGTAAGATATGGTTATATTGCAATTGCTCCAGCCCACCTGGAGAGTGTCATTTTTGTAGAAACATACAACTCCTTTTTGTGTGACAGGTAAAAATAAAGCTATTTTGTCCTGTGATCTCACAGTTCCTGTGTCGAAAAGTAAATTCTCCCAAGTCTCATTTATCCCCAAAGGGACAGCGGACATTACCAGTCCACCATATGCTGTTGGTATAGCTGTACAAACCCAGCAACTTGAAATGTTCATAGTCTCTGCATACACACGTTTCATGGCCAGGTATGTGTTAAAATTTGGATGCCAGTCTATAGACGTTTCATCACGCCTTCCCACTTTCACTTGTGTGGTTGTGTGTAGGATAAACCACAGCAAGAGGAAAATTGTCACAATTACAGTTAATAAATGTACACACAACAAAATGATTATGCAACATCTCTGGGGTTGATCTAAACTTCTATTCGTTTGGTTTTTGGCCATCTCAGTCTGGTTGTGTATCAGTCTCAAAGTTTTTATCAAGTTGAAAGTTCTTTACCGGTTTACAATGCGTCAAATGAACCCAGGACGTCCTCTCAGCCACTCTGACTGCAGTAAGCATTGCCAACAGAACCTGGTACGGTCCCTCCCACTTTGGACTCGCCCAATTCTTCCTTTTCGTCACTTTCATCCAGACGTATGTCCCAGGAGCCAAGACTGCTTCCACCGGTCTGGTCTGTTCCTTATCTGAAAAAGAGTTAAACTGCAAAACAGATTTATTTGTTAACAGTTTTTTCATATAACTAGCTAATGAACTGTCAGCCTCCTGCTCTGCAGGCATGAGAGCTTTCCACTGAGGCACATAATATGCTCTCCCAAAAATCATTTCAAAGGGAGTCAAACCCTTTGCATTTGGAACCGTTCTCATACTCAGCAGTGGGTCTCTTCTACTAGCTTCCTTAGCTTATTCTTTAGGGTACCATTGTACCTTTCCAGTAGTCTTGCTGACTGTGGGTGGTAAGCACAATGGTTCTTCAAGGAGATACCAAAAAATCTCCCAAGCTGGTGAATCGTCTGATTCACAAAATGTGTGCCATTGTCACTATAAATCCTCTCCGGAATGCCAAATCTAGGGATTACTTCTTTTATCAGGGCTTTCGCCACTGTTGCTGCATCCGGGTTTTTGGTTGGAAAAGCTTCTACCCATTTAGACAACATGTCTACAATAACTAAACAAAACTTTTTCCCTTCACATTTATTCAATTCTATGAAATCCATACAAATAGTATGGAACGGGTATGGTGGTATAGGAAAACTTCCTTGCTTGGTTTTAAATGCCCCTTGTGCGTGATGCTTGTTACAAGTATGACAAGCTGCACAACATTTTTTTGTGTAGTTTATGTATCCATATGTTTGGAATATTCGATTTACTAACTGTACCATCCCCCCTGTTGAGACATGGCACTGCCCATGGCTCAACAAAGCTGCATATCTAAATAAATTAGACGGCAATATCGGTTTTCTTTCTTTGGAAATGTACAGTCCATTCTCAAGAATTGCACCTCGTTTTACCCATTTTTGTTTTTCTGCTTTTGTAGTAAGCGTCTGCATTGTTTTTAACATGTCTAAATCTAAAATCTCAGAGGGTTGTAATTCCTCATTTAAAAGTAAAGTTTCTGAGTCTGAGGCTGCTTGCTTTGCAGCTGCATCAGCTCGTGCATTGCCTTTCAAATCTTATCCTGCTGTTTTGTATGAGCTACACATTTACAAATAGCTACTTTGGTAGGTAACTGAATAGATTCTAATAACTCCAAAATAAATTGTGCATGATTAATAGGTTTTCCACTGGATGTTATCATTCCTCTATTTTTCTATTGTTGTGCAAATACATGTACTGTAGAAAAAGCATACTGACTGTCAGTATATATGTTTACACACTTGTTTTTTGCTAAAGTACATGCTCTCGTCAAAGCTATCAATTCAGCTGCTTGTGCAGATAAGTTGTGTGGTAAGGATTGAGCTTCTAAAATTTCAGTGTCTGTAACTACTGCATACCCTACCAGATTCTTCCCTGTAGGACCCCTTCTGCATGAGCCGTCCACGTAATATGTCACCTCGGCATTATCCAAGGGCATATCTGTACGATCTTGTCTAGGTAAAGCTAACTGTTCAATTTCCTGCAGGCAGCTGTGTGGTGTGCCCTCCGCAGGAGTTGGAAGTAATGTTGATGGATTCAATGTCGTACATCGTTCAATTGTCATATGAGGTTGGCTCAGCAGTATAGTCATACATGAAAGATGTCTAGCAGGAGAAAGGTATGCCACTTTCTCTTGCAGTAAAATTATTGCAACTGCATGAGGCACTCTCAATGTGAGAGGGTGGAATAATACCACTGAGGCCGAAGCCTGTACTGCCATTGCGGCTGCAACTACTGCTTGTACACAGTGAGGCAAAGATTGTGCCACTGGGTCTAACTGTGATGAATAGTAGGCTATGGGGCGTTGCTTGTCCCCATGTTGTTGCGTCAATACTGACGTCATATATCCTTGCTTACAATCTACGGTCTGAAAGAACCATTTGTGATAATTTGGAAGTCCTAAAACTAATGAAGAAGCTATCAACTGCTTCAACCTGCAGAAAACCGTTTCTGCTTCAGTTGTCCATTGTAAAATATCTTGTGCTGCCATTGCTGTCTTATATATCAAATCAGTCAGTGGAGCAGATTCCGAAGCATAATTTGGTATCCAGCTCCGACAAAAATTAGTTGTACCTAAGAAAGACATCATTTCTTTCTTGGTTGTTGGTTTGGGTGCTTGCAAAATCGCTGTTTTTCTTTCCTCATCTAGTATTCTACCTTCATTGGATATTACATATCCTAGGTATCTAACTTGTTTTCTCCAAAGTTGTAACTTACTTTTGTTTACTTTGTGTCCTTGTGTTGCTAAAAATTTCAATAATGCTACTGTATCCTCCCTGCACTGTTGCTGGGTGGGGGCTGCTAGCAAGATGTCATCTACATAAAGTAGAATTTGACTACCTCCCGGTGGGGTAAATCCTGCCAGGTTGCTAGCCATTTCTTGTGCAAAAATTGTTGGGCTCTCACAATATCCCTGTGGTAGTCGAGTATATGTATACCTTTTACCCTGAAATGTAAATGCAAACCAATATTGACTATCAGGATGTATAGGTATTGAAAAGAAAGCATTGCTAATATCTACCACAGAGAAATACTTCTGTTCCGGTTCTAAATCATTTAACAAAGTATGTGGGTCTGGCACCGTGGGTGCGCTAGGTATTACTGCATTGTTTACAGCTTGTAAATCTTGTACCATCCGCCATTCCCCGTTTTAACCGGAAATAGGGGTGTATTACATGGTGAATCAGGAGATTCAACCAGTACTCCTTCTTTGAGTAATGCTGCTATTATAGGCTTAATTCCTATTTCTGCATCCTTTCTCAAAGGGTATTGTCTTTTCTGTGGTCTGAAAGCTGACTTTGGGGTTATTGTAACTGGTCCTGCTGTTCGAGTAAGTCCTACATCTGACTTGCCTGTTGACCAGAGAGTTGTTGGAATTTCACATAAGGTCTTTTCTTCTTCTTCTAATAAAAATGCTAATCAGCTGTCCTCGCTAGATTGCAAGTGTACAGCTGGATGTGTCTGTGTCAACCAATTCAGTTTTTGTTTTGTATCCCTTGTTCTGATAGTTCTAAATCAGTCTGTTTCTCCCATCTTGTTACTTTTTCTCCTAAATCTGCCCATTTGACACTTTTGTTCTTTGTCAAGCTGACATGTGGTAACCGATTTGATCTATACAATGCAAGGAATTCTTGAGGTAACGAACAGCTAACTACACTGTTCCCTTCAGTATCCAGTACAAAGTACGCAAAACCAATCTAGTTGCACGATTTCTAAACAATTCTTGCTCATACTCTCTATCAGGTCCTGGTATAGTACAGTAGTATAGAGTACAGTGTAACAAATGCTGTCGATCAGTGTCAAGGGAGGGGGCTTTACTGATGGCTACATTCATCAGTTCCTCAGTTACTGCCCCTGGACCAGTCGTGACTAGGTCCTGGCTGTACCAGTAAAAAGTTTCACCCTCCGTTCGCACTACAAAGGTATCCATTTGTCTCTGTGCCTCCATACCTTGTACAGTTGGAACTACTGCTATGCCAAATATCTGCATAAGGTCCCTGCCCAATAGGTTTACTGGACACATTGCAGACACAACTATTTTACTTCTCTGGGTCATACCTGAAACAGGGTCAGTTATTGCTATATCATGGGAAAGTGGTTCCCTGTATAGCTGTCCATTTGCAGCTTTTACTAGTATATAATCAGGTGATTCGGAATGTTCTGGTAACTTGGAGGGGTGTATCAAAGTCCGTGACACTCCTGAGTCACACAGGAATTTGACTTCCCTTCCCTCCACCAGAAGTGTAACTTCCGGTTTTGTATCCGCTAAGTAGAGCTCTAAGCTCAATAATGCTAAGTCCAAAATTTCACTTTCTTCATCCTCCATATCTATTTGCACTTCCTCTACTCCTTCTATCACATTTACATGTGTTTTCTGTTTATTAACTTTTCCTGATGATTTCTGACTTTCACTTGATGTATCCTCACTATCATATAGTCAGTCCTCATCTCCTTTATCTTCTGTAATTACCTTTTTGTTTTGCCTACAATCCCCTGCTAGATGCCCCTTTTTCCCGCATTTGAAGCATTCACCTCACTTTTTCCTCTCTTCAAAATCTTCTGATCGTTTATCAGACTGTTTGTTTCCCTGGGCATTCTTCTTGCCCTTTTTACCTGACTGTAATACAAATACTTCAGCTCCGTCTTCAGCAGTGAAGACTTGTGCCTTATTTTTCTTTTTACTATTAAAATGTCTCTCAGCATGTCTAGCGTATTCGAGTAAGGCTTGTAGCCTCCCTGTTCGATGATCTATCATACGCTTCATAATGAAGCTACTAATAGGTGCAATGCAACCCTTCAAAAATGCATTTTTTAATTGTTGTTCATACGGGGAATCATTTGTTTGGTTCTCAGGAACCGCCATACCGCTATGATTATTAAAACATTCTAATAATCTAGCATAATATCCATCTGTTGTCTCATTTTCCTGTTGTATGCATTGATTAATGCAAGTCCAGTCTGCTCTAGGTTTCCATTTCTCAGAGATTCGGTCTGTTAGACCTTTCACTCTGTTGTCTAACTCTGCGTCACTATGTGGGAGTGGTCTAAGTTCTACATTACGAGGATTCCAGGTGCCACAAATCATGTGCCAATCTGGACCTATAATTTGTCTTACTACTTTTTCTACTTCTTCCCCATTCAAGTGGTAACTTAACCTCATGCCTTGTAAATCTTCTAAAAATTTGGTAAAATTAACTTTCGGATGGGGGATTCCCTCAGTAGCCTTCCAGATGTCTTCTGGTGTCCATGGTCTATATACTAAGAGTGTTGGGTCTTGCCCTTCCTGTCCTGCCTGAGGATTTGGAACTTCTATAAGTGGGCATATTTCTTCCTCACTCTCATCCTGTAGATTTCTCTCTATTTGGTATGATTCTGTGTCCCTATGTGTTTTACGTCTTCAGGACCTAGTCTCAATAGGATCTCTAACAAATGGTTGTGGTCTTACTGAAACTTCAGGATAACGCGGAGGTGGACCAGCCTGTCCACTCGCTTCATATCCTGAAAAGGGTAAGGGAGGGGGCAAGGGAGGAGGAGCTGTAGCTATTACCAAGTTATTATCCTCTTTGTCTAAAAATAATGTTTTTGAATTTTTAAGCTTCTGTTCTCTACGATTTGCTTCCTCAAGCCACCTGTGTGCTTGAGGAATGCCTAGTTGGCGTTGCTTTTTTGCCTGACTTCCTGCATCAGATTTAAGCTGTTTAAGGAGTTTAACTAGTGAAGGTTTATCTAGCTTACCATCAAATTCATATTTATTAACCCATTTCGTATAATACCTAACGTTATCAGAACGTTGTAATTGCATATATTTTGCGTCTTCGGTTAGGGGCGGATCTCGCGAGGTTTTAGTGCACTGATTACCCATATCAAAGAAAATGTTACGTAACCCTTTTTTATCACGTGATATCAATTTCTTAGTTCCTGTTTACAGTTTATCTAGAATAACTGTCTACCTTATTCTGTTACCCTGATCTATGACCAAATATACAGTACTTCCTTTTGTCCCTGATCTGCAAAACAAATCTTGACAACAATATACTGTAACCTAGTCCCTGATCTAAAACAGAAAAAAGGCAAATTCTTCCTACCTGAGCCTCCAGTATTCAAAATCGTTCAAATTCCGCTCTTCGGCCACAGATCAGAAAGTGGCCAGTCTCTTTACACACGACAATTCAGTCGGAGGTCTTTTCACTCAAGAAGAACCAGTTCGGTAACTTCTCCTGCGCAGTATTCAACCACCGATACGCTCTGATCTGCAGTTTACCAAGGGAATTCCGTCTCGAAAGGACCAAACTGTTAAATAAAATTAAGAATTCAATACACAGGAGGTTCAGATTCAAAAGTTTACTAGTGTACACCAGGAGGCAAAAAACCATACAAGTACAGAATTTTGTCTGACATGAAACAGGAAGCACACAATCTTATATAGGTTTAACATTTAAGCTATGCCCACCTTACTGACGTGATATGTCACAGGGCATCTACATCACTTTAGCTCACAATTCTTCATTCATTAAGTCTTGCTGATGCTGTATATTTTAAAAAACTTTTCCTTTAGATACAATACGGCCTTGCTATCCAGCTGGTCAGTCATAATGTCTTTCTGTAAAGTTACTTGTTCAAGGTTTCATATCAGTTCGAATACAATAGCAGCTTCAGTCTTTTAATGCATATCTTTGTTCTCTATTACACTTCCTCACACAGCTGCGTGATATCTAAGTAACACATATACATGGCCATCTCATTCCGACAGGAAAGAGCAAAAGATTTCATTATTTCACACATTTAATTTCCTGACCCAGCAGATAATCACTTGTGAAAAGCATAAACATTAAAACTTGCTAAGCTAGCATTCTGTCAGGGTCAGGGATCAGCTTTTGCTTCAAGCCACACTGCAGTTTCAAAACTACTTCACATTTAGACATGAATTAATTTTACTACTATATGATTAATAGAATAAAATGCATTATATACTACTTTGCTTTTAAACTAGCATTTCTCATGTATTCAAATACACATTTTTCTAACATCTAGTAACTGCATTTTTGGCAGCCACCATAATTAGACTCAGCAAGGCTTTACATGTCTAAGCAATTCCGATTCTGTATCATAGCTCAGAAGAATCATTTCCCTAGATACACCAACTTGCTCACCGAGCATCTCCAGTAGAGTACACTGCAGTGAATTTTTAAATTCTGCCAGTTTATTACACAGCCAGAAAATATGTTTCCAATTACTTCTTTATTCTCCATCACACCTCCAACATTTTTTGTCTATATGAGAAAAAATTCCCAGGAGTTTTCTTGGGGTATAAAAATACCTATGTAAACATTTCCAAGCAAAAATCCTACATCTTCTAGATATTCTTGTATATTTGGGAGAAATACATATATACCCCATTGTTTCTTTGTGAACTGCTCATCTAACCTCTCTTCCCAATCCTTTCTAACCTCCTCTGACTGATTCTTATAGTTATCATGCAATATTTTATAAAGTCTACTACTTATTATTTTTTAACAGCAGCTTCTGTTCTAGATTCTACTAAAAACTCTACCAGTGCTGGTTTTTCATTTAGGACCCTCATATTTCTTTCTCGTTGCCTTTACCTTAATATCAGTCCTTGATAAGGGAAGGCAATCTCTCTAACTGCAGTCCAAATAAATTACTTGCATCTTCCCACTCTATTGCCTTTCCCTCTGTAGTTATTTGCTCCCAATACCTTGGTTTCTTTGCCAGTTTTCTCCAATAAATTTCATCCCCTTCTTGCCTATTCTCTGTATCCCTAATTGCAGTCACCCCTATCAGCAGAACCTCCTTTTTCCATTCTCATGTTGGCTTAGTTCTTAGAATACTTTCCGTTACTTTATGAATATAATATTCTGTATGATTATTGTTATTCTCCTCAAAGATCTGCATCCAAAATTCCAGTTTCTCCTTATTTCTTGAGCACCCCCCATTTCATCATCATCTCTTTCCAATTTGAATTATAGGTTTCTGATTGTGATATGTATAGGAGCCTTAATTGAGTAGCTCTGAAAGGGTCTATATTAAATGAATGAAAATCCATTACATCGAATACCAAAACAGCGACACATATTACTCGAACCGCATAAATACCGAACACACTAAACCGCAAAATTTAAAATATCGAACGTTCATAGTCAGCCAACCCCACCACCTGCTACATACTACCTACCCAAACAAAATAAATAAACCACATACATACACTAACCAAACCCTACTCCTAACCCTAAAGTAAAGCACCAAAACTCAACTTCTAACCCTACACTAAACCCCACATACACAACTATCTATGCACTATCCTTAACCCCTCCCTAACCCTAAGGTCCGTAACTACTGCACACTTCCCCTATGGAGATATACCCAAACAAAATAAATAATACACATAAATACATTTAACAAAACCCTACTTCTAACACTACACTAAATCTTACAAACATTATCTATCTATACACTTACCTTAAACCGCACCCTAACCCTAAGGTCTGTAACTATCGCACACTTACCTTACGGAGCTATACTGCAGACGGGCCAACCAAAACACTTCGACATTTCAGATTTCGTGGTTTTGCACATTCGACGATTATGTATTTCGTGCAATACGTGTCGATGATTTCATATTTGTGCAAATGGAGTTTCGACAATCTAATAGGAACCCGCTCTGAAATACCCCTTCAAATCAGATAATCCCAATCCACCTTGTTCTATTGAAAGAACCAGTTCATCCCACTTGACTCTTGCTGTCTTCCCTCCCAGATAAAATCCTTCAGTTCTTTATTAACTATCCACAACTTCTCCTCTGCGTGATAAAAATGTCTGACCTGTGTATAAGACTAAATGGACTAAAAACATTTTAACTGCTTGTATCTTACTGTCCATATCCATATTACAGAGCTTCCTATTTCTCAGTTTTTGTACTATCTTTGGCTTAGTCACTTCCAATATATCCTTAGCTGCCAGACTGGGATCATTTTTAATCCATACGCTTAAGTACTTCATTTTATCATGTCCCCACAAATATGGATATTTCTGAACCAATTTGTGCGTGGGTACATAATTTACAGCTATTGCCTTTGTTTTAGTTTCATTAATTGTGTAGCCTGAAAAGATTTGCAACTGTCTCAAAATGCTCCACAACACTGAAATGTTCTTTTCTGGTTTTATCAGGTATAAAATAATATCATCTGCAAATACAGCCAGCTTTTCCTGACTACCATACAAATTATAGCCTTGAATTTCTGAGCCCCTTATTTTTATGCTGATGATACTAAATATATTAGAAATAACAGGAAGAGAGGACACCCCTGCCTGTTCCCCTGCTCAAGCAGAAATTATCAGAGAAGAACCCACACACTTTATTTTTTACCTCCAATCCCTCATAAGCAATCCTAACCAAACGTATAATTTTATCAGGGAATGTAAATGCTTCCACTGTCCTGTTCATAAATTCCCAGCTCACTCTGACAAATGCTTTCTCTGCATCAAGACCCACCAACAACAGTGGTATTTTCTTACATTCTGCTTCCCTCTGGATCATCAGTGTTCTGCTAATGTTGTCAAATGTTTGCCTCCCCTTCACAAAACCACATTGGCCCATATCTATCAATTTTGGCATCATTTGTGTCATTCTTTTAGCCATCATAGACATAAACACTTTATAATCATGAATTAGTACTGAAATGTATGAAGCTGGATCTGATGGGTCTTTACTCTCTTTAGGTATTACAGCTACCACCACTTTCTTCCAGGAAGTTGGCACTTCTCCTCCTCTTAAAATACTGTTAAACAAAGCCTTCTAGATCTTTATCAGTTTTTTTCCCTCCTAGCTTCCAAATTTCCACAGGAATATCAGCTATTCCTGGGGAGTTTCTTGTGGATTGGTTATACATCACAATTTTTTAACGCATCTCCTCCCATCCTGTTAGCAATTGAGCCTCATCTACCTCTAACCTTGGCGTATTTCATTCTTCCATAAACATTTCCATTTGTACATTTTCTTGATTTCTATATGTCTCTGGTTTATACAGAGTTTCATAGAATTTCTGAAACATTTCTAATATTTCTACAGGATCTCTTGTTGTCTTCCTTGTTGTAGGCTCCCTAAGCTTGACGACAGCCCTCTCTACTTTCTGTTATCTGAGTCAATGTGTTAAAAGTTTTTGTGCTCTAGAATTATTAACTAAAAACAAATGCGTAACAGCAATCTTTCTTAACTCATGCATATTGTTGAGGTAATCCCCTTATTTTCTGTATAGTATTCTGCATTTGCTCATCTACTTGTTCTGTGAGATTCACCCTAGTCTGCAGTATTTTATCATTTGTCAGTCCCTCTAAATAATTATAGTTACTTCTTAACCATATCTCCCTTTCTTTTATTTCCACCCTATTTTTAAACTCCACTTTTAGTACTTTGTCCTTCTGCCACAGTTTTGTCAGAATCAACTTATTCTGCTGGTAGGACTGCATTTTTACTATTAAAGATCTAGATCGCTTTCTCATAGTCAGCATGATGTGCCCTTTCAAATAACTTCTGCTGTGGAATACCAGTCCAGTTGCGTATTTGTGGTTTCATAAAATGAATATAGTTTGTTCCTTCCAGCTTCTCTGGTGCAGCAGAAAATCTCAAGTTTTTCCTATGTGCTTTGTTCTCTAATTATAGTATTTTTGGAAACATCTCTTCTTATAGATTCATAGGTTGGTACGACTGACGTGATCCCCGAGGTGAATTTCCTATCGCCCATCCAATTGTCAAGGTTCATTTTGAAGACAGCCAAGGAGGCGCTCTGCTTGACATGTATGGGCAGTCTATTCCAGAGTATGGGGAGTCTCTGGGTCAGGAACCTATCCCTCCAGCATGTTTTGTTCATTGTGATGACAAAGTTTAGATCCCTGGAGCGTGTGGCTCTGAGGGATTGGGATTTCTTTAAGTGGAGCATGTCCAACAGCTCAGGGTTTGACATGGCCTTGTATGTTAAGCAGAGATCACCTCTGAGTACACGATATGCCACAGAGTATAGCTGGAGTTTTCTTAGATGGTCAGCATAGGGCATCTGCTTTAGGCCTGTGATTCTTTTAGTGAGGTATTTCTGTGGTCTTTCCAGCTGTTGCAGATGACTTGTGAGGTACATACCAAATGGGGCGTTGTACTCTATAATGGGTCTAATGAGGGATGAGTACAGTGGGACAATGACCTCCTTTTTTCTGGATGAAAAGCCCTTAGTGATGAGGTGTGCCACATAGAAGGATTTCCTGACTGTTGTGGCAATATGGTTACTGAAGGTGAGACCACTGTCCACCTGTGTCCCTAAGTCTCTCATTACACTTTCAGTGTTTAGTGTACTGCCACCTATGTGGTAATTCATGGGTACATGTTTTTTCCCAAAGGGGATAACTATACATTTCTTGGCATTAAGCTTGAGCCCATGGCTCTAACACCAAGCATCTGTTTCTGTAAGGCCCTTTTGTAGATTATCCACATCATTTGGGGATTCAATAATGGCTCCCAGTTTGCAGTCATCTGCAAACTTTGTTAGCCAGAGTCCCTTAGTGTTGGCCTGTACGTCAGAGAAGTAGATGCTAAACAAGAGTGGTCCCAGGACTGAACCCTGAGGTACTCCACCTGTCACCTGTCTGGAGCTGATTTGAAGTCGGCTACTTTTACAGTCTGGGTTCTGTCAGTAAGCCAGTTGGCAACCCATTGAGTGATGTAGGGATTTATGCCCAGCTTAGTAGGTCTATCTATGATTCCAGAGTGGGGGATGGTGTCAAAGGCCTTGGAGAGGTCCAGATAGGCTGTATGGACCTCCTTACCCTCATCCACAGCTCTGGAGACTGATTCAAAGAAGTCAATCAGGTTCAGGAGACAAGATCGGCCCTTCGTGAACCAAAACTGGGTGGGGTCCAGTGTTTGAAGGTTGCCAATGTCTTTGTTTATAAGTTCCATGATAATGTGTTCCATGCCCTTGCAGATCAGGCTCATCAGACTGATGGGATGGTAGTTACCGGGACCCAAAGTGGATCCCCCTTTGTGGACTGGGTTAACTGTAGCTGTGTGCTACTCAGTGGGCATGAAACCTGTGGTGAGGCTATGATTAAACATGACACTTAAGTGAGGTGCCAGTTCATTTTGTAGTTCATGTAGTACACAGCCCGGGATGTCATCTGGTCCCATGGATGCTGTATTCTTAGCTTTGGAGAGTGTGGTTTCTACCTGTGTGGCCGTGATTACCGGAATTTGGCAATCTTTTGGTATTCAGATGGGCCCTTTAGGGGGTGGGGGGGGTGTGAAGTTGGCACTAAATCGATCTGCCAGGATATTGGCAATATCCTTGGGATCAGTATATTTAATGCCATTCTGTTGTAGCTCAGAGCAAATCTGAGCATTGCCATTTAGATTCCTGACATAACTACAGAATGCCTTGAGGTTGTCTTTGGAATCTTTAGCAATTCTATTTTTGTAACTTGCTTTGGAGGATTTTATGAGGGATCTCAGCTTTTTACTGAGGCTGGTAAGGGAGTTTTATGCATCCTGGGATTTTCCACTTTTCTGCAACAGTTTCTTCCTTCTGTTGTATGGTTTGTTTATGGCAGGGGAATACCAGATTGGCTTCCTTTTTTAGGAGGAGAGTGTCTTGGTTCTATTTGGGTTGGCACTATTCATGCACGGTTGGATGGGCTTGCACAGTGCCTTAGTGTAAGATTCGGCAGTCAAACTTTCAGCTCTCATCTGCATGGGTGTCATGAAGTTTGTCACTTCTGACTTAAGTAGCATGAAGTTGGCTTTGGAGAAGTTTTTTACAGATGTTTCTTTACTGGGGGGTGGGGGTGGGATGAGGATGTCAAGGGTGATTAGCTTATGGTCAGACCTGACCAATGAGGGGGTGACCACTGGTGTGGAGCATCTATCTCCCATGTTGATAATGACCAGGTCTAGGATATTGGAGCCCCTGGTGGGACAATGGATTAGTTGATACAGGGCATTGGAATTTATGAATTCCAAGAACCATTGGGAAACGGTGTTGGTATCCGAGTAGTTTTCCCAGTTAATGGCAGGGTAGTTGAAATCACCCAGTATTAGGGTGTTTGGTTGTATCTTAATATTTTCTAGTATGTTTAAAAAGGTGTAGTGAGAATCTTGGGGCATGGTGGGGGATCTGTAGCAAGCTACAATTTGGATTGTAGTCTTACCTAGTGTTACTTGCACCTGGAAAATTTCAGATGCATTGTGTTGAGCAACTAGCCTGGAGGTGTGAATATCCTTGGTGAATATGGACACTCCTCCACCTTTAGTGTTTTGGTTTTGGTTTGGTGGCCAAAAAGTGTGGTAAGAGTTGTAGCCTGGTATTAAAGGGGTGCTCTCTGCAGCCTTGAACCAGGTCTCAGTTACTGCACAGATATCAATGTTCTCCATTTTTAGGAGTGCCTCGAGAGAGTGCATTTTGAGGTTTACACTTCTAGCATTGAGTAGCATTACCTTCAGATTTTGCATGCTAGTATCTGTTACAGTGGTGGTTTTGTCCTTTGAACCTTGCCTAAAAAAGGCACTATAGGGGTGGCAAGAGCTTTAGCCAGTAACCTGAATCTCAGGGGTGAGAGGTGCAGGCCATCTCTGGCAAAGCATTGTGGTTTGTCGATCATGTCATCCCAGGCAGACAGATACTGAATCCCTTTGAATGACACCAGAAGCTTAGCCAGTTGTTGAAGTCACTCATTTTGTCCTTATACTGTGGTATCATTCTGAGCAAAGGCAGGATGCTACTCAGGGCTAGGGTCATACCTGCCTGGGCCACATGATCCGAGAGCTCTTCCATGTCTCTTTTCATGTAGTCCAGGGAGGTACATCTCAAGTCATTCACTCCAACATGGACAATGACAGAGTCGTATTTGTACTTGTTGTGGAGTGACTTGAGTGCATGCTTTATGTGGCGGATCCTGGCACCCGACAGGCAGCTGACTGTAATTTTCTCCTTGTTCAGCCTGGTGAGTGGGACATCAGTGTTGCTGACCATAGAGTCGCCTATGACTAAAGTGTTGGGTGCATTTTCTTGCCTTAGGGGCTGTTGTTGGGTGGCATACTGGTGTTGTGAACTATGTGTCACTTTGGTTGTGACTGGTGTTTGTTTGCGTTTCAGCTTCGGAGGTCCTTGTTGCTTGGGCAGGTTATTGTTAAGGGCCTCTGCATATGTGGGTTTAGTGTTGCTATGTGTAGATGTTGATGGTATGGGTTTTGAAAGGCTATGTGTTGCTTGAGGTGTAGTGCAGGTGTTAACCTTCTCCTCTTGACTGTCTAGCACAATCTTGGCTGGAGAAAGCTTTGCTTCCAGTTTAGCTATGTAAGTGCATCTCTCACAAGTTGCAGTGCTGGTTGGTAGGAGGAAAGGGTTGTCTGTGTACATGAAGCAGTTGCTGCATTGCCCTGGTATGCCCAGATTCACCAGGTGCACAGGAGAAATCACCGGAAGCTGACCCTTGGACATGCCTGTTTAGGTGCTTTTTTTGTAAAGTACAAGAGCTGTTTTCAATAACCTTTGCAAGGTACTTTGCAATTATAGGCTGTTTAGTGCCTATGATTAATTTCTCCTTATTAACAAGGAGAGTTGAGTGCTTGTATCAGTTTAAGGCTTCCTAGTGCTTTCCAGCAGGTTCTAGAGCAAGTGCTAGTCACAGAGGTTCAGATTTTAATGCTACTAGCATAGCTCTCAACCATCCATCTCTAAAATGAGGAACACTACCTTTTTTAATGTGTGACAAATGGGCAAAATGTGGAACAATTACTAACAGCTTACTAACAACTTCACCTAGGAAGATCATAAGATGGTTAAAATGTGCTATTTTTACATATAAAAACTTATCTTAATGAATTAATACGCTTCTGCTCTCTTTATAATGCATATCAGTTATAAAAATATGAATGTCTGACAGATACCTTCAATGTGGAACTTCGAGGAACATGAATGTTTCAGGACCTCAAATGAGGAACGTTCCTCATAATGAGGTACACTTGAGAGGTACTGAGAAACCAGCTAGTTCTAAGGGAAAATCTGAAGAGCAGACTTTCTGGTACCTGGAATAGTTTAACTGTAGCCCTGCGGTGCTTCACGATGCAAAAAACACGCAAACACAAGTGTTTTTAAGCCAGAAAGTTGAAAGGGATAGAAATCATCCCAAAACGGCTAATAAAATTACAATTTCAAAGCTGCAAACCACTCTTCTAGTGTTAGATAGGCAGTATAATGCTCACCACTCCCACTGGTAAGCAGGAGGACTTCCCTCTACCACAGCAAGGTCTATATAGCTCTGAGCACAGAAAATAAAATCCTGAAACCAGCAAAGCCTGGTAGGACTTCCCTCTACCACAGCAAGGTCTGGATAGCTCTGAACACAGAAAATAAAGTCCTGAAACCAGCAAAGCCTGGGATCTGGACTATACTAGCTAGGAAAGTAAGCAGTCTCAGTTAGCCAGCCTTTTCTTCATTTAAACCTGTGTTTTTTTCCATTTTTATCACCTCATCTGAATATCTGTTAAAGGCTTCTTACATTATTTCCAGCCTTTTGTTATTTGAATTGATATACTCCATCAGTGTTTTGTTTACTTTAATCAGGCCTGTGTGCAGTCGTCTTATACTTTTCTTTAGGTTACTGGACGTCATGTCTGGAGCTTGCATTGCTTTTTGCTTAACAGCTGCAATACTCTTCCTAGTCATCCCTTTTTCCTCACCTTTTGTAGCGGATTTTCTTTCAGGTCCTCTGCATTTCTTTTCTCCTGGCATCCAGTTAGTGTACTTACTAGCCAGTTACTAAAATGCTCCCAGAAATACAAGTCCACTGGCCTTCTCTGCTGAGTTTCTGTTTTCACACTGGGAGAGCTAGAGTTAAGTTGTTACTCAATGTGTAGCCATCTTGTTAAGAAATGAAGTAGTAATTAATATACTAAACTACAGAAAACATTACATGGAGTATAATGTATGACCACATATATCTTTTATAGAAAACTAGGGGATACCAGAGATGACTTATATGTTTTTGCAAGAGTTACAAGTGCATGGAAACTAAACAGAGAATACATAAATGCAACAAAAATGAAGTAGGTGGAGAGCACGGAGAATTTCTTGATATAGTTTAAAAGTGAAACTGGCAAATTTGCCACTTATTGAAAATATTTTGGATGTGGTTTTAGGGGGTGTGTGATCATGCAGAACAAAATTAAGCAGGAGGCTAGGAATATTTTGAGATCTAGTGACTTATTATTAATGATTGAAGATATGTTGTATTACCTCACTAGTGTGCCAGGTAATCCCGCTAAACCCAAGCAGATCTTTTCAGAGGTCCTCTGTGAGCACTGTCCAGTTAAATGATTTTCTCACAGTTGCACAGAAAGTAGACATATATTGACTATGCAATAAACCACAGGATTACAAGGATGTTCATTAGCAGCATATAACACAAGATACGTTGATGCTGGGAAAAATGATTTTGAAAGATAAGGAAATGGTAGAAAAGCAGTGAAAGAAAGTTTGGGCAAGAAGAGAGTGAAAGATAGAGACAGACAGACAGACAGGAGACAATGTTCGGTAAAAAAAAGGTGACAAAAGTTGAAAAGCTCTCCAGAAAAGAAACTGGTATATTAAAAAAGAAAATACAAGGATCTTGAATTACAGAATTAGGAGTAATAACAGCATGTCAAATCAAGAATAAAGATGCTTTTAATACAAAAAGAAGGTTTACAATAAACAGAAGAGGACAACTAGTGAAAGTAATATATTCAGAAACAAATGTATTAGAAGGGAATGTAAAAACAGGAAGCAAATGTTATATAAGACTCTCTGAAAGTAATGTAAAGGTTAGTAAAAGCAGACAGTTATATGAAGAGTAATTTTTGGAAGAGTAAAAATAAATAGAGAATGATACATAAGATGCAGAAGATAAAATTGTGCTAGAGTCCCTCAGAATAGTAAACTTGAATAAAAGTACAAACTGTGTTTGTGTGTGTGTCTGCGTGCTTGTGTCTGTGTATCATGAAATCATGTCTTGATCTTCTGTGTGGTAATGATGACTCTCTAAGTGTTCATTTAATTTAATGATGTAACTTGTCCCTCTCAAAACAGTCCTAATGAGGACTTTCTCCCAGTGATGTGATTTCATTTTTTTTTCTGTATATATTTCTTACTGCCACAAGGCACCTTTGTTCCCATACTATGATGTGACCTAGACATCAGGTAATTTGTATCTGCACCCATTGCCCACTGGCAGTGCTGTGAGTTACTGTATTCTTAGACTGTCTCTGGAAACAATGTCAGTGTTCTTTTTTACTGAATTACTCTGATTTCTACTAAATGTAAACTGCTAACCGAGCTTTTTTGTATTGAATCTATATCTTATTCAAGAGTAGTTCAAGTGCAGATTTTTGTAAGGTACACAAAGCAGTACTAATACTATTTTATTAAACTATTTACTTTACCATCTCATTTGACAATAATAAATGTAGTGTAATGCATTTTGGCTACATGGACAGGAAAAAAAACATATTCCGTTGATAACAGACTTCTTACCAAAACTAAACAAATCAAAGATTTTGGGATTACAACAGACAAACAGATTTTGATGCTTACACAGGTCTTATTATATGAAGATCCCTTTGCATTATCAGAGATCTTTATGTACTATCTTCTCTAGGGAACCATCCACTTTGAAACTCCTTTTCAAAAGTCTGATATGTTCACACATAAAATACTTGCCGAGGTCAGCTGATATAATGTGGTGTGTATTAGGAGGTTAGAATGGCTTCAGAGATTTTACACTACAAAAAAAAAAAAAAAAAAAAAAAAAGAAGTTATGTACTCACTATAACATTCCATCTGTGTTGTCTATTTTTATTCAGCCTCAACGAATGGGTCTCAGAGCTGGCTTGGCTGTTACTACAGCTCTTGGAAAACTTCAAGCTCTCTAGCTCTCCTCTACCCATAATGCATTGCTGACCCATCCCCACAGAATACATCTGTAGCTTTAGAAAAAGTCTAATAAATCATGAAGATAAATTTCACACACACGTGTGTGTGTGTGTGTGTGTGTGTGTGTGTGTGTGTGTGTGTGTGTGTGTGTGTGTGTGTATATATATATATATAATATATATATAGATAGATATAGAAATATATCTTAATATCTGCAGTCACACAAAAAGGATTTCAATTATCAACGAGCTACGAAAAGGTGTTAGCTAACGCATGTGTTACATAGATCAGAGTTAGGTTTCAAGAGACATAGTGTGTCCCTGTTAAAAGGGGGCATCAATGAAATCAAAGGCTGGGGGCTGGATGGAGGGGTAGTTGATGCTGAATGAAAACAGACAACACAGATGGAATGTTATGGTGAGCACACAACTTCTTTACCTGATGTAAATTTTCATTCATCCTCAATGAACGGAACAGAGTCCCCACCTGCCTGAGCCCCGGGTGGACCCTAGGGAAGGATATGCCGGAGAACAGTCGAGCCAAATGTAGACCTGCTCCTTGAGACCATACCCAGTTTGTAGTGATTTATAAAGGTGTGCAGATTTGACCACATAGCAGCTGCAGAGGTATCGTCCATAGATGTCCTGGATTGGGAAACAATAGATCTTGCAACAGACCTAGTAGAATAGGCCTTGACTAGTTGTTGCAGAGGAACATTCAGTTTTGAATAAGAGAAAGTAATGCACTCAGTTATCCATTTGGCTATTGTCACCTTTTTGACAGGCTGACCCAATTTATGGTGTGCAAAGGAGATAAAAAGCTGGGCTGACTTCCTAACACTTAGTCCAATGTAAATAGAAGTGTAATTGTCTATGCACATCCAATGAAATAGAGTAGGAATTCTCCTTCGTTACTGTAGTTTGGAAAAAATACTGGTAGGTTGATAGCCTGATTAATATTTGATTCTGACATTACCTTCGGTAGAAAGGAAGCATTGGTACGTAAAGAAACTGTCCTTATAAAAGATGAGGTAAGGGGGTTTTGAGGAGAACGCTTGAATTCTGAAACTCTTCTGGCTAAGGTTATGGCTACCGAAAGGCAGTCTCCCAAGAAAGGAATTTTAAGTCACACTTGGCTGCTGGTTCAAAGGGGGGGGTTGAGTCAGGACTAAGGTTAAGTCCCAAGGGGAAACGGGATCTTTCAAGGGAGGTCTCAGCAGCACTGTACCTTTCAGAAAACCCTTACAAATTTTTGCTGAGGCTAAGGGAGAATCCAAAAGTCCTATGTGAAAATTCAAAACTGTTGCTAATTGTACCTTAATGGTAGATTCACTTGGCCTTTATTAAATAACTCAGCTAGAAACTGCAGGACTGAATAAGTGGGAGATGTAAAGGGTCCTATATAATTTTACTCAGCCCAGATAACAAGCCTCTTCCACTTACTTTTGTACAAATTCCTGGTAGATGGTTTATTGGATGATAAGAGAATGGAGCAGACTGGGGAGACTAGTGTAGATTGCCTGGCTATCACTGGAATTGAAGAAACCAAGCAGTTAGTTTGAGACTTATCAGATCCAGATGGGTCAACTGCGTTGGGATGAGAAAAAAGGTCTGGAGTTGGATTCAGAATCCATGGGGGGTGATAGGAGGTGAGGCCAAAAGAAGGGGAACCAAACATGTCGAGGCCAGTATGGAGCAATGAGGATTACTCTGGTCTTCAATCTGGATGCTTTCTGTAAAAATCTGGGAATCAAGGGGATTGGGGGATAGATGTATAACAGACTGGGTGGCCAATCGTGGAGAAGACCGTCCCTCGGTGACTCCCCCGCAGGGGGTATTAGGGCAAAGAAGCTGCTGCATTTGTTGCTCAAGGGGGATGCAAATAGGTCGCAGAATGGCTGGCCCAACCAAAGAAAGATAATCTCTACCACTCGATGGCAGATGGTCTACTAGTGAGGTAACAGAATGGACCTGCTTAGTTTGTCTGTTAGCACGTTAGACTTCCCCAGAATGCGCATTGCTACCAGAAAGTGACTGGAGGCTATCACACACTGCCACACTCTGAGGGCTTCTCGACATAGAGCTGAGACTTGGTTCCTCCTTGTTTGTTGATATATCAAACTACTGACATGTTGTCCATTTGGATTGCAATTGTTCCTAGAGGAAGAAAGTCTTGAAATGCTTCCAGTGCTAATAGCACTGCTCTCATCTCTACAACATTTATGTGCAAGTTGGCCTCCTCGGTGGACCAAATGCCTTGAGCTGTCATAAAGCCCCTCACCCTATCTGGGAAGCGTCCGTGGTCACTATAGCCTTGGGCTGGGGCAGAGAGAATGGGCAGCCTTGCTGAGGGAGACCTGACTGAATTCACCATGCAAGATAGTCCCTGCAAGTTTGTGTTATCCTTATCCTCGAAGACATAGGATAAGTAAGGTAGGACCACTGAGTTAGTAACATCCACTGTAGAACTCTCATATGATACCTTGCAAGGGGTACTAGAGTAATAGCCGCCACTACTGAACCCAGGGCTTGTAGCACTTTTTTGACAGATATCTATGAACTGCAAATTATCTTTCTGGTTTGGTTTCTAATGTTGTGAAGTCGAGGTAAGGGTATGGATGCAATCATGGATGACGTGTCGAAGACTGTACCGATGAATTCTAACCTTTGGGTGGGTTGTAGTTGTGACTTTTGATGATTTATGGTGATTCCTAGGGTCAAACAAGTTTCTAGCACTTGATGTGTCACTCTTACCAGTTGATGCTTGGTTGGGCCGGTGATGAGCCAGTCATCCAGACAAGGGAATACCCAGATTTCCTGCAATCTCAGGTGAGCTGACACCACTGCCATGCAATTGGTAAACACCCTGGGGGCTATAGTGAGACCAAAGGGCAGTGCTCTGAACTGGAAGTGACTGGCTCCCACTCGGAATCGAAGGTACCACCTGGACCATATGTTCACCTTTATGTGGTAGTACACATCCTGAAGGTCTGTCAAGCAGATACAATCATCCTTGCTCAGAAAGGGCAGAATGGACTGTTCCATGACCATCCAGAACTTGGTATGCATGAATGACTTATTTAGCCTGCTGAGATCCAATATCGGTCTCCAGTCCCATTTTTTTTTTTTTTTTACTAAATAGAATCTTGAGTAAGTACTGGATCCTATTTGGTCTGGTGGGACCTCTTGGATGACTCTTTTTTTCTAGCAACTGCTGTATTTGTAAAGTTGCTGCCTGCCGCTGAATGAGTGAAACATCTGGGATCTTTTCTGATGATGGTGGTGAAAGGGAGAAGGGTATACAATAACCTCTGGTAATAATCCTTTGGACCCAGGTATCATTCTTTAAATTTGGCCAGGCTGTTTGGTGCAGAGAAAAAGTCCCCCGACTGCCTGAACAGGATGGCAAACGGGCCTCCCTTTAGGAGTGCTGATAGGGTCTATCAAAGAAAGTATCTCCAGACCCAGTATTTTGCGGGCCTCCTCTGCCCTGTGGGCATCTCCTATTATTACCGTTTCACCCTCCGTCATTGGGACAGCCGGCTCCACGTGTGCCAGGGAAGGGAGCTTGAGATTTTCTAAACCACATCTTATGATTTCCTCATTGATTTCTTGAAAAGGTTCATGGGGGGGTCACAAATGTACTCAAACTGCAGACAGGGTCTTCCCATCCTTTTCACACTTGGAAAGTGTCTCTTTAACTGTTGAGCCAAAAAGCAAAGATCCATCAAACACAGTTTTGATGAATGAAGACTTAAAAGGCTCTGCAAAGTTGCAAAGGTGCATCCAGGCTTGCCTCCTCATGGCTAAGCCTGAACCTGCCACCTGTGGAGCACCCTCGCAATGGATAGAAGCTGCATGGACGAATTTACCACAGATTGTAAGCTGGTCAACTGAAGGGTGACAGAAGACTGAGCCTCCTCAGTAGTGATCCTTGACAATGCCCTGGAAAGTTTCTTGAGTAAGTCCCTCTGCAGCCTTGTAAAATAGACCAAATAGTTCAATGAATGGATAGCAAAAGTCTCTGAAGTGTAGACTCGCTTCCCCAGTCTGTCCATCGACCTGGACTCTCTTTAGGGAGGATGGACAGCTGAACTCTCCTCAGCGAGTTCCTTCCTGGTGGTTGCCACCACCACCACAGCATCAACAAGTGCTCCTTTACCCCAATGCTGCCTTTCTATCAGAGGTGCCATAATTTTGTCAGGTCTCTTTGGAATAGGCTCTACCATATCTGGTTCCTTCCATGTCTTCTGACAAATCAAATCTACCAATTCACTGGGAGGAGGAGACACCCAGGAGGAAGATGGGCCAGCACCAAAGGTTTCCAGATATATTGACTCTTCAGAAGAAGGGCTCTGGGCAGACCAACCACCCTTTTGTTCCAGAAGCTCAAGGATGTCTCCAAAGGAGATGTCTTCAGGTGGTGGACTGGGGGACCCTTCTCCTTCATCAAAGTCAGTATCGGTGGTAAGGAGCTCTTCAGGTGAGTCCAGGTGTTTCCTCTTACACTGTTTTTTCCAAGGGACTTCATTAGTGGGATGGTCAGGAGAAGAGCTAGGGATCCCCAAGTGTGTTGACTGGAAGCCCTGGACGGGCTGTCCCTATGGTATTGAGTGGTGAGGATCACATGGCAGACTCAGTTGGGTGGACAGGGGTGGATCCGAGGGAGGAGGACCAGTGTGACCTGATGGTTCAGCGAAGACCCTCTTTACCACCTCAAAAATAGACCACCCCAGGGAGGAGGAAAACAATGCAGCAAAGGACGAGGGTATCTCGTCTGCTGGTTCTCCACCTCCCACAGGTCGGCTGCCCAAGGAGGAAGCCAGAACCAAACTGTTTAGCACTGAAGCTCCAAGAGGGAGGAAAGGCTCCAAAAACATCAGAGCCAATCCCACCCTCCTAGATCCAACATGGAAGTTGCAACTCTAGGAGCTGTCTGGATCTGAAAACCTCAGAAAGGAGGAACTCAAGATCATTGTCGGGTCCAAGGAGTCCAACCTCCTCGGATCTGACCCAGATGGGCCCAGAGTGCTCAGATCCTATAACTCTGAAACCAAAGGATCAGTCAGAGGAGGTGTGGAAACTGGGTGAAGTCCTGGATCCGATGGGGTAGGGACTAACAATGCATCCTTCTGAATCTGCTCTGTGACCAGCTCTCTCACCATTCTCACCAAGTCCACTTATGTAAGGCTTCAGGAGGAATGCGATTACACAACTGATGGAGTTCTAGAATGTCTCTCCATAAAAGGGGAAGGTAATCAAGATGGAGCCAGGTTGAAGGATGGAGAGTAGGATGTGCAAGACAGGTGTATCAGATCTGAAGATTTCGAATCCGATGAAGATTTCTTCTTCGGTTTTGTAACAAGAGTCTTCTTCAAATGCGAGACCTTCGAGGTGCTAGGTGAAGTCGGACCTGATGTAGGGACTTTCTTCTTTGGCTCTGAGGAAGACAGTACCTTGGATGATCTGAGCCTTTTTGAATGGTCCCTTTGCTTTGAGGCTGAATGCTTATCACTGGATAACTCCTGTGAGAAAGAAGATGGTAACAGCCCCTTCAAAATCAGCTTGTTTTTTTCTTTCTGTAAGGGCTTGAGGATTAAAAGCCCCACAAATTATACATTCTTCATTCAAATGATCAGGAACCACGCAATAGAGTCACAGAAACTGGCCATCTGAAAACGCCATTTTGTGCCCGCACTTCGTACACTTCTTAAATGCTTCTCTGACATTCTCTCTAAAGAAGGAGAGAGACAGAGAGCGGGAGAGGGACAGAGGCACACATTGATGACAGAAAAAAAGAGCTTTATAGTAGAGAGGACAGGGAAAAAGATTAGGATCTTTTTTTCTTATATATATATATATATATATATATATATATATATATATATATATATATATATATATACACACACACACACACAAACACACACACACACACACACACACACACACACACACACACACACACACAGACACACACGGAAAAAAACAGAGAATCATAAGGTAGAAGTGAAAAACTAAGAAGAAATACAGAGATATAAATAGCAAGAAAGAAGAAATTTTCAGTTATCTGAAGAAAAATACGAAACCTCGAGAGCTCTGCAGTAACCACGTTAGAATGCGAAAGTGACAAACGAGATATGAGGTAACAGGTGAGCAATATATTGTGGGTAGGGGAGAGCTCAAGAGCTTGGAGGTTTCCACGAGCTGCAGTAACAGCCGAGTTGGATCTGACATCGGATTCAAGACCCATTCGCTGAGGATAAATGAGATTAATATGTTTCCTTTGTCTCATACTATGATTGTTTAACTGACTTAAAATTCCATTTGATTTATTATAGTCTACTTAAGGGTGGAGCTGTAGTTGCAGAGTTTGAAGCCCTAGGCAACATACCCATTCGGTGCCCCCTGCTGCTTATGAGTGATGTGTGAGTAATTGCAAAGTAATTGCTCAATGACAGCTTGTAAATTGTCATACTGATTTTTTAAATGTAGTCAACACGTTGGTGTGTAGCAATCTTGTAACTTACTGCTGCCTTTAAAAGAAATTAACAATTTGGCAGGTTGTAAACTGTTAACTTCTTTGGTGTACCTTAGAAACTGGTGCTCATGGCAGCTACATCCTCCTCTACACCCTTCCTACAGCCTATTATGGGGAGATTACTGACAGGAAGATGGATAACCAGCCTTACAGCTGCTCGTACTTCCTGCGACTGTATCATACTCCTACACATCATGCTAGGCACAACTAGGACATTTAATGAGCTGCTTGTCATGCACACTTACCTGTCCACACTCACTGTTAATGAGCATCAGGGCTTGTTGTGCATGCAAAGTAAACAGAGGAAGGCTGGCCATGATCACAGATGCAGTTTCTTAATCCCAAGGATGGTTTTAGTCTTTTTCTGAGATGCTGCAGTCTTGGTTTACACTTTTAATCATTACATTTGAGACCATATATATAGTACAGTGAAGAATAATCATACAAACATGGGGAAACAATGTCTCAAGCCAACATGCTTGAGCAAGTTAAACTGAGGGATAAAGATTCAAGTACCTGAAGAGAACTTAGTAGAATAATAGAACTGTTCCATCTAATGCTGAATAAATCCTTGGGAATTGGATGAATTCCAACAGAAAGGAAGAAAGGACCAATAGTTTTCATGTTTAAGCAGGAAAATAAAGTAGCTTCAAGTATTTATTTTTAATTTTTGTTTTTATGTATGTGTTCGTTTACTTATTTTTGCTAATTAGTGGAGCCTGAACCAAAGTGGCTCCTTTTCAGCCACAATGTATGTACAGAAAAGAAATTCAGGGAATGTAAAAAGGTGAATAAAAAGTGGTCAAAACAGAGTGGTATTTGTCACAGTGGTACTGAAAAAGATACTGGAAGATGTAATGGTGGATTTTTTTTAATAGTTAATGATTAAGAAAAGTACAATCTATGCTAATTAGCACTTATTTACTAAAGGTATCTACAGTGGAAAAAATAATCACAAGTATAATCTGTACGCATGACTGCACTACTCAATGTCACTGATGTAATTAGATCTGATCTTAGCATAAGTCAAAATGCAACATGAACAGTTCTGATATGGTACATCACTAACTACCTATTGAAAGGCAGTCACTATATGCCCAGCTCGGTGGTGCATAGGAATGAACCCTTAACTAGGAATCAAGTGATCTGAGTTCAGATAGTTGCTCAAACACTGGAAGAGCTGGGCAGGTGAGGATGAAAGTGAGAGGTGTCTGGCTTGCCCTTCCTGGGGAGAGGAGGAGGTGGTTCCCAGCCAGCTGGCCTTGCTGCTCCAGCACAAGCAGTGGCTTGCATGAGCAGGGAGATGGAATAGAAGAGGATGTGGGCTGTTGCTACTCAACCTAGTGATAGTAGTCCTTGTCAGCATATGCGTAGGAGTGTGCATGTAAGGATAAAATGAGACGGGTAGTCCCTGCTGTTGCTCAGGTCACCAACAGAAACTAGGGTTAGAGCCTGCAGAAGTGTTCTCGGTTGTCATGATACTAGGAGGAGCACAAGCAACCCTCATGGCTGACTATGTGATGACCCCTCTGGATGGCTTTCACCCCCTTTATTGTACTGGGTCCATTTCTGCTATGGGGAAACAAATGAGTTCATGGGATCATAGGAGGTTACTAGGCTAATGGCCCTGGGGCTCTTACAATCCTAGCCAAGAGTTTATCCCCAAAAATGAAACCCCAGTCAGCACCTTTCACCCCTGTCAATGTGGGACAAAGGTGGAATCCCTGGGACAAACGTATGGTTTCTCATCCACTCATCAAGATTGCATTTGAAGAGGGCCAGTGAGATACTCTGTTTGACATGTATGGGAAGTCTATTCCAGAGACAGGGCAGCCTCTGGGAGACAAACATGTCTCTTCAGCAGGATTTGTTGATGCTGCATATTAAATTTAGGCCTATCAAGCGGGTAATGCATGAGGGGGTTAGACTTACGGATATGGAGCATCTCTAGTAGGGCAGGGTCCGATATTGCCTTGTAGGCAAAATACAGATCATCTCTGAGCAATCTGTATAATACCGAGTAGAATGATAGTGATTTAACCCGGTCGACATAGGATAGGTGTTGGAGGCCATGCAGTCTCTTTGTGAGGTATTTCTGTGGCCTTTCCAGATGGTCCAGGTGTTTGAAGAGGTACATACCAAATGGGGAATTATACTCAATCATAGGTGTAATAAGGGAGGAGTACAGAGAGGTAATAACCTCCTTTTTTCTGGATGCAATCCCTTTACTTATAAGATATACAAGTAAAAGGCTTTTCTGACCACCGCCGCCACCACATGATGGTCGAATGTGAGATTGTTGTCAACCTCAGTACCCAGGTCTCCCACCACAGGTTGTGTGCTTAGGGGGTTGCTGTTGATGTAATAATCAATAGAGGCCGTGTTTGTGCCGAATGCCATGATAATATTTTTTTTTTTGTGTTTAACTTAAGGCCATGACTTTGGCACCAGTTATTGTAGCTGTGAGACCCTCTTGCAGTATGTTAACATCAACAGAGGAGTCAATGACAGCACCCAGCTTGCTGTCATCCACAGATTTGGTCATGCACAGGCCCTTTGTCTTTGCCTGGACCTCTGAGAAATATATTCCAAACAGTAGGGGTCCCAGGACAGATCCCTGAGGAACACCACTAGTGACAGGTCTGCTGTTGGAGGTGGCAGCACCTATTTTGACCTTGTGGGTCCTATCTGTGAGCCAGTTGGCCACCCATCTGACTAGACAGGGATTAACACCATGTTATGTTAGCTTTTCTATGATGCCTGAGTGGGGGATTGTGTCAAAGGTCTTGGCCAGGTCCAGGTAAGCTGTATGTACTGACTTTCTCTCATCCAGGGCCTTGGTGACAGTCTCAAAGATGTCAACTAGGTTCAGTAGGCAAGATCTGCCCCTGACACATTTGAATTGGGTGAGATTGAGTGCTTGGGGATTGCCTATATTTTTGTTTATGAGATCCATAATAATATGCTTCATGGCTTTACAGATCAGACTTGTCAAACTGATGGGCCGATAGTTTCCCAGGTCAGTAGTGGCACCACCTTTGTGCAAAGGGATGACAATGGCAGTTCTCCACTCTGCTGGAATGAAGCCTGTACTTAAGCTGTGGTTGAATAGGGTGCTCAATGGCGAAGCTAGTTCTTGCTGGAGATGGTGCAGAATACAGCTTGGGATACTATCAGGCCCCAAGGAAGCTGTGTTCTTTGCCTTGGATAGGGCCTTTTGAGTCCAACTGGGGAATGGTCAGCAGGCGAAGGGTTAAGATACAGATAAAAAAAGGCAACCTAAGCATGCTTTTACTGTTTCAGAACTTCACTGATTCCACAGCCATCTTGTAGATAAACAAAAATCTGTCATTTGGAGTTCAGAAACTTCCCCATCCCCCAGCAGTGCAAAGACTGGTGTCCCACAGTGTTTATACTTGGTTCATGGCTGTTCTTTATCTAATAGACTAACATGTGACTGCTGATCTGTTCCAGTGCAAACAGCATTTTGCACTTATTATGGTAGGGCATGCCCCCTACAACACTGAGCTGGAAAAATGGCTTCAAAACTATAGGATAGTTCTAAATACAAATAAATATAAACTCTCAAGACTGGGTAGTAAGACCATACCCACCATCAGAAATAAACTTTTAAAAATAAAAGCTGCTGCTGATAGAACATGAAATGGAACTAGTTAGGATTCATGAAGATTGCAAACACTGTGCAGTGCAGACTATATGATCTAGATCTGCTGTGCAACTCAATGTGCACTGCAAACTGCCTATGGTGTGCATATATTAGAAAGTATCCTTGGTGCCACAGTGGCATATTTCAATAAGCAGTCTGACCAGCTCCACTGACTGTATCACATAGTAAGGTAAGAGTTGCACAGTATTGCACAAGCATTATAAGAAATCTCCTCCCCATATATATCTACCATGTAATATAGGCATACAACTAGTGTACAGGGTGCCCCTACCTATACATATATATATATATATATATATTTATATATATATATATATATATATATATATACACACACACACACACACACACACACATATATATATACACACACACACACACACACATATATATATATATATATATATATATATATATATATATATATATATATATACGCACACGCACACACTCACATTATATACACTCAGACACAGAATCACAGATATATATAAAAAAAAAAATATATATATATATATATATATAAATGGGTCTATTTCAGAAGCTCGAGTTTTCAGAAACTCAAAATTCATATTGTTGGGACAATATGATTGAACTTCAGAAAAACTTGAACTTCAAAAGAAAAAAACAAAATCTAGCTTTTTACTACATTTTTGCAGGGGGGGAGGCAAGCCCTCCTGCACCCACCACACCCCCTGCATATTGTATATGCCAACTTCAAGATGTCACTACTGTGGGGAAAAGGGTAAATTCACCGATCAGCACTGTACTGCTATCTCCATTGAAAAGCTTAGAGTTTTCGGAAACTCGATCATATCGTCTTGACAATATGAATTTCGAGTTTCTGAAAACTTGAGCTCTCGAGCTTCTTATAATATGCTCTCTCACACACACACACACACACACACACACACACACACACACACACACACACACACACACACACACACACACACACATTCGGGTTAACAACATGCAACAATTTCAAACATAATGAGCAATCAGACATCTGGTAAAGCATTTTCATCCTCTCACCTGTTAACCTAATCTTGGTCACTGATGGTGCAGAAGGAAACAAAAAGCCATGGCAGCAGACAGCTAATCTGAACAAATTGCAGTGTCCTGAATTGCAATTCCAGTGGCCCCTCCGAATTTTTTAGATTTTTTTTTTGTCCATGACAGGGGTTTAAGAACATATAACTCTTGATCTGATATTGTTAATCCTCGTTCATTCCTTACGCATGGGTATCAGTTCTGAACTTGGAACTGAGCCGATCATTTTCCAAGCTCGTGTCAGCTTCAAACTCTCGAGCTAAACTCTTACCCACAATCCCCCTCTCTGTTACCTCAGATTTCATTTGCCACGTTGCCATCCGGTCGTGTCAAGCTACTTCTCTTGAGCTATGTACAGTCAATTGTTGTTTAATTGCTTTACAAATTAATTTTCTGTCAGAAAGGTTGATATTTTATTGTCTCTTGCCCTATCGCATCTAGCGTTCATAAATTCCTCAGAATTTTTTCTGTCCTTTACTTACCATTTTTACCGCGAGGTAATTTTCTCTTTACCATTGTTGGTAATCTTTTTCCCTTTCTCTTTCATACCTTCGGGTACTCTCTTGTACCATTGTTGGTACTTTTCTATTAGTTAATATGGCAGATAAAAAAGGTAGTCTGGGGTTTAAGCGGTTCTGATTGTGGACACAAACTGCCTATTTCTGATGCACAGTCTTTATGTGTTTATAGTTTGGGAGCTTCCCATTTATCTGTTGAACCACTTTGTACTATTTGTGAGAACTTTTCTAAAAGAACTTTGTTAGAAAGGAAAAACAAACTGATACTGAAGGGACTTCTAAAATCTTCCTTTTCAGAGGCTATTTCTGGGTCAGAGGTCTCAACCCCTCCTAAAGCCCATAAGAAAATGGATGTTTCTACTATGGCTAAATCCTTACCTTCATCCCCGGCTGGGGACTCTCACCAACCAAAACCTAAAAAGGCTAAAATTTCGGCTCCGGAGCTCTCTCAGTCATCCCCAGTGTTTTCAGTGCCCAGACCTTTGGCTCCATTAATGATTTTGGCTCTGTCATCTCCTGCAGCCTTTTACATATCGGCACAGAGGGGCTCCTCGGTTCAGACCATTACCACTGTATCGGCACCGACCGTTCAGTCGGTGCAGACCTTGACCGCGTAGTCTCCCAGATCTTCTTCAGAACCGAGGCCTTTACTGTTGACTCCAGTTTTGTCAGTTCCAGCTTCGGCACCGATCCCTGTGTTGGTGCAGACAATGACATCGGCACCGATGACTTCTTTGGTGCGGACTACAGTAGTTCAGTCTTTCTCAGCACCGTTGTCCTCGGTGCAGTCAGATGAGATGGGCACCGAGTCTGCCTCTTTTGTGGACAGGCCTGTTTCTCCCTCAGTCTCTGAGATCCACTAGAAGCCTTTCCGAACATGATGTGTTGCATCTTGTGGACCAGGCATTCTTGGCCAGAGGTATTCCACCCCTCAGGAACTATCCTTCCTTGGGAGGTGATCACCCATCTCCAAAGACACCTTCTTATTCTCCTCCTTCATTGCCTTTGAAGTCCATGGATATAGTACAGTCTTCCCCTTCTGCAGTTCCCTTTATGGATCTCACTAAGGAACTGCAGTTGCCTTCATGGCAGGAAAGTTTTGCTATGACCCAGGATGTCAGCTGTGACATGCATAGCTTGCTGCTCCACAGCCATCCAGGGACTCCGGGTCGGCAGGCTGAGCCACTTAGGGGAGGAGTGCCCCCATCCTAGACATACACTCCTCTCCAGGTGGACCAGCCTTCCAACTGATGGAGAAGGCTTTCGCTGCTGCTGGTGATAATGGACTGTCTATACCTCCGCCCTCCACTGGTACACTGGTTTCACAAGTCCCACCTAGCGGACACTGGGTGCAAGGGCCTCAGGACATATTCCCTCAGGAATCCCCCTTTCCGTTGTCTTCCCCAGCTTCTCCCGCTGAGGAGGTCCACCGGAAAAGTTTGTGTAAGAGGAAACACATGGACTCCACAGAGGAGTCCCTCAAAGAAGACACAGATTTCGATGATGGGGAAGGATCCCCTCGGTCATCCTCTGAGGTATCCTTTGGCGATATCCTCAAAATTCTGAAATAGAGAGGTGACTGGCAGTCCTATAATCTGACCCCTGAGGAATCTGCGTTCCTGCAGGCCTTTCACACCCTGCCCCCTACCTCCTGGGTTACTTTACCTGCCGATGAACTTGTCAAGTTCATTGTGCAGCATGCTTGGAAGGCCCCTGATACCATCGAAGCTATTCCCCAGAGGCCAGATAAAATCTTGTCCCCTCCTGCTTTGGATCCCGATTGGTCCAAAGGTCTTCCTGTAGATGCTTTGGTGGTGGTGGCCACAACAAAAAAGGATCTGGCAAAAGAAGAAAGCCAGACTGTACATCCGCCTAACAGAGAGTCCCGGGCCCTGAACAGAATAGGGAACCGCACCTTTGCTTCAGCGACCTTTGCTATCATGTCCCTGAATTATATGGCACATTTTACCAGGCTTCAAAGGGATCTGGTTTCTGAGCTCTCTGAAACTTTGGCTGGTGCAGTGTCTTATGAGGTCTGTGACAAAGTGGCCTCTCAGCTAGCCACCACTGAGTCTATATCTAACTCCTCTTTGCGACTGATATCTCATGCATCAGAAGGAGCAGCTAGAGTGGCAGGTTCAGCTTCGGTCTTGCGACGACATGCCTGGATGCGCTTGTGCAACTTCACGGAACCTTTTAAGGCTTCCTTTCTTAATGCCCCCATTGAGCCCTCCTCGTTGTTTGGGCCCAAATTTAAAAGCACACTGGCCAGATGTGAACAGGACGGTAAGACCCTTTCTGCCGTAGGTGTCTGTTATTCTTCCCCTCAACGTGCTTTCTCCCGAAACCAAAAGAGTGGGAAGATATGGTTCAAGAAATCTCAGGGTCCTTTCCATGACACACAGGCTGAGTTCTTCCCCAGAAACAGAGGAGGAAACTCAGAGGGAAGACGCTCCTTTCGTGGAAGAGGGGGACCGCGTAACCAGGGTTCCAGGGATTCTTTCCCTGGTCAATCCTACCAGCGCTCCTGAAGAGTGGCCTAACTCCTTTCCTCTGGAGGTGGTTGGGGGATATTTTTCCTTGTACCCTTCTGCCTGGCTAACCATCACCACTGATTCTTGGGTACAAAGGATCATAACCAGAGGTTATCATATCCCCTTCAATCTTTGTCCCGTCCCTTAAATCTTCCCGATGTTCCACCCAGTCAAAGGGAAGAAGCAGCACTACAGATAGAAAAGCTGCTAAGAAAAAGAGTCATCCAAATAGTCCCTCCAGACCAGATAGGATCCGGATTCTACTCAAGACTATTTTTGGTGCCAAAGAAAAACGGGGACTGGGGACCAATTTTGGATCTCAGTGTACTGAACAAGTTTGTGAGAGTACAAAAATTCCGGATGGTCACTATACAGTCTATCCTCCTGCTTTTGGAAAAAGATGACTGGATGTGCTCTATAGATCTTCAAGATGCGTACTACCACATAAAGGTAGACAGGGCATCAAGAGGATTTCTGCGCTTCCATGCGGGAGCCAGTCACTACCAGTTCAGAGTACTGCCCTTCGGACTCTCTACAGCCCCCAGAGTGTTCACAAAGTGCATGGCAGTTGTCACAGCTCACTTGCGACTTTAAGGATTCCAGGTGTTTCCATACCTAGACAACTGGCTCATTTCTGCCCCCACCAGACATCTACTGGAAAAAGCCCTGGCATACTCTCTCCTCACCGCTCAAAGGCTAGGCATAACCATAAAATGGCAGAAATCCAATCTCACTCCATCTCAGTCGACAAAATTCATAGGGGTTATCCTGGACACAAAAAAACTGCAGAGCTGCTATTCCAGAGCACAGAATTTTAAGGATAAAGCAACAACTAATTCCAATCCTTTCAAAGGAAAAATCCACAGCTCACTCGATTCTACAGCTGCTGGGTTCCATGGCAGCCTCCATCACCATTGTTCCCCTGGCCAGGTTTCACATGAGGCTTCTACAATGGCTACTGCTCACCCAATGGTATCCTTTTCAGCATCCTCTTTCAGCCATGATTCGAGTAACCCACGGGTGCAAACAGGATTTAAATTGGAGGATGACACACTCTCAAACAATGGTCTCACCCCTTCTCCCCCCAGCAACCCAAGGCCACAGTGACCATGGATGCCTCCCTGATGGGGTGGGGGGGCTATGTCAGGGACAGACAGTCCAAGGCACTTGGTCCCAACTGGAGGCCCATCTGCATATAAATGTTCTAGAGCTGAGGGCGGTGCTTCTGGCGTTGAAAGCATTCCATCCCCTGCTGCCGTCTGGGACAACTGCAATTCAATCAGACAACATGGCGGTGGTCTGGTACATCAAGAAGCAAGTTGGAACCAAATCTTACCCCCTTTGTCGAGAGGCCATGAGGATACGGCAATGGGCGATGGCTACAACCGTTTTCTTCTAGCAATGCACATTCCCGGGAGTTCCAATGTGATAGCAGACAGACTCAGCAGGTGCATTCTTCAACCTCATGAGTGGTCCCTGAATCCCTTGATAGCGGCGGAGATCTTCCACTGCTTGGG
The DNA here is from genome assembly GCF_019279795.1 of Protopterus annectens. Taxonomy (NCBI): domain Eukaryota; kingdom Metazoa; phylum Chordata; order Ceratodontiformes; family Protopteridae; genus Protopterus; species Protopterus annectens. The sequence goes on along the minus strand of NC_056744.1, from coordinate 1,628,871,318 downwards.
GCCATCCTTGCTGCAACCTCTTTGCATCCCCGACCAACTACAAATGCAGCAACTACTTCGCCCTAATTCCCCCTCCGGGACAGTCACCCAGGGATGCTCTAGTCCACGATTGGCCCTCGGGTCTTCTCTATGCATTTCCACCCTTTCCTCTCATTCCCCAGTTTCTGAAGAAAGCCCAGCGGTTGAAGAGCAAGGTAATCCTCATAGCACCATTTTTGGCTCCCATTCCTTTGGCCTCACCTACTAGATCGACCATGGATTCTCCATCCAATCCCAGAGTTGATCTCACACCTGTAGAACCTGATTCACCCCAACCTGAACAGCCTGAAGGTAATGGCTTGGCTACTCCAATTCCCTTGATTGCCAGGCAGAATGATCTTTCTTTACCAGTACGTGATATTCTCATTGCTTTTCATAAGTCTTCCACTAGAATTACTTATCTGAGCAAGTGGAAAAGATTTACCTGTTGGCTGAAAGATAAACAAGTAGACCCCTTTTCAGCACCAGTGTCGATAATACTAGACTATCTGGCTGACCTGTTTCAATCGGGTCTATCGGCCTCTACCATTTGGCTAAAATTTCTAATTTTCATGAGGGTGTCCAAGATTCCTCTCTTATGTCACATAAATTGTGCAAGACCTTTATAAAAGGTGTGAATCATCTGAAGCCACATTTTAGAGAACCTATTCAACCATGGGATTTATCATTAGTTCTACAAGCTCTGACAATGGCACCTTTCAAACCAGCCTGTTCTTGTGACCTCAAGAATTTGTCATGGAAAACCTTGTTTTTGGTCGCTATTACTTCTGCCAGATGTATTTCTGAACTTCAAGCATTATGTATCAAGAGTCCATACTTGATTTTTCATAGAGATAGAGTGTCTCTGAGAACTAATCCGTCATTTCTGCCTAAAGTGATCTCTGAAATGTCTATTAATCAAGCCATTGAATTGCCAGTTTTCTTTCCCAACCATTCAAAGAGAGGACAGTATTGCCTACATACCCTAGATATACACAGGCAAATCCATTTTTACTTAAACAGTACTAAACTCTTTCGTAAATCTGACCAGTTATTTTTGGCCTTTTCTGGATCTAGATTAGGATCTGCTGTTGCTAAGGTCACATTAGCTAGATGGTTGAAGGACTGTGTGACCTTCATTTATACACAACGTAATATCTCGTTGCCTACTACCATGAAAGCTCATTCAACAAGGTCGGTGGCAACTTCTGCTGCCTTCCATGCCAGAGCTTCTTTACATGACATCTGTGCAGCTGCAACTTGGGCTACACCTCATATCTTCACCAATCATTACAAATTGGATTTGGCCTCCAGGGGAAGAGCATCTTTCGGTTCTATGGTGCTCAGGAATGTCCTTCCATGAGAGCCTCCCAGGAATAGAGGTAGCTGGGGACTCTCTCCCATGCATAAGGAATGAATGAGGATTAACAATATCAGATAAAGAAGTTATAGCTTACCATAACGTTCCATCTGTATTGTTGATCCTCGTTCAGTCATTACGACCCTCCCTCCTCCCCCCTCCTGTGGTTTCTAGTGGATCTCACCATCCAGTTCTCTTAGGTTATTTGATCAGAGGTAGCCTCTACCTTCTTTAACTTGCACACTCAATCTGAGGTAACAAGGAGAGGGGGATTGTGGGTAAGAGTTTAGCTCGAGAGTTTGAAGCTGACACGAGCTTGGAAAATGGCTGGCTCGGTTCCGAGTTCAGAACCGATACCCATGCGTAATGACTGAACGAGGATCAACAATACAGATGGAACGTTATGGTAAGACATAACTTCTTTTTATGTTTTCTAGACTATTTTTGCCGGGTTTATGTTATAACAGCGAACGAACAAAAGATTGAACACTGTTGTATCAACCACAAAAGAACGAAAACAAAAAAGAGCGAACAGCCAGAACTGGGAAAAAAATTCACTGTTCCCAAAAAAAAAAAAAAAAAAAAGACACTAAACACTATTTTAAGTGGGGGGGCTTTGCCCCCTACACCCCCTACTTAAATATACCAACTCTGAGATCGCACTACAGTGCCGAAAACAGCAAAGTGACAGAAGCGGCCAAGCAACTTCTTTCCCAGGAAAAGAATTTGCTTAAAAGCTGCTTATTCATTTTGCTTTTTCGACATTTACAGTTCGATTAAGACACATTCGACATAATGCGTCTTCGGTCTTCTGACAGGAACCCTTTTTGCCCTTATGCCAGCCAATCACTAAGCCGCTTCCAGATTGGGCTTGAGCCTGTTCATTCATCTATGCTGGCTATTCCCAGCAAGGAAATGACAGCCATCTGGAGGGGGCCACCATTCAGGCAGTCATACGGGTGATTTTTGCCCTCAGTAACATTGTGGCAAAGAGGATATATGTAATGAGTTGTAATCCCTCCCTTGAGTGGAGTGGGAGGAGATACCTGCATTACCTTGAGGCCATGACTTTCCCCTTGTGACTCCATACTTGCATACACTCACAATGAATGCTACTGCTGAAGCTGCTTGATGGCTAAATACCCATTCTTGGGCCATCCTTTGCATTGCCACCTTCCATCAAGGGACTGTTGCTTTGGACAGCTCCCAATCTGCAGATGCCTGAGAAGTTAACTGAACCTGGGTCACATGGGCCATATTCAGGGCTTCATTCTTCTGCACCAATAAAACCTGCTGCAACTGTATTTTTTTTTTTTTCATATTTATTGCTGGCTTTCAATCTCCATGTAGGCTTACCAATGCTGTTATACTGAATCAATATGGATTTACTTCAGGGTCCTGTTAGTGATGTGATTTTTTTGCCTTTGACATTATTAGCTATGGCTTGCAGCATTCTAATACTCATCTCCCTGTGTTTCCAATATAAGATTGTTCTGCTCAGCTGTACCATTCCAGATTACAAAACAAACAGCACACAAAGATGTAAGCAAGCCATACTTTATGATACAACAACCTTATTCACTAATTCATTCACTGCTGGATACTTGTTTTACCCCATTCATGCTCAAAAGGAGATGGGTCCTATTGTGGTACTCAGCTGATAAAAGGCAGACTAACTAATCCTGGATAAGATGCCAGTCTATCACAAGATCCACACAGATATACTCACTCACAAATGGCAAGCTCACTCATTGGCAGCTTGGGGGGATCATCAATTCATCATTGGTATGTCTTTGGGATATAAGGAAGGCATGCACCCAGCAAAACCCACATAGTCACAGGGAGGACCTGCAGACTCACCACAGAAGAAACACCAGCCAGGAACCAAATTTGAGAACCAGGTACTGCAAAGCAGTAATGTTAACAGATGTAGTATTTGTAAGTGTACTAAATTTCTAATCAGTCTTCCATTTCTTGTACTGCAGTTTATTCAACTCATGTCTGAACAAATGTTAAGTTTGAATCATCTGCTTACCCTGCCAACAAAAGAATGAATGAAAAAATGAATGGATGAATGGCTGAATAAATGCTAATTTTGCATAAAGGTCTAGAAAGACCACATCTGGAATTTAAGGCTAAAATATGGATACCTAAGACTAAAGAAGATTATGAGAAATGCAGGGTATATTCAAGGACATCTACCTCCTTCATGACACAAAGGAATGATGCCATGGCTGCAACCCATACAGAGTGGACTTTATGTCCTAAGTGATGGAGGGATTAGCAAAGTACCCAATGCTGGTTCACCCATACTGGATGAAGGACAGCAGCTTAGTCCACTACACTAACATTGCTTAGAGGCCTGGTATCCTGGTAAATGGCACTGAGATGTGCCAGAGACACAGCATCAATGGCGCAACAGGTAGCATACGTGCCACTGGTGCAGAAGGCTGTGGGTGCTTTTCAACACCAGGTAGATTGACTGCTGAAACTGCAGTGCAGCATGGTGGGGGATGCACTCATGAATGTACTGTCCTTTGGATGAGACATTAAACCTAGGCCCCATCTGCTTGAGTTGGTGGTTGCTCAATTGGATGTAAAAGATCCCGCAGCACCTATCAAAAGGATTGGGGAAGTTCCCTGATGTCCTGGCCAAATTTTCTCTAGTAATATAAATACCACCTCAGGTCTTCCCTAAAAAGATACTACTAGGACTATCCTGGCCAAGAAAGGAGAAACAAAAGTAAGTAAATAAAAAGTGCCTACAAAGCAACATGGTGATGCTCTGCAGTGCACTGAATGAAAGTATGGAAGCATGCATGTGCTACTGGGGCCAATGTAGTGGAATGATAACACTGAGCTGCCCTGGGGATTATTAAGATAAGGGGAAATCCATCCACCCCCAGTGGCTGCCTAGCTGAAGGGCAGCATGGTGACTCAGTGATAAGATCTTTGCCCAACAGTTCCAAAGTTCAAACCTGACTTCTGGTCACCATGTACATAAACTTTACATGTTCCGATTTTTTCCCATATTCCAAAAATATGCCAGTTGACTAACTACATTAACTTTCCCATATATACTTGTATTTATGCTTGCTGTCGTAGCTGAAAAGGGTCTCTGGACCAGCCCACTTACCTGGTTAACAAATGTTAAATTAATGAAATAATGGTTCTTCCTCTATTTGTCTCTTGTCTCTAGCACAGATCACCACCATGCATAGATATTGTAAATCTAATCTCCAGTGAAGAACAGGGATCTATCCCCCATGGGAGGATGTGGGATATAATAACAAGGGGCACTAAGGAGAACACATGGGCATCAGACTAGAAGGAGGGGGCTGAAGGATAGCAGGCTTGGGAGGAAGTGCTCAGAATAAAAATCCAGGAAAAGATTTACAAGCATGATTAAAAGAACAGAAAAGTGCTATGAGAAGAAAATGGAAAAGCTTGACCTGTTTACTATGGAATACAGAAAAGACAAAACAAATTTATTTGATAACTAAATGGATAGCATGAAGAAATGCAATAGTTCAGGAAATTATTCAACTGCGTTTTTAGAAAGCATATATAAAATTACTACAACAAGAAATGCAAACACAATGTTGTTGTTGTTGTTGTGTCTTTTGGCTTTTCCCGGTTAGGGTTCGCCACAGCGGAACTCCGGTCCGCTAATGATTGGCAGTAGATTTTTACGTGCCGAGTTGCCAGCCCTGATGCATAACCTTCAACGAAGGTACGCCCATTCACGCATATCTCCCCACATAAGATGCTCTAGCTGAGAATCGAGCAGGACAACATCTTACTGGGAGGCGACAACACTACCGCAGCACCACCACCACAGTCTAAGAAATGCAAACACAATAAGTATGAAAATTGAAAAAAAATAACAAAGGAGGGTCAGCACTGATGCTTAAATATGTAAGAGAATGAAAATACTACCAGACTAGATTAAGAAAATGGACAAATCAAATATTTTTTTCCAAACAGAAATAGATATATTTTAGAAGAGAAAAGTTGATATGCGGAGTATGAGGTTGGAATGAAGTATGTATATCCTGCAAGTTAGGAATCTGCATATAGGAGGGCATGTATACTTTTCTCCTGGCCAACTGTGCCTCTTTTTTTGAAATAAAGACCTTGTTAATCTTATTTGGTAAAATCTGATGCATCTAACTGAGAGTATCACAGCGACGTCTTTCAATGTGCATGCTAACTCCTTGGACTTTCCAGAAGAACACACCTAGCCTTTTCCACCTTGCTTTTTTAAGCTGCATAGTCTTAACTGCCTTCTTTCACAGACTTCTAAGTTTTATGTCTTGGAAGAGTACAACATCCTTGGATGATATTAATAATGCCCAGAGACTAGTGACCAACACCTGCTCTTAAAGTTTATGAAAGCATACCCTCTTCACAAGGAACTACCCCAAGCGAGTCAAACTTCATACCTTCATATAAGATTTGTCATTATTCAGGTACAGAATTCTTAGTTAGCTCAACGCGTGCTATGTATAGATGCCTTCTTCCAATTAGCTGACTCTAAACCTTATACGAACATCATCTTCACTTCCCCCTCCTGGTTTACCTTGATTTGCTCAAGCTCAGTTTACTTGATTTTATGCTGCTAAAACTGTCTTTGCTATAGCTGCTGCTTCCCCAGCAGCTGTTCATTGGCTTCTTATTCTAGTGATGTGTAAAGACCAGGAGACATGGCATTTAATGCTCTGCAAGACTGATGGCTAGCAGAGAAAGGACAATCATTATTAAAGCACGTAAATAATGATTACTTTTTCTATGCATTGGAGTGAAGTTGGAGTGAGAACACATACATATATGAGTGTGGCACTAGCAGGTGGGCTTGTACAAAGAAAATGTTATTTTGTGTATATTTATATGTTTTAATTCCTCATCTCTACATCTTCATTTATGCAGTGCTTTTATGTGCTCAGGGTAACAGAATTCACGATAAAATACATGGGATCTTGTATTCAAAGTTGTATATTTTGAGGTAACATAATAGACCCGTACACCCATTATTAATGAGACAGAACGTCAGTCTTAAATGTTTCACAATCTCATTCAGCTTGCTGAGCTTTTTGTTGTATAACTAGTATTAGTTATTAGGCACTTTCTTTTGTAATTGCAGTGTGCATCTGACGTACTGATGTAATAGGTTCATAGGTTCATACTAGGCTATCTGCCATGGGACAATTATAAGCCTAGCCCGATTCTGTATGGCTTACGCCGCCCCTTGATTTGAGTATACTGTGCCCTTTTTAAGGTTTAGTTTACTGTGCCTCTGTCTAATAGTGACACGGGAGTAATCCCTGGGACAAACCTACGATCCCCCATCCACTTATCGAGATTCTTCTTGAAGAGATTCAGTGAGGTGCTCTGCCTCACATGAACTGGAATTCTATTCCAGAGTGAAGGGAGCCTCTGGGTTATGAACCTGCCACTCCAGCAAGTTCTATTTATTTCTGTGCTGAGGTTCAAGTCCCTCGAGCATGTGGCTCTAAGGGATTTAGATTTACTGAGGTGGAGCATGTCCATTAATTCTGGATTTGACATAGCTTTGTATGTCAGGCATAGATCGCCTCGAAGTAGGTGGTATGCAACTGAGTAGAGCTGGAGTTTTTTTAACCGAGCAGCATATGGCATCTGTTTGAGACCCTTGATCCTCTTGGTGAGATACTTTTGGGGTCTTTCCAATTCCTGCAGGTGTCGGGTAAGGTACATCCCAAAAGGGGCATTGTATTCTATGATGGGCCTGATGAGGGATGAATAAAGGGGCACGATTACCTCTCTTAATCTAGATGTGAAACCCTTCGTGATGAGGTGGGCTATGTAGAAGGTCTTTCTAACCACTTTGACAATGTGGTTATCAAAGGAGAGATTGCTATCAACTTGGGTCCCCAGATCCCTAATAACTTTCTCTGTACTTAATGGGTTTCCGCCTATGTGGTAATTTGTGGGCACATTGTTTTTGCCAAAGGGTATGACTGTACATTTTTTGGCACTTAGCTTTAAACCATGGCGCTGGCACCAGTTATCTGTCTCTGTGAGACCTTTTTGAAGGATGTTTGTGTCAGCTGGACAGTTGATTATGGCGCCCAGTTTGCAGTCGTCTGCGAACTTGGTGAGCCATAGTCCTCCCACATTTGCCTGTACCTCGGAAAAGTATATACCAAACAAGAGTGGTCCCAGGACAGAATCCTGTGGGATGCCACTTGTGACCGGTTTCGAGTCTGACATGGCTCCAGCAACTCTCACTCTGTGGGTTCTGTCTTTGAGCCAGTTTGCGACCCATCTTGTGACATAGGGGTTTATATTTAAGCTGGATAGCTTATCTATGATGCCCGAGTGGGGTATTGTGTCAAATGCCTTTGCAAGGTCCAGATAGGCTGTGTGGACTACCTTCCCTTCATCTATGGCTTTGATGACTGTTTCAAAGAAGTCAACCAGGTTCAAAAGGCAGGATCTGCCCTTGACAAAGCCGAACTGGGTAGGATCTAGTGTCTGTAGGTCCCCAATGTCTTTGTTTATGAGCTCCATGATGATCCTCTCCATAGCCTTGCAGACTAAGCTAGTCAGGCTTATGGGGCGATAGTTTCCAGGGTCCGTGCAGGCTCCACCTTTGTGGAGTGGGACCACTGTTGCTGTACGCCATTCTGTGGGCACATATCCTGTAGTGAGGCTGAGATTGTATAGCTGTTTTATTTGAGGGATTAGTTCCTCTTGTAGTTCATGTAGGATGCAACCTGGGACACCATCTGGTCCCATGGAAGCAGTGTTTTTTGCTTTGGAGAGGGCAGCCTTCACCTGAGCATCTGAGATGTTTGGGAGGCAGCCCTCTGCCGGGATAGATACTTGCTCTTTTGGGAGGGAGGGGGTGGAGAAGTTTGCACTAAACCTGTCTGCCAGGATATTGGCGATGTCTGTGGGTTCAGTGTATTTTTTGTCGTTTAGAATCAAATCAGAACAAGTCTGGGAGTTGCATCCCAGGTTTCTAACATAACTGAAAAAAGCCTTATGATTGTCTTTGGTGTCCTGTGCAATTTTTCTCTCGAAGCTGGCCTTGGAGGATTTTATGAGGGATCATAATTTTTTGCTAGTACTGATCAGAGACGCCTTCCCTATTAGGGATTTTGCTCTATCATGTAGTAGCTTCCTCCTTCTGTTGTACAGTTTATTTATGGCAGGGGTCCACCAGACTGGACGCCTGCCTTTGGATGATTGGGTCTTGGTTTTGTTTGGGATAGCATGATACATGCATTCCTGGTGATGTCCGTAGAATGCATTTATATAGGATTCTGCAGTTTGGGCTGTAGTTTCCACTGGCCCTGGGGCCTTGAAGGATTCCACTTCAGTTTTGAAAAGTGAGAAGTTCGCTTTTGAGAAGTTTTTCACTGTGGTTTTCTGGGCTGGGGGTGGGGTCGGGATGTGGACATCCAGTGAAATTAATTTATGGTCTGATCTTACCAATGAGGGATATACTTCTGGTGTGGAGCATAGAGTCCCCATGTTGGTAATGATCAAGTCTAGTATGTTGTCCCCTCTTGTGGGAGTGGTGACTAGTTGTTCCATAGCATTTGAGTTTATAATTTCCAGGAATCTCTGGGCTAAGATGCGGGGGCTTGAGTAGTGCTCCCAGTCAATGTTTGGGTAGTTGAAGTCGCCCAATATAATGGCGTTCGGAGAGATCTTCATGTTCTCCAATGTTTTCAGGAAAGCCGAATGGGATTCCTGACTTTGAGAGGAAAGATGTCTGCTTTGGAGGTCTCTGTTGCTTAGGTATATTTTTATTTAGAGCCTCCGAATATGTTTTTGTGTATTTATGTGTTTGGTTCGCTGATGTGGTGGGACTATGTGATACTGGAATTGTGTTGTGTGAGGTTACCTTCTCCTCCTGACTGGTTACACCAGTTTTGAGATGAGAGAGCTCAGCCTCCAGTTTGGTTAAATAGTTGCATCTCTCACATATATTTGAACCTGTTTGGAGGAGGAGAGGGTTGTCCATGTACATGAGACAGTTGTAACATTGCCTCAAAATTCCCAGATTCACCAGCTGGACTGGAGAGGAAACCATTGACTGACCTTTGGACATGCTAGAGTAACAGGGAAACTGAATTTAAGATGGATCAATAGAGGACAGGGTAATCGTAGAGAGTATAAGAGTAAGTAGTGCTTATGGTTTAATAGTGCTAACTTGCAGGATTACTTAATTGGACCAGTGAAGGGCCTTAGAATGAGAATATGGTGTTTAAATTGAGAGATAGAGCAGTTCTAAGGGAAAAAGTGAAGAGCAGACTTTGTGGAGCCAGGAATAGTTTAAACCCAATTAGGCGGCGCTGCCCGTTGTTGCACTATGCTCAAAAATGCGCAAAACCGCGCAAAAGAGGGTTTTAATAGAGGAAGATGAAGGAGTTTTGGAATTGACCCAAAATGGCCAATAAAACTACAGTTTCAAGTCTGTAACCACTCCCACAGGGGCAGGCAGGCTGCTCAATGTTTTTCACTGCCACTGATCAACAGAGAGACTTTCCTTTAGCCCAAGCAAAAAATGGCCTCACAGAAACTTACAAACAGTTCAAGAACAGCAAGCCTGTAACTGAACTTTTTTAAATCTCAGAAAAGTGGGAAAAAAAGCAAGATTTTTTTTTTTGTTTTTTCAGAGATAGCAGAGGTTAACAAGTATCAACAAGTTATAACAGTGCAGTAAATGACCCCACACAAGAGTGCTAGGCCAAAGACAGATACATTTTATATTTGATGTTGTTTTATCTGTAACTTGCTTGAACTACTTTTTTATAGTACTTTTGTGAAACTTGTTTTTCCTTTGTTGTTGGTCTGGGCTGAAAAAGGTCCATGGAAAATCGGTCCACTTTCCTTGTTATTAATCAATAAATGAAACAATGTATGAAACAAAAAAACAAATACAAGTTCAGAAAAGATGAGGGTTGTTGCTAGTTGGATATTGAAAGGATTCAGTATAGGACTGATCCTTTTTCATATTTATGAGACATGAAAGAGGGACAGGAAAGAAAAAGATGCTTCACTGAAGCAAGTGAAAAAATGCAACAGGGCTAACATGCAAGACGGGAAGCAAAATGGCTTCTCTACATACTGCTGAGTTACTGTTCCTAGAATGTCAGGTCAAGACACTAAAGATCAAATCAAAACACAGGTGACTGTTTTCCACTGAAAATCATTTTGGTGTGTTTTCTGTGCATGCACCAACAGTGATTCCTTTGTTTTGAGGGACTCTCCCTTTTTTGTGTTTGTGCAATCATGAAGTTGGTATACATAAGTGCAGTGAGTCTGGGGGCTTGTTTCATCCTTGTGTACTTAGGGCATTCATTTTTGGCATTGTGGATCACTGGGTTTGGAACTGTGAAAAAGATGGGGCTTGGTAATACCAGATGAAAGATCAAAAGTATGTCAGTTTTTATTCGGTTCTCAAAAGTGCAAACAGTAATATATATTAAGAAACAAATCACAAAGAGACATAATAAGTGGCAGTATTAACAGTAACACAAGTAGAAAGGGATCTGTAAGCAAATAAGGTGAGATGGCAGTAAGGGTCCACAGGTGAAAAGAATATGATAGAGGGATAAACAGAATTTATTACAAGAAACATGTAAGATTCCTTAGCAGAGACATTTGTTAATGGCTATCTGATGTATTATCTTAAGAAACTGAAAAATTAACATGTGTCAGGCACAAGCTTTGTAATCGCTAACCATTGTGTAGTTTATCTAGATGTATTTATTACCTGTAATACAAACTAAGTTGATTACTCATATTGGTTTCTTGTGGATTTTATTATAATGGACCATCCCTGGGATTCAGGAACAGTATGGGCACAATTGAAGCCAGCCCTCATCCTCTGTTTACTGTGTGTGCTCAATGAGCCATGATGCCTGTTAACAACGAATGTGGCTAGGCAAGAGAGCAAGGACATTAGCTCATTAAATATCCTTCTCTCCACTATAAAGTAGACTGTGTGAGGAATAAGAGGGAGTATGGTGTCGTCGCAGTGAAGTACAATGATGATTATTCAGGGCAAGGACATGACTCCATGAGTCAGTAGAGCAGGGCCTCAAGACAGCTAATTTGGGTATCCAGCCACTCATCAATAACGTCGCCCATCTACTCAAACTGTTAATGAGTGACACGTGCCACCTCAACTGTCACTCCTTGTTGCAAGTGTTATTGCAAGACCTTCTTGAACAAGACTAGTAACACAGGCTGCTGCTGGAAGGGTGGAGATGACAGTGGCAGCAGTGGACACTGCTCTGCTGGCTGTGGTGTTGGTGGCAGTGGCATAGTAGCCACTGGTGGTCGGGTAAGAGGCCTGGATGGTGGCATGGATGCTTCATATAAATGTAAAAAAAAAAAAAAAAAAAAAAAAACAAAGATAAAGAAAAATGTATATAATGGAAAAGATAGTGAGAAAGGTCATGGGAAATAGAAAAGTAAAAATGCAGTAAAAAATGAAGATAAAACATCTGAGTTTTACTACTTTACTTGTAAAGTTCACAAAACAACCAACCCACTGTAACAATGATATGCCAATACCCAACCCCTTGGGGACTTAAAACTCACAACCGTAAACACCTATAACCTCAAAGGCACTGTATTTATTTGCTGAGCTACATCAGCAGCATGAAGGAAGCCTGTAGGGAAACACGCTAATTGTGTGTGTCACACACTTGCAGAATGAAAGAGACAATAGCCAACCCCTAGGGCACCTGAAGTCACAACCTTCAAAACCTTTAATGTTTAAGGCACTGTCTTTGCATGCACAGAAACTTCTGCAGCCTAAGAGAAGCATGTAAGGAAACAGTGTGTCACACACTTGCAGAAGGAAAGACATAACAGTAGCCAACCCCTAGGGGACTCAGACTTATAGCCTTCATCACCAGTAACCTTCCAGGTACTACATTCACATCACAAACTACATAAGCAGTCTTAAGAGAAACTTCTAGGATAACACACACTAATGGTGGGTGTGTCACACACTTGAAGAATGAAACAGACAACAATATCCAAACCCTAGCAAGACTTGAACGTATAAACTTCATCACCTATAACTTCCAAGATGCCTTATTTACAAGCTGTGCTACTTCAGCAGTCTAAAAAACCCTACACTGAAATTCACACTAATGCTTTGTATCACACAATAGCAATAACAAACCTTCTAAGGGGAACAGAACCCAATGGCAACATTATAGCAGGACCTCATTATGTTGAGCTGTGTCTACTTCACCTCCTTTCCCTAGTTAAACTATTGGTAATGTACTGTAAGTGTTCGTTAAAATGCCACTTCAGTGTTTTCATCTCGGTTATATGAAATTCAGGTAAGCTGCATTTCGTTAATTTGAAGTAGACTTGTTCAGCTACACGTTTTAGTATACAGAAGCCTGAAACCACTGACATCTATGTCATTAACCCTATACTACTTCTATTCAATACTGAATACGCCATCTAAGTGCAAGTACTGTATACAGCAAGGTGGAACACCTATTTCCCTTTATGCTGAACACGTCCTATATGGACAGTTGTATTTCCTAACATACCTGTTACACTTGTAGTAAACTATTAGCCTAGCATTTTAACCAACATAATGTTATAGGACAGATCCTAAACAAATCAACAGGGTACAACATAACTTGCTTGGATGGTAACAATTTATGTACAGTCTATGACACTGCTGGCAGCTCATACGTATCTAAAAGTTAAATACTACTCTGTGTTTTTGATAATATGGCAACCCAGGGAAAGCAAGTACTTATCCTGAGTACTGGAATGGCAACTTAACTGGTTTACTAACATGTCAAGCTACACTACCTGGAACAGGTATTCTTATCTTAGTATTCCCTGAAGTATGCAAGCCTCCTCTTTTGCAGCTCTGCATCGTCTTTAATAGGTTGATAGCCTGTGGAGAAAAAAATGGGAATCCATTACACATTGCATGGCAGACAGTGGCAGTTTTCATGGGGAGATTTAAGCCATCGCTTACTTACAATGCATAGGTGATGGCTGTTCTCAGACCTCAGCCTCCCATTGGGTCAGAAGGCCAGGGCGTCTATGTTTTAGATCACTAAACGATGGCGGCATTTCTCACCACTACAAGGTATGACTATGGCATGTGTAACATTTTGTGCCAGGCTGCTTCTGCGCTTACATTATATTTGTGGCCCTAGGCATTGTCCATCAATAAGATTTGGCCTGTAATGGTGGTGGAGGAATATTTTTGATTCCCCAGGAAATATTTTTTGGAATCTAAACTCCTTTTCCAAACCCACAAGTGGTGTTGTAAAAGCTTGCATAGAAAATGCTTCAGATTCACTGTCACACCTGTTTTCATCTGTCTCAGCTGCTGCACAATGGTGGTCAGCTCATTTGCATGACTAGTTGAGGAAAAGCCATATATAAGTAAGTAGTGTCTGATGGAAGATGTACATCATAGCTGGGGTAGTGAAATATGGTAGCCTAGGCTCTTGCTATACGATTAGCACTAGCAGTGCTTATCAGTTGTCCCTGTACATCAACAGTGTTCTGCTTGATATTTCACCCACAGTAGCAGCAAGAAGGAGAATGGCCATGAATGAGCTGTGCTTGTCTATTTTTTTACTAGATTAAATGGTGGAAATGGGAGTATAAGAAAGAAAGAAATGAAAGGTAGAAAAAAAGAAGAGTGTAGAACACAAAGTGAAAAACTATAGAATGACAAGGATGGAAGTGGAGAAAGTGAAATATATATATATATATATATATATATATATATATATATATATATATTTATATATATATATATTTATACATATTTTTGTAGGACAGGTGCCCATTTTTCATGAATGAAAATAAGGTAAGTTGGGGAAGAAAGCAAGGAAAGTAAGAGGAAGGTAAGAGGATTAGGGTAGGTAACAGGGGAAGACAGTCAATGAGGAAGGGAGAAGACAATAGTGAAGACATCAGACAAAGAGGAGAAAATGATTAGGGGTGGATTGTACAAAAAACAGGGGTGGGCATAAAAACAAAAAGGAGGGGAACACCAGGATGTGGTTCTGCATTTGCTGCCCTTCTAGCTGTGGCACAGTGGGAGCTTACATGCTTCCCTGAGTACTGTCACTAGGCCCTGTCTCAGATGGTGGTGACAGTACTGGATAGAAATGTGAGTTGCCAGAAAAGGTCCTCTATGTAACCAGTTTGGCATCTAATGTCCTGTTGATTAATTCCCCCCAAAATGTCTGCCAGATGGTACAACAGTCTCAGCATCTGGTGCAGGGCTACTTGTAGCGGGTGGTGCAGGTAGGGTAGGAGGTGTGGAGGTGACTGTGGCAGGCTGGAACCCAGATGTTTTGGGTGCTTCTGATGATACTGATGACAGCACTGCTGCTACCACCTGTGAGGGACTAACAGGTCTTGACTGAGGGTTGGGTGCAGTTCTAGATGCTGCTGCATATAATAGTAAAAAAAAAATTGAGAAAAACAAAATAAATGACATAGGGAGGGGTAGAGAAGTACAAATACAATAACAAAGAAGGGATAATATATACATATTTACAATGATAACGTTACACATACTAAAAATGAACGAACAACAAATACACTTCTTAATTTACCAAGGCTATCAACATACACAAGTGAGAGGAAGACTTGAACCCACAGCCCTCATTACCTACATTCTGAAAGCAAAACATTAATGTTTTTAACTGCTTGGACAACCCAAAAGGGATCTGTACTCAAAGACAAAGTAATGGAATGCCTGAGAATAATGTGCATATACACAAACAAATACTGCTCAGGCATACATTCCTCTCTCAGGTACTATAATTGAAAGAAACAAGTATATTAAGAAAGACTGCCTGTTACACAAATGTCCACTCCAAAACATATGTAGCTCATGCATATTTTTCACTTCCAGTTTTGAAGTTACTGTGATGAAACAGACACCTCAAATTAAAAAAATTATATCAAAGTACATATGTGAGGGAGGACTTGAACCCACATGCATTACCATAATGTATCCTAGTATATGGCAGGGTATACACACACACACACACACACACACACACACACACACACACACACACACACACACACACACACACACACTAATAATATCCAACAGTCATACTGCTACCATTGAACTACTGAAGTTAACACAGAAGTGATAGTGATGTATAAAAGTTATATTTTATGAAACTGCATTTATACTACCTCAATATATATTTAATATTAAAACCTGCACATCATGAATAATAATTCAGGCACTCTCTCTCCTCTTATGCAGCTGCCTATTCACTGCAATAGCTTCAGGCGCTAAGCAGAGAAAAACAGCCATGTGTAAGATATGTGGATGACAAGCTCTGGCAGATTGTATGTCTAACTAACATATGTTCTGCTTACAGTACATATGTGATGTCTGCTGTCCAACTTAATGCTCCCATTGACCTAGGAGTTCTGGATTGTGGCACCTCATTTCATTGTAATAGTAATGACACTGTTCTTCTATGCATGGGATACCAATAGAACTTTTCCAGGCTTCAGTCTTATACTGAGGCCCCTGATAACTCTTCTTCAGGAGCCCCTGGCTGTAACTTTTATGGAGATGGTGGAGATAGAATTTTTGCCTCCCCCACAACCACCTCAGTGCTCTACAAAGTGCATTACTATTCCCTTCTCCAGCCATGATGTCTCTCTGTGAAGAATTGAGTGAAAAATGGCAGAAAATTCACACTCAGAATGATTCTTGTGTGTATCATCTGCAGCACAAAGAAGTTCATCAATGAGCAGCTTACTTGCGTGGCAGATAGTCAGCTTAGCTAATAGATACTGTTTTACAATGGTTCATAATCACACTTTAAGGTGTGAGACATAGCAGTCCTACATCCCTGTTTATGTTGTTAAAAAAGTAGACACTACAGTGAATCCATTTCCATGAGGCTATATGTGGAATCACAGATCTCCCCTTAGAGGCACGGTGTGGACCACTTATGCACAGTGCTACCAAAAGAGGCCTAGGTAAGTGCATGGTATTGATTACAACTGAGCATGATGTTTAGCAAGTTTTCTCAATGAGAGATTCAGAAACACTAATGAGTTTAGTCCTAATTAGCATAATCATCATCATGCCCATCCCGGTGAATTTCTGTGATATAAATGCGAAGGAAAGCAGACAGAACCATCACGCTAGGGAAGAAATCATAGAGCAGTAACTTCTTAACCTGAGAGTAACTGTTAAGTCAAAGTTAAGCTATGCTTGTACAAGGTACATGCTACTTTTTACAAGTTCATTTTGTTAAGTATGGCTGCGTTTAACTGCTAATGTAATTCCTAATATAATATAAAATAGGTAGGCTAATACGTTTAAGTGTTTTGGGAAGATATACTGAGAGGTGGTACTGAAAGGAGAAAAGCAATTGTTGGGCTGTTTGATTGCGAAGCATAATGGAAGACACAGCCATCATCACATACTCAGAGCACAGTTCAGCATGTTATGGCAGACCTTGTGATACTATTTTCACTAAAAATATTGCCTGTCGTATAAATCACACAAATATCTATTAATCCACAACCCCTTATACCATTTTTGCACATGGGATCAGGGTGTCACTTCAACAGTGACAATCATCTAGAGCCAAGGTTTTATATGCCATGTGCAAAACTTTTTTTTAACCTTGAGAGAAAATAGTCATGTCATCTTGGTCAGTTACTATGCTATAGGTGTTATAATGTAGGTGATATTTGATCAGTAAACGTATGTGCCTGATATAAGTAAAATAATGTGGATAAAGATATGTAGCTGAACAATGGAAGTATGTAAATGGTTGGATATTAGATCTGGCTGCAGGCAGCTAAGACAAACTGGGAGACTCTTGAATGAATCCACAGAAGTTCAGATGGAATACTTATTTCCTACCTACAGTAGTATTCACAGATGTGGAGGTACTATGTGCAGTAGCAGGAATAAAATAAAGGTAGTTCAAGGTAAGGTAACTAAAAGTACTGAAGGCTCTGCACCAGCTGTCATAGAAACAGAATCTTAAAGGGCTTAGCATGTAAAGCAGGGGAAAAGGGTATATACCTGGATATGTAGTGTTGTGGGTGTTAATGCAGAGAGAAAAGGAATATGGATGTCGCTAGGTGTGCAGGATGATTTATTTGTGAGATGGAAGCACAGAAAATTGCGTGACAGTGTAGGAAAGGGATTTGAAAGTCTGGCTGTTTAGGTGACAGTCACAAGTGAAGCTTGGTAGTTAAGGTTTGTATACATTTCTTGGGGTGTGGTACTGTGCATACACTAGTACCCAGGTAGCTATGATGCTGAGAAAGTGGGCTACTGGAATAAAGGGGTGCTAGATGTAACATCAGTGACTCTGATGTAGACTCGGAAAGGTCCCATTTTCTCCATATGGATATGAAAGCTTAATAACTGAGGTACTTCAGAAAAAGCCCTACTTGGCTGCAGCATCTCTTTCATTTCTTCTTGATTACTCAGAAGAAAGGATGCTGTATAAATATAGGGAAATTATTAAAGGACAGAGGTCATGCCTTGTTGTAGTTCAAGGATGGAAAAGCGAATAAATGCACTGCCTCTATACTAACATACCAGGAACATTTGACTTACCTTAAAGTAATCCTCCATACATGCAACACCATGACATAAGGTTCGCCCATTGCTTCTTCTTTTGCTTTGTTTTTTTTCAACTGATGCCAGGGACCCGAAACTATCCATTGACCATCTACAATAACCTGAGCCTCAAGCTGCTCATTTTCTGTTTCATTCTGCAGCCATACCTGTAAACATGCAACATGAGTATCCCACCATCCACCTTTGTACTGTGCTCTGTAACACAAAAAAAGAACATTTTAAGTGGCATCATATATATCTTGTTATGATTCAGTCTTCCAGAACCCTGGAGTTTTAATTGGCTCTCCTGATTCCCCGTCTGATGGGTATGTGATGCTGATCCTATACAAGGTAAATTCAGCATGTGTCTGCTTGTGTGCAAACCAATGACCTCTATCACTTTATGCAGAACAACACTATAATGCTAAGTAGTTACCAGGGTGACTTGTCTGTGATAAAAGAAAGGATCTTCCCTATTCAGTGTATTTTCTTATATTTCTTTATCCAGGTTGCTATATTTCAGTGCAATCTATATGGTGAGCACAACCATATGTACACTATTCCCACATCTCCCTCATTTCCTGGTCTTACTTTGACTAGGCTAACAATATGTAGGCCTTGGCTCTTGACACTGACATTTGTATTTGGTAAAATATTGTTTTTTTTTTCTCTGTGTGGTCTAGCTGCACTTGTTCTGATACTCTGAAGGCCAACAAAGAATGCAGTCAAGAAGCAGGACCTGGAAAGCAGCATTTCATATTTATCTGTTTATACCTCTGGCAGTGCATCCTAGAAAATCTTGAACACCTTAGGTCCAATGGGTAACCTACTCTTTAAAATTCTTTTGTTACCCAGCCTTGCAATGTTTTTCTCTGCTGAAGCACCCTTGTGTAATCCCCCCAGATTATGGTCAGTGGGTACCAGCTGATAGTTGCAATTTGTATATTTGCCTTAGTTCATGAGCTGTGAAGTAGTATAACATATTTGGTCAACTGAACTTTTTTTTTTTTGAAGTGCATTGTAATGTGGTTTGGTTGAACTTCCTGTATGACAGTGTGGATTTCATTTACCCTTTTTATGCACAACCTGAATAACTGGATGGGAAACAGAAAATATACCCTTGGGATTCCACTCCTGTCCCTGCTGAACAGGGGCATCGGGTGCTGACTTGTCTAAACATGGGCTAAACTCTTGGCTAGGCGTATAAGGCCCTCAAGGCCAATAGCCTAGTAACCTCCTATGATCATATGAACTCCATTCACTACAAAGTCATAGCTTCTTATTCAACTTCACTTAGATATCTAACCCCTCCAGGCTGTCATCAGTAGTCCTCCCCTTAATGATGATAGTCAGTTTATTGTGGGAGTGAAATGAACCTGAGAACTGCCAATGCTTCTTGCAAGAGGCTGGCTTGATGGATTGCGTGTCCTGACATTCCATTGCATATGCTTTTTAGAATCTATGGGGCAGGCATACAATGGGCCTTGTGATCAATATTTATGTCACCACATGTGATGTGATCAGAGGCAGCACTTATTAATGAACTTAATTGCATTATACATTATCTTTTCTGTAATGCGCAATATCTAAGATCTTGTCATTTCTTCTACATTACTGTGTTATGCTACTGTACCTTGCTTTTGTACAGCATGTTTGAAATCATTTTGTAATTTCTCTGCCATTGTGCCAAGGTCAAGGCTGTAAAAGGTCCAAGGACGCATCAGCCCAGTTAACAAAATAAATCTTAAATAAATAAATAAAATGACTAAAATATCTAGCTTTCACCAGAGATTCTACCATGCCAGTGTTTCCAAGGCATACATTCCCTAAATGTTTCTCTAAAGAGAGGTGAGCAGACTAAATCCGATCATTCCTGTCCTTACCTTGTACCAGCATCTGCAGGTGCCCATGCTGTTATTCAAATCTGAATCACCTAGGTCATAGTCAAGGCTTTATCCTACTAAGCTAATAAAGCTGGCTACATATGCCATCAATTGATCTAATGTAATAGCCCATTTTCCCTCTCTCCCTGCCCCTCCCACCCTATTTTGACAAAATTATATACTCCTACTTTGTACAGCATCCCTCATGCAGGACTCAGTGAAGTGATATTCAGCTTCTGGTTCTAAGCTCTTGAAGTACTCCCAGCATAAAAAGGAAAAAAAAATGTACCCCCGGATTCACGAATCCTCCATGTAAGACTAAATAAGTCTTACTCGGAGACTGTAGTTGAACAGTATGATGTCAGCGTACCATGAATATTCATGAGGGCACGCTGACTCCACTCCAAGTCTAGCACGGACCGTGCAGGAAAGCAGGGGGCGTGTCCGACTGCCGAGCAGTCCAAAGGTCCACGCCTCTGCAAGTGTCTGAAGTGTAAAATGTCAACACATAAGAGCGAGTCCGCTCAAATGTCCACGTACCCAACACCACACTCCCTGACATTGTAAACCCCCAGCACAGTTATGAAAAGTAAAACTTAAAATTTTTTTTTCTAATTCCTGATATAGCTGCCCGTATTTGCGCGTATGTGCGCGGATGTGTCCATTGCTTAGCTGCAGTTAGCAATCTCGACATGGAAGAGCATAATAAGGAATGCTTATGCAAATTACATGCAATAGCGTAGTGGTAGACCCTTCGCACAAAGAGGAGGCATTCACGGTTCGAGTCCCACCACTCCCCTTCCTATTTAATGTTTTAAACTAGTATATGAAAAATACCTGACATATATGATTAAAGTTTTACTAAACAGCATTGAAATGACCTATGTATCAGTGAACAAAATGTATATTTATAAAGGATCCTGACATATAATTGCCCTCAGTTAAGTAACACTTTACCCAGTGCAATATAGGTGCCCGTAGTTAAGCAGCGCTTTAGCCAGCGCAACAGAGGTGCCTGCAGTTAAGCAGTGCTTTATCCAGCACAATAGAGGTGCCCGCAGTTAAGCAGCGCTTTACCCAGCACAATAGAGGTGCCCATAGCTAAACAGCACTTTACCCGGTGCAATCGGTTTTCGCGGAGGTGCACGCCTCGCCAACCAGCGCACCGTAGGGCAACGTAGAGCAAAGTTGCCTAAACACAGCCACACCCCCTAGCCTGTCTGGACAGTAGTAAAATAAAAAGCAATGACAAGGTCTGAACCCGGGAAATCTTGCACCATAATCAAAGTACTGAACCACTAAGTCATGACAGCTTAGGATAAACAGCCACTGTTAACATACATATACTTATAAATGGTAGATTAACCATTGCTAAGCAGGTCTGCAGTCAGCTGAGACTTTTCAAAAACGGCCAATCACAAAAAAGTGCGGGAAATGTGGCATATTTAAGCCCCATAGGTAGGAATACTCACCATAACTGATTGTAGCTCCCATCTGCAGTTAGAATGGCTGCTGCTGGAGAGGGTACACGCTTTAGAGCGCAACGCTGAGGCATCGAGGAGTCAAAATACATGGTTTGTCTCCTTGTCCACCATCATGAGTCAAGACTCCTGCAGGGCCAGTTCCAAGGGATGGAGTACAAAGCAGAGGCTTGGAACCGGTTAGCTCATGACCTCACCAGTGTCACAGGCATTCCTTGGACTGGTGAGCAGGTCCGTCACCACCATGCAGACCTGAAGAGACGGAAGCAGGACCTACTGAACCAATGGATACAGGAGGCCCGTGGGATGCAAGATGCCCCACTACTGAGTAGGTAGCCATGGAATTCAGTATGTAAGACATGCTAATTTATTCTATATAATGGATAGGTATGTCTCAATATCCCTTCATTTACTTGACAACTGCAGGTGTCCATGCTGCGAATCAGCAAGCCTGTGCAGATAGGCTGCTAAGGCTGTGCCACCAGGCAGGTTAGTAATTATTCTGCATGTATTGTTATATAAAATAGGTGAGAGTGCCTGAAAGAAAGTGTTGTAGCCCAATAATACAGCCATAAAATGCCCTGAATAATTCCTCTGCATGTACTGTTATATAAAATAAGTCAGAGAGCCAGAAAAAGAGTGTAGTAACCATTAAGAAAGGTAAAATATGTCCGGAATAATATCTCTGCATGTACTGTCATATAAAATAAGTGAGCAAGCCTGAAAAAGAGTGTTTTAACCTATTGATAAAGGTATAATATGTCTTGAATATATCTTCCATATGCACTGTAATATCAAATAAAGGAGAGAGCCTGTGGAAAAGTGTGTAATGTAATTAATAAAGGTATAAAACCTGGAGTGTGTCTGTGTCAATTACTTTGAAATGTTGTACCCTTGCATTATACAAATAGTACTGTTTTAATAAGTGCTGGCAACCCACAGTTGGGCAATCCCATCTAAAGTGGTTGATGGAAGTGCCAGTAGTTGTGAAGCTTCTATACAGTCCTCAACAGTCAGTTACTGGCTGGCATGCATAAGTAAATCTGGCACACAAGTAGCTTGTTAATTAGATCCCCATAAATGTGAGTGTGCTACACGAAATGTAGGGTTCTGTACAAATTTAACTGAAAATGTCATGTGAACACATCCAGATATGTAGATAAAGAAATATAAATAAAATCAATAAATATGTAGCAGTAACATCTGCATCTTGGACAGTTAGTATGTCAGATATAGGTCAGGTATATAATGAACTAGCCAAACCCATTACACAACCTAATGCATGTTGCCAAGTGTAATAATACATGTAGGGGATATACACCTGCAGTCAATAGGAATGTAGTGTAGACTAAAAGTACTTATAAGATGTTAATTGAGGTTTCTTTCTACACCCACTGTATGTGCATAAACAATGCAATTCCACACCTCAATGGGTATGTGTAATCTCAAAACATTTGTTGGGATATGTCCCATTGTTCTATAAATATTTGCATTCACTTTGATGCATGTGCCCTGTTCAAACACCACAATCATGGTGGCCTGTTGCCACCAATCATCTCTGCATGCTGTTGGAATGTCCACTGTCGTTCAATATATGCATGTGTTATGCTTGCTGTTCAACTGTTGGAACCTTGGTGTGTTGGGTTAATAGGAATATTACTGCATGCTGTTACAACTAACTTGGAATGCTGTTGTTTATGTTGTAATTAAACACACGTAATCACAGAACGTATGGGAAGGCCGGTCCCAGCGGACCCACCTGTCCCTCCTCAGCTGGCGAGTGCACCTGGCACCAGCAGGTCTGGTGCCCAGACCAGGCTCCCCTCCTCCGTTGGTCCTGTGCCACCTTCGGGTGGAAGCACTGCTGGGGATGGGGCTCGTCCCCCACGTGCAAGCATGGGCGGAGAAGGGCCACCTGTCACCCTTCGAAGGGTCCGGGCTGTGGTGCGTTGGGAGATCCAGTGTTCAGTCGCTGATCCCCTACGCCAGCTCGAGGCGAGAGTGGCACGTCTCATGGATGAGCCTGCCCGTCCTACACAGCCCCCAGCACAGCCACCCTCGGGGCTGTGAAGGTGCAGTGGTGACTGCCCATGGGTGGGGATCTCAGTTCCACTGTTACCATCTGTGGGCTCATGGGCTTGCGATTTCCAAACACCCGTCCCCGTCAATTGTGTTCACTCACCCCATGTGTCATACACCGCCCCTGTATGCGTCTTGTTTGTCTTGTCTGTTTACCTCCCCAAATAAACCTACTTCCTCTACCTCACTTTCCACTCTCACCTGAAAAAAAAAAAAAGGGCAATCTGTACCCACAAAAAAATTATGCCCCATACATAGCTGCCCATTTCGCACACATGTCCGCTGGACGTGTAAACTGATAATTATAATTGGCAGTACAACATACTTTGTTGTCCTCACCCCTCTCCCAGGGGTGGAAGGTTTCAAATTTCACTCCAAATTTATTGCATATGCACAGCTGTTGCTGGTAAAGAAATGGGCAGCTATGGACCTTCCCTACACCCGTCCTGCACATCCCGAGCTTGTTTTCCTACTGTCTTTCCCTCTTTGTGCCCCCTTTTTCACCACTTTCCTATTTCCCCATTTTCTTTTCTTTCAAAGAAATTAGCGCGGGGGTTAGCGGGAGTAAGCACTTTTAAGCAGTAGTAAGCGGGTTTAAGCAAGTGTGCACACGCGTTGCACAAACCCGCACAAACCAGCTTACAACTGCTTAAAAGTGCCTTAGTCACTCTGCATGGCAGGGCCCTTGTTCTGCTGAGCAGCAAAATAAAACACCGTTGTCAGTCTCGAACCCCAGACCTTGGACACACTAGACTGCAAGAAGTACCACTAAGACACAGCAGATATACAATAACTTGGTGCTGAAATAAATATATCATGCATTACAATGCGTGAATGTAAAGGAAAAATAGGAAGGCCATAACACAAAGCTTGTTCTGTGGATCTTTACCAGCAATTGTTGTGGAATTGCATTACATGAGTGTGATATGAGAAGCAGCCATTCTAGCAGCAAATATTGTTACAGAGGCACTTTACAACCCCCATACAGTATCATAGCAGGACAAACACTGGCATATCTGATTAGGGCAGAGGCCATACTTCCTAACTGTGACTACATTTCAGAGATGTCCCTGATTGTTTAACATATTTTAGCTGTGTCCCTCTGAATCCCTCTGAAAAGTACTGATGTCAGTCAGAAAGATGGGTATTACACAATGAATACTGACAATAATAACAGTAGACACAGCTTGTACTTCAAAAAAGGTGTACTAATCCATATGCACTGCTTCACTCAAGTCTACACTTACTGTCTCTATAATGTGTAAGGTGTACCATACTTTTAACTACCTATCCCTGACTCCATGCAAAGATGTATCTGAGTGCTTCATAGGCCTGGCAGAGGCACAAACACACAGGCATATCAGCTATTCTGCTGTTACACACTCTGCAAATAGCTTTGGTAGGACTTCCACAAGCATACCCTTATGTAGGAGTACAACACAGAATTCCCAAAGAATGTAGCCATGTACTGGTAGCAACTGACTGTAACAATGCCATTGTACCAGTGCTGAAAACACCTGTAGGTTGCACAGACAAAGAATAACAGTGTAACATCTGGCTAACATCTGGATAGGTTCACAGTTGGGAACTATGCAGAGAGACCACCTACCTTGATAGACTAACAGGTACACACCAATCCTTTAAGTCCCGTAAGATAACATTCACACAATAATACATAATGCTCTCTGTATGTTAGCATCCCCCTGCCCCACAATTACAAATTGCGTGTGTGTTTATGAGTAGAAAAGAAACTACATAGTCACATATATCCTGTGTAAGTATTTGTAGGGGTGAGTTAAACTCTACACTGATAGCTCTGTACTGGAAGTGGCAACAGTCAGGTATGAGTACAACATATACATCACTGTCTACACCTCTAGCTTCAGATATAAGAAGTATACCAACCTTCTGACTTACACAACAGTGTCCACAGCAAACAAGCATGGGCCCCACTCTGGAAATCTGAAAGGGCTACGCCTACATACCTTAGCAATTTATAGTATTGGGTTGCTATGACAGTGAGTACTGCAATTACCACACAGCAGGCTGTATGCATTTACCAAATGCTGGGCACCAATTGGTGCAGAGGGCATCACATGCACATGCGCAGATACCTATAAAAGCAGACTGTACTAGCTATCCCCACATGCAATCATTACATTGCACGTGTCAGAGACTATATAACTCCTGGAGAGTAGTGAGAAAAAATTATTACTTAATAAAAAAATATTTAATTAAGTAAAAAATATATATACTTAATTACTAACTAAAAATATTAATTAAGGAAAAAAATACTTAATTAATAACCAAAAATAAAACTTAAGTAAAAAACTTTACTTAATAAATAAAAAAAAAAATAAATAGAAAATTTGTCAAAGCATACACAGACACTGAAAGTGACAAACAGGTAGGTATGTAACAGATATGTAGTTACCGGCAAGTAGTAGATGTTTATGAATAGTACTGTACATACTCTGAAACATGCATATGTGGCAGCAGTAGGTATGTATGCACTGATGCCATGCATAACTACTGCCATGGACAAATTAGTGTGTAGCTGTGTGCAGTGGGACATAACTGTGACATATGTAGCCCAGCATTATATGACAAACATCTGATCATGTTATCTATGTTCTGTACAGTACTGTGTATAATGGCAGTTTGGGGGAGTGGTGCAAACACCTATATAAACTTGGACGTGACAGAGTAAGACATGCATGGTAGTCATATAATGTGTAGCTTAGCATTGGCAACTGCTGTACCAGGCTAGTATAGTAATGTAGCATTTGCAGCTATATATACTCCCTGTACTATTACTCTATGCACACATGTGACAACTGTCCATGTTGTAGCAAGGCCCAACAGGTCATCCGTGAGGTGTACAGATTTACAACAGTGTGGACCTTGTGTGTGTATGGCACACACATATGGAGAGATATTTACGTGTCCGATATATTAGCATCTTAACATGTGCATTGAGCAAGGGACATACTGCAACTGTTTGTGAAGGTTGGACATTTATATGCTGGTGCAGGTTGTTATGTGCATATTTATATGTAGGTTGTAGTGTGTGGCAAACAAGACAGCATACAGTGCTGGGATATAACATGTGGTGTTTAAACGCTGTGGGTATGATTTGTTAGGTTTTAGTCTTCCAGACAGGGTGTCCTGCTAAAGATACATGGGCTGAGAATACCTTCCATGCATTCTGCACAAGACTGTGCAATATTATTACATAACTGTATCCCTCTCAATCTTTGCATAATTGATATTCCCACCATGAAAGGTGGACTGTATATGTGCCTATATGTATATCTATATGTACACCAATGGATGTTCATATATACGCCCAAGCTCAATGTTGTAAACGTATTGCCATCCCTTTTGTTAAAAACCCTGTACCCATGAACTACCACATAGGTAGTAGTCTACTCAACACCAAAAGTGTGATAAGAGACTACGGGACACAGGTGGACAGTAGTGTCCCTTTTGATAATCACAGTGCCACACTAGTCATGTAAACTGTGTACGGTCCACATGTCATCAGAAAAGGTGTGTCATCCATGGAAAAAGAGGTCAGTGTTCCACTCTACTCATCAGTCATAACACCCATCATAAGAGTACAATGGCCCTGTTGGTATGTACCTCAGAAGACATGTACAGCAACTGTAGACGCCAGACACATACCTCACAAAGAGTATTACCAGACTCAAACAGATGCCCTATGCAGACTGTCTTACAAAACCACAGCTACACTGTGTTGCATACCGCCTACCCAGAGGCAACCTCTGCCTACCATACAAAGACATGCCAAACCCACAAGTGTTGGACATGCTCCATATAAACAGATTAAAATCCATACAAGCTACACACTGTACTGATCTAAACCTTGTAACGTCAAAAAGCAGAACATGCTGGAGTGGTACATTATCATCTCAGACACATACCATTATCATCTCAGACACATACCATAATCTGGAACTAACTACCTGTCAATAGCAAATGAAGGTCCTCATTAGCAGTTGTCATGAATAATCATGATGATTGGATGTGAGACAGGAAACACAACCCGGGAATCACCTCTGTGGCACTGCATGACAGGGGCACATGAACCTAAATTACATTGGTGTTGAAGGGCAGGGTACCATATGGCTAGGCTTCCATAGGCCCTACAGCTAATAGCCTATAAGCTACCTAGGACCCGATACACACACGCATGTACTTGTTGCATTATTTGCTATGTGAGGTTGACTGAGTGTGATGGTGAATGTGTAGGTGAATGTGTCAAAGTTGTGTATATGTGTGATAGCCTATTGGGAAACTGTTTATATCATGGTATGTAGTGTTGTAGCTCTGATCCCAGCAAAAGATATGTATGCTACTGCTAGGCAGGAAAAGCAGTATGGCATAAGGTGTGACGTAGTCCCATGGTGTTGACTGGAGTGTGCCATTGTAGGCTAAAGCAGTACATGTATGCTTATTGATTGTTAACACTAGTGAATTCAAATCCCGTATGAACTGTAGTATTACCTGAAGCTGTAGGCCTAAACAGCACAGTATGGTGTATATCCACACTGCTTGGAAACACTGTTTTGTTTGTTACCTGTAGTCCTCACATATTACATACCTCAGGCATGAGGTTTTGTAAGTGCTGACACACAGTACTGTATGGTACACAGGTAAAACTCATCTGGGTTGCCATACCTTTGTGTCTTGTAGGTATGTCTGATGTGTGTGTGGGTATGCCTGTAACATGGCCTCGGTGGTATGTGTGTCACAGGATAGAAATGCATATCTAGCAACATGTATAGTGTAGTACAGCAGTATGCCACCTATATTGATGAATGAGCACATATGTTACTGAGGGGTTTGCTATCAACAAGTAGCGTGGTGTACTGGTAGTACTGTAACTGTACTTTACATTCATTTCAATGGATGACAAATGTCTGTATGTATTAGCTTCATATATACCTCCTGTGGCAAGGTGGTGCATTGTGTCACATACAGTGTGCTATGTACTGTTGTATAGTCTTACATACTGGTTTCACTTTGTTGCTGTGCAGAACATGGTTTGGTATATAGTATGTGCCTGACACTGTCAGGCAGTTGTGGGCTGAGCAGTGATATGTGGTATTAAAAGTGTGTATCTACTGACAGCCAATAGGTTGCTATATATGGCATTTCATTGATGTCTGTACTTTAGAATGTTAAGTGTGCCACATGGCTTGCTCACAATTATTGTTTTATTGTCTTCCAGGGACATGTCTCACAATAGAAAACCTGCGTATTCCCCCTAAGAGGTGGAAGTCATCCTAGATGCCCTCATACAACATCACAACCTGCTGTTCTCTAGAACCAGCCAGGACCAGCATGGGCGCACTGCACTGTGGCAGGATGCTGTCCATCGGGTGAATGATGTAGGCATGCATAACCAGACTTATGAGCAGGTATGCCATCACTGCAGTGATTTAATCAGACATGTCCAGCAGCTTGCCTGCAATGTCCACAGACAACAGCTTGCCACAGGTGGTGGTGCAGCAACACATCCACCCCTCACCAC
Source organism: Protopterus annectens (assembly GCF_019279795.1). Lineage (NCBI taxonomy): Eukaryota > Metazoa > Chordata > Ceratodontiformes > Protopteridae > Protopterus > Protopterus annectens. The sequence continues at coordinate 1,628,842,298 of NC_056744.1, read as the reverse complement.
AGTAGAAGGCTCCTGGCCAACCACTACAACAGACATATGTCATCATGGAGGCCGGAGTCACCCAGCACGTCGACTCAGAGCATGCAGGTAACATGGCATATCTGTAGACTACTGTTAGCTCGATTGTTAGAACATGCATTTACCAGATGTGTACTGTGTATTCAGAAGATGTGGAGCCTGGTGTCATACAATACTGATAATTTGGAGCATAACCTGTATGCCTGTGACTGTCACCTGTTGTACTACTGTAAAATTGCAAACTCACAGCAGCAATGCCATAGTTGTTGACACTAACAAACTGTCTCATATCCTTGTAGGTCTCTCTGGTGTGATAGCAAGACAGCAGACCCATGCTGGTGAGTGTTCTACATTTAATATAGCATATAAGATGTGCATGTCATAGGAGAGTTGTAGGCCATATACACATGTAAAACACCTACACATAATGCATGCACTGCATGTTCTCTGTGGGACTATGCACATCCCAGTAACATGAGTAGCTGCCTCAAACACATGCAATACACAGAGCATCCCAACCAATTGTGGTACACTGTAGCGGACATTGTACAGGCAGAGTCAATACACATGCACACAACATATACCACTTCGTCATATGCAGTAAGTGTTAATATGATACACATGGCGTATGTAGACACCTGCTGTAAGGTCATACTCCAGTATCCCAAATGTCATCAACACAGCACACATACTATACCTGAGGGTTAGAGGCCTATCATGGGCCGGTGCGACACGCTTCAACACACAACACATTCATGTTAGGCAATGCTCCCTATTGAACAACTTACATACCCATGTAACAACTGGCTATGAAATGGTTAATGTAGCCAATGTGGTGCAGGTCAGGCACAGCAAGATAGTTGCCAGTGTGGCATACATTAGTGGCCTTGAATGACCACATGATGCTGCCTGATGATGGCTCATGGTACTACACTACATCTAGTTACAGTAACTACAGTACTACACATAGCATTCATTGCTATACACCTGACAGTTGGGCGCATCCGGCCATGGTATGTATACCTATGAGTGATGGTGCACAGGACATTGGAAAGCGTTTTAGACTTGCACAGCAATGCTGTGTCCATGTACACATTGTGTTTCAGGGTGAGGCCAATCATTGAACAACACACATGCATCAAAGACATGTATACTGTTATCAACAAGGACTCTCTACACTCGCACTGCATGCTGTTGAGCAACACACATCCTGCATGCTGACACGTGTGATAGGACTCTTTGGCTTGTGATACTGTACTCCACCATCAACCACTAATGAGTATGTTCCGTATTGCTGTTGGTGTGTGTTTATGTGTGTCAACTTGACTGAGTAGTGTTTTTGTGTGCATGAGTTCATGTGTGCTAACATCCTGTACAGATTGTAAAGTGTGTTTCCTGTTTTCCTCTCACAGGTGCTGAGGTATTGTTGGATGAGTGCAACAGGGAACCTGAAGTCACTGCCACAAATAGTGGACATGATGATACATGTGTTGTGGCACAGGCAGGTTTGACAGGGTCTGTCGTTGGTCCGCCAATTGACAGTACACAGCTTTCCACCCCATCTATGCGCACATTCATACTGCCGATACATCCCCCAACACCAATGGCCTTAGCTGAGGAACAGCATACAGTAGGCATTGACCAGGATAGTGTGGTATCTATGGCACATGCAACCCCACACAGCAGCCATACCCAGACACCTGGAACGGTACCACATAGGCATATGTCCAGGGGTTCTCATGGGAGCACTGCTGGTCGTAATGCCCCTGGCAGATGTGCCTCCACAGGTCTCACAACCTCAGGTATGTTCCGGGCTGTAATGCAGGCACAGGCACGTATGGAACGGTACACCAGGCAGGGACTAAGGGCGCAGAGGGCTCATAACACTGCTATCAATGACAGTATCTGTGACCTTGCCGGTGCCATCCGTAATTACACCGAGGTCATTGATAGAAGTTGGGGGGAGACACTAGATGTCCTCCGCAATGTAATGTCCATGTGCCAGGACAGTGCAGGATGGCTGAAATGTGGATGTATGCCAGCAACATCATCAGCTGGCAGTTGTCGTGGGCGACACACAAGTCCCAGCCGCTCCCGTAGTGGCAGTACCAGCCCCAGCAATGTTGGGGCTGGGCTGTCAATAGACCATCTTAGATGACTATGTGCACATGGTCTGGCCAGTCCCAGCAGGGACATGGGTCCAGTCGACATCCCTCTGCCTCTAGTACCCAGTCTGGCTTAGTACCCGATACTGTCCATGGCACCCCTGCCAGGCACAGGTACTGTGTCCGTGGCTGGAGACAGTGATCTGTACAGCCTGGCAGGTACAGTCTGTGGCTGTCCCACAACCTCCCGTATTTGGCAGCCACAAGGTGGAACTGTGTGCATGCAGACACACATAAACCAAACACCTAGGGCTAACACATACACATTACATCAACATTGACCCATACTGTATTGTTGTCCCTCACACAAACACACACACACATGTTGATTGGATGGGTCATTGTCGGACTCTGGCAAACCAATAACACACCCTGTGCATATGATGAAACTGTGCCACCTCCTGTCATCTGTGGCATTGATGCAGGAACAGACTTACATGGTGCTGATGCACAGGGTGACCTAATAGCAGTGTAGCAATGTTAGCATGTTGTCAACAGTAAAGTGTAATGATATCCTTGTAGGTATATCTGAGCAGGCATGATGCATTAAAGCTATGATTATAAATGTAGTATCGTTTACACCAGTGTTAATTCCAAAAATGTATTGTCCACCCATGTGCCACTTGGCTGATGTGTGTGGCACTGGCAGCATGTGTTGGTGAGTGGATGGTACGTGTGTGATGTGTGTAGTACAGATTTGCAGGTGTACATTTGTGAACATGGTGGAGCTGCACTGTCTGCATGTACGTGCATAGTGGACACATGGGAAGGGTAACATGCCCTGTATTACACAGTGTTAACACTTCATATTTTCTATTGGTGGCCAGTATGCATTTTACTACACATATGTTACAACTTGGGTACACATGTGTGTATGACGTGGTTTGACACTATGCTGTGGGTGATACTGTTAATATCGGTCATTGGTTTGCATTCTGGTAGTATACATAACCTCAACAGCCTGATTTTAACCAATCGTTAGATGATGCCTTGACAACTGACACACAGATGTAGGATACACAGTAGCATTTGAATCCTTCCGGTACTATACTATACCAGTAACCAGTGGTATTGATCGCCACCCATTCCTGGGACCACTCCTGTTTGGCATGTAGCCATCTTAGGTACAAGCAAACACACTAAGGATATGTCCGTCCACATCTGGTAATGCATACAGTGGCCTACAATGCATTCTCCGGATGAGACACTTATCCTCCACAAGGGTATCATACAGACTATACCAGATACCTGTTGACCAACCCATGCTGTAAAGCTATAAGCCAACTATAGCATAGTCATCCACATTTACTATCCATAGTATCCTGACAGTACCACATTGGTAGTAGCCCACAACATGTAGCAGGGATACCGATGTGTACATACAGCCAGATGTTATGTCATCTGTCCTTTGGTATTCACATTTCCAAAGGTATGCTGATGTCCCTCAGTGTATCACATAAGCAATAAGGGGTCTGTATGCATATCCACGGAGTTGTTGTACACCTATAATGAATGCCCATTATTGACAAACTGTGTTGTGTTTGAACATGTCTGAAATATACCCCAGGCATGAACCCTCACTCACACTATTCTATAGAAACTGTCATGGGTGTGTGTGACACAGATGACCTAGGCCACAGATCACTACAGTGGCCTTGTTACATACATACATATGTGACCTAAGGTCTGAGAAGCAGCAGCACAAACTGTCAATGGTAACAGATGTATTTGTGTAGAAAGCAGGCTTCACACCTATGAACTAATTGAGGTCACATGTACATATATGTATTTGCCACACAGATACCAATTGAGTTCACATGTACTTATATGTATTTGCCACACAGATACCTGAAGTGTGCAATGCACATACTGTTGTTTTACTGATATGTATGATACAGTTGTAAAAGCAAAACCAACAACACATTGACCAACAGTGTCACACACTCAGCAATTGCAGGATTCAAACCCCTACCTAACTATGTTATGATACTAGAAAGATACGCATTAACACAACATGCTATATGCTTTACTGGGAGTTTTTATTTCCACTGCTATATTTGTGGGATACTGACATCATCAGACTTGCCAAAGAGGAATGTACCTCTTTTAATGTGTTTTCCTAGTCTCCAAAAAGGGAACTCCTCTCAAAAGAAATCACACACATACACCCCCCACACGCACACTCAGCAATTGCAGGATTCAAACCCCTACCTAACTATGTTATGATTCTAGAGAAGTACGCATTAACACAACACGCTATATGCTTTACTGGGTGATTTCATTTCCACTGCTGTATTTGTGGGATACTGACATCATCAGACTTGCCAAAGAGGATTTTACCTCTTTTAATGTGTTTTCCTAGTCTCCAAAAAGGGCACTCCTCTCAAAGGAAATCACACACACACTCAGCAATTGCAGGATTCAAACCCCTACCTAACTATGTTATGATACTAGAGAGATGCACATTAACACAACATGCTATATGCTTTACTGGGGAAGTTTGTTTCCACTGCTGTATTTGTGGGATACTGACATCATCAGACTTGCCAAAGAGGAATCTTCCTCTTTTAATGTGTTTTCCTAGACTCAAAAAGGGCACTCCTCTCAAAGGAAATTACACACATACCCAGCAATTGCAGGATTCAAACCCCTACCTAACTATGTTATAATAGGAAAGAGATACACCTTAACCTTGCTGGTTTTTAATAACTTGTGAACGTGGATTTACATCAGGCTGGAATTGCACAATGCACTATATGCTTTAGTGGGTAGTTTCTTTTCTCCTGCTATATTTGTAGGATGCTGACATCATCAGACTGGACATGGTAATATGTGTGCACTTTGTTTTATGCAATCCAAGGAATGAACCATGTGGGTCAGCAGGTGTTAACAGCTTGAACAGGACTCCACAATTATTAGCTTGTGTGATCTATCTGTGGACAAATTGCCATTCCTTCATATGACAATACATATTTATGCACAGATTGTTGATTTTGTGGATACGACATGTGTCTGGGATGTTGATAAAGGGCTATTCAAAGTCTATGTGGGATGTGTGTAGCTCCTTTCAGTGATGTATGTCCTGGGTGGCTGCCTTGCAAACAGTCTAGCAGGTTTGGGAACCATGATCTGCCAATGAACATACCAAAGTTGGTAGGGTTGTGTGTTTGTCGGCTTCCAATAGCTCTGTTTATGACTTCAATCATGATTAACTCAATGGCCTTGCAGATCAGACGTCATAGGCTTATAGGACTATAGTTCCCATGGTCTGTTGTGCACCAACACTTGTGGGGTGTGCCATATGTTGCTGTAACACATTCAACAGTTTCAGATCCTGTAGAGAGGGTGAGGCTCAACAGACTGTTCAGGTGCAGGGTCTGCTTGTTCTGTAGTTCACTTATGACACATATAGGGAAACAATGTAATCCAATTGATGCCATGTTTTCGGCTTTGGAAGGAGCTGTTTACCCATTCTACATGTGATATCTCCTGGTATGATGACAGGGCCTTTTGTCAGTGGGAGGTGGGTATGTATGTATGGGCCTGTCTGACAGGATGTCAGCATTGTCAGTCAGGTACAGTTGGGCCTGACTCAGGACATATATGAGTGTACATTGCTATTTATGACATAGCTGAAGGAAGTGTCATGGTTCTGTCTGGACTCCTTCGCAGATAATCTTTCCAAAACACCGACAAACCTGAGCATTAAACCCCTGTTATACTCTTTTACACACTTAACACCCTACTGATCCTTTTTGATCAGTCAACAGACTATTTCATCATAATATCCTGGCATGTCCACAGGTCGGTTTTGTGTGTACTCTCCAGTCCAGCTGGTGAATATGGGAATTTTGAGGCAATGTTACAACTGCCTTATGTACACAGACAACCTTCTCCTCCTCCCAACAAACTCAGATATATGTGAGAGATGCAACTATATAGACAAACAGGAGGCTGAGCTCTTTCGACCCATGACTGGCACAGTCTATCAGGTGGTCCAAAAAAGTTACAAAACGCTGATAAACCACTCGCCAGCTACACAGCAAAGAAAACAGTTTATTGAAAAACACGAGCTACATCAGAGGATGTAGCTCGTGTGATACGAGTGAAAGCGCTTAACCTTGCTGGTTTTTAATAACTTGTGAACGTGGATTTACATCAGGCTGGAATTGCCGTTTTCTTCTTTGCTGTATAGCTGGCGAGTGGTTTATCAGCGTTTTGTAACTTTTTTGGACTTCAGTTTGTTGTTACACAAGATGCTCTTTTCAGTTGTCGTCTATCAGGTGGTGAAAGTAACCACACACACCACAAATCCAGTCTCACTCACATAGACCTATAGCGACAGCAAACAAAATACATTACCACACAAAAACATACTCGGAGGCTCTTAATAAAATCTGCCTAAGCACCAGAGACCTGCAAAGCAGACACCCAAACAACTGCTACCCCACAACAATACCCACATATCACATAGTTCACAAAGTCAGTGTGCCACACAGTCACTGCCCTTAGGACTAAACAACACACCTAATACACTTGTAATAGGTAACTCTATTGTCAGACACACTGACGTCCCACTCACCAGGCTGAACAAGGAGAAGGTCACTTTGAGCTGTCTGTTGGGTGCCAGGATCTGCCACATAACACATGCATTCAGGTCACTCCAAAGCAAGTACAAATATGGCTCCATCATTGTCCATGCTGGTGTGAATGACATCAGACGTTTCTCCCTGGACTACATGACAAGAGACATAGAGGAGCTCTCTGATCATGTAGCCCAGGCCAGAATGACCCTGACCTTGTGTAGCATCTTACCCTCACCAAGAATGATGGGACAGTATACAGACAAACTGATCAATTTTAACAGTTGGCTAACATATTGGTGCCATTCAAAGGGGATCCAGTGTCTGTCAGCCTGGGATGACATGCTTGACATGCCACGTAGCTTCGCTATGGACGGCTTGCACCTGTCACCCCTGGACTTTCGAATACTGGCTAAGGCTCTTGCCACCCCCATAGTGCCTTTTTTAGGCAAGGCTCAAAAGACAAACCCACCTCCATAGACAATACAAGGTAAAAGAAACTAAGGGTAATGCTGCTCAACACCAGATGTCTAAACCTCAAAATGCATGCACTCAAGACTCTCCTCAGTATGGAGAATGTCGATATCTGTGCAGTAACAGACACCTGGTTCAGGCTCCCGAAAGCACCCCAGCACTACCAGGTTATACTTCATACCATGCTTTTTGGCCACAAGACTCAGACCGACCAACAAAAATAGGGGGAGTATCCATATACATCACAGATACACACACCTCCAGGTTAGTAGCACTGCACGAAGCATCGGAGACCATACATGTGCAACTAACAGTGGGCAAAACTGCCTTTCAGTTTGTAGCCTGCTACAGACCACCCTCCCAAACTCAGGAACCCCACTCGGCTTTCCTGGGAACACTGGAGAATACGAAGGTCTCTCCAAACACCATTATATTGGGTGACTTATACTACCCAAACATTGACTGGGAATACTACTCAAGCCCCAACACCCTCACCCAACGGTTGCTAGAATTTATGAACTCAAATGCTATGGCACAACTGGTCACCACACCCACAAGAGGGGAAAACATATTGGACCTGATCATCACAAACATGAGGACTCTATGTTCCACACCAGAGGTATACCCCTCATTGGTAAGGTCAGACCATACATTTATCTCAATGGACATCAATATCCCGTCCCCACCCCCATCCTAGGTAATCTCAGTGAAGAACTTTCCAAAAGCAAACGTCACACTTCTCAAAACCGAGGTGGTATCCTTCAAAGACCCTGAGACAGTGGTAAATATGGCTCAGACTGCTGAATCCTTTACAAATGCATTCTATGGACACCTACTGGAATGCATGGATCGTGCTATCCCAGATAAAAATAAAACTCACTCCTCCAAAGGCAGGGGACCTGTCTGGTGGACCCCGGACATAAATAAGCTATACAACGAAAGGAGGAGGCTACTACATGATAGAGCACAATCCCAAAAAGGGAAGGCATCTCTGATCAGTACTAGCAAGAAGCTACGATCACTCATGAATTCTTCTAAGGCCCGCTTCGAAAGGAAAATTGCACCAGACACTAAGAACAATCACAAGGTCTTCTTTAGTTACGTTACTGCAAAATGACATACAGTGAACCCACAGACATTGCCAACATCCTGGCAAACAGGTTCAGTGCAAATAACCCCCCCATCCCCCCTAATGAGCAAATGTCCATCCCATCAGAGTGTATGATAATCTGGGCATGTACACTCTTCTCCGTCTCCTCACTGTGGGTTGTCCAGCAGCATTCGCATTGTCACTACCCTCAGCATGTTGCATATGTCGCCTTATAACAGCAATGGCAGCCCCTAACATTTCTTTGTCTCAGTAAAGCTTTTTCAGTTTTCACTTCTATTAGTTTACTGCAGTGTTGCAGTGTCTCTGAGAGAAACATAGTGGAATGTTGTTTGCAGAGTTTTAAGTGCTGGGCCTGGCTAGTGTACTGCCTGTGTAATTGCCTGATTCTGATTGTTTTCACCTGCTAACTCTGCTAGTACTCCCTGGTTAACTTCCTACTATTTGTTGTGCTTCCTTTTCCCTTTCTGTTTCCTCAGGGGGGGCAGCGCCACGCACACAAGCGCAAACACGCTCGCACACATGCTTACACGGGCTAAAACTTGCTTATTCTTGCTAAAACGCTCGCACACAGGCGCATACAAGCTTACACACATTTCAACAACCTTAGACATGCTTACTCCGGCTTAAACGCGCGCACACAGTCTTACTCGGATATACAGGCACTCACACGCGCGCGAACACATTGCAAGCACTTCAACAAGAAACTTTAGTGTTATCCACGGCGTACATCTTCAATTTCTTGCCTTTAGCTAGGGTACCTGTTGACACACCTCTTCCAGTGATGAGTAACTGACAGCAAACACATGCCACTCTGCTCCAACGAGCTTCACTTCTTTCATACATACCCCCCTCGTGATGTCACCTATCTTCTACTCTGATACTCCCCTTATCCTACTCCTACACTCCACTGACTGTGCTCATTTGCTATGTAAACTTGGGATTCACTATCCTTACCCTCATTTGTATAGGATTGCCTACTAATGCTTGGTTACATCTCTTAGACTGAGCTTCCCCCCTTAGCAAGCTCTACTCGGTAGCCATGTTGTCTTCAGCCTGCCATTCCCTTGCATTGTAAATTAAGAATTACAATAAAATCCATATTTGTGGATTTTAATTATTGGTTTTCTGGTTTTTAGAGCGCAGCACGTTTGCGCGGTGCTGCACTATGCTTAAACTTCGGAGATCGGGATAAAAAAAATTATTTTATTTTGGATCGGAGAACATTGCCAATGGCCGTATTTTTTGCCATTTGCATGCTTCCTCAACTGGATGCATCCTTTTTTTGGGGCTGTCACGGCTCCGTTTTGCTATTTGCAGAACGGTACTCAGTTGTCAACGGAGTACATTTCTGCAAATAACACTACTCTTACTCGGACAGGTTCGGGTTTCCTGGATCGCAAATTTACCTCATTTGCGTAGCTTTCACCTGCAATTGAGGTAATTTGCATATCCTAACCCTGTCCGTGTAAGAGTTGTTTTAGGAGCTCTCTTGCATGCCCCTACCGGCTGTTCCTGGATCAATCGGCGGACATGTTGGCTGCATGGAGTCTTACTCTACTCTTAGACTCTGTGCAAGCCTTTGTGAATCCGGCCCGTATTCTATATTGTTTAAACTCCATATGTGTTTTGCTTTACCTGTTATATTTAAGGTCAGGGATAGTAATGCAAAATATATCATTAACTTATCTATCATCCATTTTCTCCTGATTAACAGTATCTACCATCTATGTGCTTTCCTTTCTGAATATTATGACTGTATTCCTTACATGCTCACATCAATGCCTAATGATACCACTACTGAGAAAAAAAATGCAGCATTGAAGTGCAACTACTGTTTATATTTTTGACTACATCTGGCTGTTTCTTTGTAAAACATTGCCTATCATAATAGCCACCAAAACTAAGCCTTTCTGCTACATGTGTATTCAACTGAGACTCAAGGCTATGTATTTGCTACCACCCCAAATCTGTAATAATACTTGCCATATCTGTCCTTTATGGTGCTAGTCCTCATGAAGGATCTACCTGTATGTATAACCCAACAATACAATAATTAGTAGGCCTACCAACTTCTGCAGCTGACTCAGCATAACTTCAGTGGCTTAAGTGCTACTACATTTAACATGTTTATTTTATCCTTGAGTAGTTCACACTGTCCTGAAATATTATGCTACCTGTTTTGGTCTGTAAAAATGTAATGCATGTTGAGAAATTCTTTATTTTTCATCTCTGTTACAAAAATAAGACTTTGTGTGCTCAGCATTAAGTGCAATTACAAAACAATAAAATTTCCTAGAACAACTGAAACCCAGCAGTCCAAAAGCATTTTTGTAGGGTGGGATCTTTGACCCCACTCCCCCAAAATGGAGAACTGTACCCCCACCCCTGCTGCTATTACTACTTACTAACTTCAAGATCATTGCATCTCTGTGACTGCAGTCTTGATCTCTTAATACCAGTCATAGGAATCTCACATTAGTGATGACACGTTAGAGTGTGGATAACTATTTTTTTTCACAGCTAAACTTCACCCACTTCTTCCATGCCCCATAGGCACCCACCTAACCTTGCTAATACCTATACTACTTGGCTGCATTAAAAGAGTCCTTTTTCTCTACATAAAAAAAAGCCATCCAAGTTTCTGATAAAGATGTTGGCTACCCCATTTTGGTTGTGATCAAATTAGAACGATGCTAAACATCTCAGATAATATACAGGCTAAATTGCATACACCTACTTGATATGTACCTGTCCATGAAATAATTCCCTTCTAACTCCATGCCTAACTACCTTTGAGCTTACAGTGTGTCAAAAGGAACACTGTAGACAGGCTTCCTAAAGCCAAGTATTATAAAAAGGGCACAAAAGTGTAAATAATTCCCACGAACATATGTTATGCACATCTGCATTTCTGGTCTTCACCTCTGGCACTGAACTTCATCATTTTGTTGGTGTTTGGCACTGCTGTTTAATGCTGCACGTAATGATTCAACCTATAGTTAATTCCAGCACTTAGATCTATTTACTGTGCTGTCCATGTTGGTTCATTACATGTCACTGCCCAGTTCTCGCCACCAAAACACATAACTTGGCACTTTTCTTCCCACACTGAGCCATGCTTACTTCCCCGTATTTTATCCTCCAAACTACATTATGCCATGCTGGAAGCTGGCTTTCCCATTCTTGATCATCAACTTATTTGCGTTTTGACATGAAGGGCAAAGTAAACTGTCTCCTATCAACGTTTCATTATGTCGAGTCCCTGCTGGTCTCTACAAGTACAAGGCCCACAGACAGCTGTTGGCTTACACATCATACATGTTTTTAAAACACAGCAAGCTTTCTTCTACCACATACAGCTTGCTGGCTGGCGCACGGACCGAGTTTGGTGAAGTCGTCACTTCCTAATTAAACGGCATCCTTTCTACCGCAGTAAGGGCAAATTGAGACTCTTGACAATTTGGGCAAGTTAAGGTATATAAACTGCATTAAACACTGAATCACGTGACGGTTTTCTACATGAAGCATTTGCGAGAAAGCCATACCAGAAAGTGGACAAAATAGAGCACTAAGTTTTGACCTTCTTAAAATGGCAACTGCTTATCTTTTTGTCACCGAGTTTTGACCTTCATTCTTCACAAACGGAACAAAAATGGGGAGGGGACCGCAAAAAAATTGTTGTTGCCGGATTTTCTGGTTTCCTGTTTCCGCTTGACTGTTGTCCGACTGCCATATTGAATAGGAACAAAAAGGAGAAAAATACAGAAAAGAAATGTGAGAAATAAGAATAAAAAAAACACCACTATGTCACGGTCAGTCTGGCAGCTAAACCACTCACTAGAAAGCGAAAGACAGTGAAAGACAAACGTGGTGAAAAATATAGGATATTCGCGTGCACAAATCAAGGCAACAGTGCGCACGCGCCCAGTGACTAGTGGGCGCGCATTCAGCTGGGAGACTGAACAGTTGGGTCTGTGAGAACCAGCAGTTGTGATGTATGCTCGCGCTCACGGGTGGAGGGTAACGGGATCGAGCACTTCAGCTATAGGGAGTTACTGGTAAAGCGAAAGAGGTTGGGAATCCGAGAACGAGCTGTGCAGGAGAGAAGGGAAAGGGGGGCCTTTAACGGTCTACTTGCTTCTTTTGTGCAGATGTTGACGTTTTATACATCTGTGTTTTACTGTTTGCACTTTTTTTTTGTAAATCACAATGATTCGTTTATGGTTTCAGCAAGGACT